>NC_135811.1:77310025-77645392 GCF_964213995.1 Mustelus asterias | reverse complement strand
CTCCCTCCCACCTCAGGATTTCCGGGACGCGACTAGCGACATCCTGGATCCCGGCCCCAGGGAGGCAGACCACCATGCGAGAATCCCGCCTACCTCCGCAGAAACGCCTGTCTGTCCCCTTCACCATCGAGTCCCCGATTAATACCGCCTTCCTCCTCTTTTCCTTAGCCCTCTGAGTTACAGGGCTGGACTCCACTGCGGAGACACGGCCACTGCTGCTTCCCCCAGGCGGGCTGTCCCCCCCTTATGGTATAGGTGCACTCACAATGCAGAGTATCCCAAAGCACTTTAAAGGCAATGTCATAACTCTGAATAGCCATTGTTGTTTCATAGCCAACCATACCAGACAATTTACGTTGGACAAAATCCCACATAAAGCAAGTCATTAATGACTAAGTGACCTGTATGTAGTGTTGGCCAAGGGAGAAATAGTTATCAGGGCAGAAGAACTCTTTGCACTTTTCCAAATAATACATAGAATTTCACCCACACCTGAGAAAGCAGTTTGATGTCTCATCCAAAATGCAGTTTTTCCAAAAATGCAAAGTTCCTTCAAACTGCACGCAAATAGTAACATTGATAGGTCACATCCTCTAGCCCATAGTGGAATTTGAACCTACCATACTTAGCAATGACTCCTAGTTGAGAACCAAGTGAACAAGAGATAAAAAGGAAAAGTAATGCATAAATAGGACTTGGAAATATTTGTAATTTTTATTTCTTTGTTAAATTTCCATTGGCTAGGACATAATACTAAAGATCCTTTGATGGTACAGAGTCCTTTCTTTAACTGGAAGTTTCCTTTATTGTAGAGAACGCTCTGATGCCAGGAATCCATAAGGACCCCTTTTGAAAAAGCCAATACATTTGCTTCGCACGGAGCACCCTCCAAAGAGCCAAATACTTTGTTTGAGAAGAATTCTTTTTTTAATAAAATAATGTGCTGACACTTGTCAATTAATAGTTTTATACTCCAAATATAATTTGTACTTTATATGCAAGAATTGAAACTGTTATTGTGATGTAACCATCTGCAGCAATGTCTTCTATTTATCACTGGTGAATAACAGTTCTTACAGTTTCAGCTTCGAAAATTAAAAAATCTGAAAAGTATGAAATATAAAAATGCTACTGTCCAATATTGCACAGTAGATAAAAACCATGCCCCAGCAGCATTCACTTTATACAGCTACAGCTCAGCTTTGTCTGTTAAAACCAAGGCAGTATATTTAATGAAAAGAGCTCTCAACTATAACTTCACCATTATTTAATAATTTGTGTAAAAATATATGTAAATATTGACTGCCAGTAAGTGTTGCAATGGTAAATTGCTGACCTGAAAGAGTGTATTGCCATGTGCCATGCCTAAAGGTCGAAGCTAGTGCAGATGAGGTCAGATCTACAAGTGTAAGAGTAATAGTCTGCAATAGCTCAAACTGTGGTCAGTATATGTTTTGTTATATCCTTGAGCTAAATTTGTTTCAAAAATTGAACTGTTCTCATTCATTTCATGAAGACAGTAGTCTATCTATCCCACCAGTCGTATATTCTGGTCTATTGTGTACAAATAACAATTACTGAAGACTATTACTCAGTGTCATCAATTAGGCATGCCTACAGGTAAAACTATTTTCTTCTACAAGATGACTCTATAACCAGTTGTGTGTATTATTTCAATTAAAGAGTTTAATAAACATATGCACAGAGTGGTCCAAATTACAGTAGTGGTTGGCTAATTTCTAAGATTGTTGCTAAATCCTCAGACTGTTCTGATAATTTAAGTGCCTTAGTGTGAGGGGGTTGACAGGGTGAGGGAAAGTTACTGAATTAGGCTAATCACTTGCAGGTTCCTTTGTCAGTATGGGCATTCACTGGAAAAAAGGTAGAGGAAAACCGATGCGGAACAGTCACGACTGCAGCTGCCAGCATTAGCAGCATATTAGATCAATTTTAAGGGCTGATTTCCACCCCCTCTTCAAGGAGACTGATTCAATAAGCGTCTGAGCAATTATTTTTGAGGTGTTAAAGTCAGGGCCAAGATCTGAATCCTGAGTGGGTTCACACCGACCACTCTCGAGTGCCAGTGGAGCAAGGTCCCATCAAGTAGGACAGCCAGAGCTGAGGAAATTCCTATCAAAGGTATGCCTCCCGCTTCCACAAGCATCCTGCCCAAACATCACAACATGTTCTGGGTGGACAGAAGAAAGAAACTGACAGTCTGAGCCCACTGCACTGCACTCCCAGTCAATTTATACTTGGGAAGCACTTTTGGACCCAATAGATGTTCAAGGCGTGTTGTATTTATACTGTATACAGTAATGCTTTTCTCAGATAGCCCTTACATATTAATACAAACTTTACCTGCCTTTGGGTTGAAACCATGCTGAGTGATATTAGTCACAAACCACTCTGTTATGATTTTAACAAAAATGTTAACCCATAGGTAACTATCAGACAAACACATTTCTCACTAATACAATCATAAGCAATATTGTATTTGTCTTTCTTCTACAGAAATATCCACCACATAAACAGATCATATTTTATTGTTGTGAAATCACCTTAGGGGCAAACACTAATAATTTAAGCACTTCCCTGTGTGGCTTCCTCATTGTCATTCAATATATATGTGGCATATTCAGTTTGGTTTACTCAAAGCTCGTTTTCTGTAAAATTAGCTCAAACGCTGCAGAACTTGAAGTGACAGATAGATGGAGTTTGGTGCTTGGCTACTTAGCTATCTACAACTTGTTAATCGGCCTGCACAATATCTTGAAACACACGTAAATTAGATAAAAAGTTAAACTGATGGGAAGGTTTAGAGTAATAAATGTAACATTTCTAATCTCTATAAGATGTACATAGGAATAGGGGTACACCTTGAACCTCTTCCACCATTCAATTAGGTCCTAACTGATCTGTATAAATACAACACGCCCTGAAAATCTATAGGCTCCATTTAGCTGACTTGGTTCCATAAGCCTTAATACACTTACCAAACGAAAATCTATCAATCTTAATTTTTGACATTTACAATTGATCTAAGCTCAACAGCTTTTTGGTAGAGATGCTTCAAGAAGTGCTTTCTGATAGCACCCAGAATTCCCTGGCCTAATTTAAGGTCATGTTCCCCTTTTTCCAGGCTCTCCCTCCAGAGGAAATGGCTTCTCTCTCTCCCATTGACTCACTTCATCATCTTACCACATCTCAGTTAGATCGTATTTCTCTAAAATCTAAGTTGTGAAGTGAAGTCACTGTGAGGGTTTGTAATTCCTTGGCCTATGTAAAAATGGGAAGCCACCTAAGGCAGGAAACTTAGATATACTCAAAGTGCTATATGATCAGAGTGCCAAATCATATCGGGGCATAACATTTTGAAATTGACTCCTTTGAATGCATTTTTACACTGGGTTTACAACCTTTACATTAGACCTGGACCTCTGAAGGTGGTAAGTTAGCTGGTGGTACAGGAATCATGAAGCATCGATTCAGGGTGATCAGACACCCAGAAAAGTACTTGTTTGTGGAAGGAAGTTGGAACCAAATTTATAAGCAAGTTTGTGTGATGAATTTTACTTTCAAATGTATTGTGAGGGTGGGAGGAAAACTGTCTTGGAGAATTTCTCTTTTTGCAGCAAAATGATTGGGCATTTTTTTGGTGTGAAACATGATTAGGTGTAGTTTTTAAGTGAAATGTAATGGGGAGAAACAAATTGGAAATATTGGTATAGTATAATTGGTAAATAACAAAAATAGAAAATGACTAATTAGAAAGGGGAAAATGAAACTGATCCAGAGGGGAAGAAGAACATTGATCAGATGTACATGACACACTACATTGTACATCCAAGACCCTGCATTTTCAGCATAGACTTGCTCAAGACTTTGCAATTTTGGATGAGTGCAGGAAATGGGGCAGGGAAGCATTACACTGGAAACATATCTATTTTGTGGCTGCCTATTTTAATGCATGCTTTCTTGTGGACAGCAGCATTTCTACCCCATTTTAATCAAGCTCATATAATGGAGGTTTTGATGTTTTAGCATCACAGGGGTGGGGTTCTTCTTTTTGAGGGAGGTTCCCAACAGGTCCGAACTTCCAATTGCCGAACCAATCGTTGCTGGATCAAGATCCTGGAATTTTCCACCCAAGGCCATTGCAGGAACAACACCATCACAAGAAATGCAGCAGTTCAAGAAGAAAGCCCATCACCACCAAGTGAAACCAAGGATGGACAATAAATGTGGCCTCGCCAGCATCACCCATACCCCATGCCAGAGTATGGTATTTCAACTCAATCTAATCCTTCTATGTACTTTAGACTGCCTACGGTGTCTGATTGCATTTACATGGGATCTGGGGTACCCAATTTATAAAAGTTCCTCCATGTATAAGACAAGATTTTTTTACATTTCATGCAAAGCTTTCTGTAAGATAAGTAAATATATGCAATAATTTGAGCAAAAACTGTATTTGCAGCTGAATGCTGGAGGTGCAAAGGATGCTACCTCATTCATACAAGTAATTAGAGTACCCGAATACCCTAAATGGTAAATATGCTTGGACGAATGCATTCTCTGAAAGTGTAGCTGATTCCTTATACTTTGCTGATCTGGTAAGATCATTAAGCTTCCTGCAATGAGAGGCTGTGCACAAAGAGTTGCACTGGCTATCCTGACCCACTCAACTCACCTGCAAAAGTGTCAGATGATGACCATCTGTGAACATTTAAAGTCAGGTGCATCTAAGTTGATTTAATAATTGTGACTTCTGATACAGAAGAGTAAATCAAAAACAAAAGACAGCGCATAACTATCTCCCTTAAAGTTCAAAGGCATTGCTATCACTGAGGTCCCATCATTATCATCCTGGTGGTTAACATACCAGAAACTCAACTGAAACAGACACGTGATTGACATGGGTACTCGTGCAGAGGCTGAGAATTCTACGGAGAGCAACTCACTTCCTAACCCCGCCCCCCTCCCCCCCCCCCCCCAAAGCCCCAGGTGTATGATGAAAAATATTTTCCTGGATGGAGACAGGTGCAGCAACACTTAAGAAGCCCAGCGCCATCCATAACCCTTGATCAGCAACTCTTCCACTTGCCGAATTATTCAATCTTTCTACTGACAAGTCAACATGACTGAAATATGCATCATTGACAGGGTGCATTTCGGAAACTCACCAAAGTTTCATCTCCAAAATCTGGAACCTTCAATACCTTGAATGACAACGACAGCAGGTTCACAGGCATGCCCAAAGCTCCCCCCCCCCCCCCCCCAATTCACACGCCAGCCTGCTTAGGACATTTTATCACCATTCCATAATCGTCATTGGATCAAAATCCTGGAACTCATAACCTAACAAAACTATGAGAACACCTCTACGCATGGAGACCAGTAACTCAAAGAGAAGGTCCTCCGCCACCAAGGGTAACTCGGGCTGAATGCTGATCTTGCCATGCGAATGATTTTTATTTATTGAAAGAACTATTGAGGTGCCTTAGGGCACAACTAATAAATATTAAGAAATCCTTAAATCATCCTAATTGTTAATTTAACCTTAAAGTTTCAGAACCCATCCTCTGTACAGATACATAATTAATTGTTAATTTATAAACTATGGCCAAGGATGTTTTGTTGCAGGTACAGAAATCAGACATCTGACAACACAATGGGATGGGGTAGTTGATGGAGGGGTGGTGGTAGATGTGGAGAGTCTGCCTAAGTCATTCACTGCACTGGGTTTAGACATCCTAGCTGCCTTTCACACGGTCCCCCTCGGGAGTCAGAAACTGACTCGACTCCAAATTAAAAATGTTTCAACTCACCAATAGAGGGGGCTACACACTGCTTGCTGGATCTGTCCACGAGTATACACATTGATGCAGTTATTGGTAAACTTCAAAGTTTCATCTGATCATTGATCTTGGGAAACTCAGGAACCAGTTAGACATCTTCTTTGAAGCAATGCTTTAGCCAAAGGAACCCAAATGAAAAGATCTGAATGAATTTGCAACGCTAACTAACTTGATCACATTCCGAACAGAGTATTCTAAAAGCTGGGATGTTGTTTATGGCTTGCGGATATGTTACAAGCATTTCATTTGCATGTGTTTATTTACGTTCATATTTAAAATGCTGTAGAATGTATTCAAATAAAGTTATTGATTATTTCAAAAGTTAAAAAGTCCTGCACGGTCTTTAAGTTGACCCTGCTCAGCTATAAGGACACACAGCCAGATTCTAAAGGATCATTTATTAGCTCTGCCAGTTCATTCTCAAATAACTTCACCGCACGCCACTGCAAATGTTTTTACACTTGTACAGAATAAGGACTATTGAAGCATCTGTGTCCAGAGAGAGTAGGAAGAGTCCTGGAGAAAAACACACAAATTTACTCCCATCCTCTCTGGAATGTAATTCATGCCATCAGGTGGCAGGGAGTAAAACATTGTAAAAATTTCAATGTCACTACAGTTGGTATGGTAACACACTGGAATATCTATCCTTTGTTCTGTTCCCATTCTCCCCAGGTGCTGCCAGACCTGTCGTGTATTTCCATCCTTTTCTGTTTTTATAGCAGATTTTCAACATCCAGGGTATTTTGCTTTTGTATTCACATAATAAGCCTTTCACAATGCACTTTAGGTGGCATGATGGCACAGCAGTTAGCACTGCTGCCTCACAGCGCCAGGGATCCGGCTTCAATTCCAGCCTTTGGTGATTGTGTGGAGTTTGCATGTTCTCCACATATCTGCATGTCTTTGATTGACCATGCTAAATTGCCCCTTAGTGTCCCAAGATGTATAGGTTAGGAGAATTAAAAGGGTAAATACATAGGGTTACAGGGATAGGCCCTGGGTAAGATGCTTTCTCAGAGAGTCTGTGCAGACTCAATGGGCCAAGTGACTTCCTCCTGCACTGTAGGGATTCTATGATTTTAGATTGGCTCTGACCTGAAATTACATTTGTGATGGAATACTCTCCACTTGCCTGGACGAGTGCAACGCCAACAACATTCAAGAAACTTGATGTCGTCCAGGACAAATTGGCCCACTTGATCATAATTTATCATAATCATAATTGCCCACATACATAAATATTCACTCCCTCCACCTTAGTATTCGATTACTAAGAATATTTTCCAGAGTAGTAATTTCAAGAAAGAATCTGACAGATATGAGAACACAGTCCAGAGGCCAATGCGCATTATTAAAGATTAAGGCTGTATGAATTTTGGCATATCAGCCCCTAGATCAATGGGTTGATCAAGAGTTTCAATATAAATTTGAGAAGTGTACTAAGAGAAGTAGTAAACAAGGATTGTGAGAGCTGGGTCATCTTCTCACCAGACTTAATGTTGCAGTCCATTAAGTTGCACAGGCCTCCATTGGATTTTTATCTTTCTAATTTCTCTACAGTGGACTACCCCATGGTCCAACATATTGGGCCAGAACTTGCTGGCTGTCCAGCGTTGCATTTGGGGAGTACCCCAAAGATGCACAAAGAAATCTCTTGGAAGCGCTCATGTGAGGCTTTTCCTGGCAATTGTACAGAAGGGTAAACCTCCCCTGGACAATTGCACTGGGCTGGGAACCTTGCTACAAAGCAATTTAAATTGCAAATTTTAGATCTTTCAGCCAGTTGTACCCTCATTGTCTGAAAGAGTTAAAAGGAAAAAAAGCACTTCTAACTTCAAAGTAACTAATTCAAACTTCCAGACCAAACCCAGAATAGGACATCCACAACACCCCTGACCTCAAGGGGACCCCCAAATGCCCCCCAACTAAACACCCCACCCACCACAGTATTCCCCAACCCCCAGCCACACAGAATTCCCCACCCTCTCAGCCTGACCCCGAGACCTGACACTGCCCCCCACACCCCCCGATCTGAACAACATCTGACCTCCCCCATGTCCTGACAACACCATGACCAACCCATATCATGGCCAACCCCACTCCAATATCCAACCTGAACCCCCCCCATGTCCGGATCTGACTCCCCTCCCATGATCGACCAACATCCCCATATCAGGGTCCGAAAGCGCCCTCCCATGACCGACCCTCCACCATGTCCAGGCATGATACCCTCCATGTCCAGACCTCACCCTAAAGACCAGGCCCCTCTTCCCATGAATGGGACCCCCGCCCCCCCCCCTCCCCGCCTCTCCTTACAGCCAATTCACTTACCTTAGAAACTTACTTTCACCCTTTCAGTAGGACCTTTAAACTCACCTGCTTCACAGCAAACAGTGTCGTTAAAGTGAGCTGTGTCCTCCTTTTGTATTCTGCCACCAGAGTGGGGACATACTTCATTCAATTATTCCGCCTCACCCAGCTTGAGTCAGGAAAGTTGGGTTGTGCAGGCATTTTGGAATTCAAGCGTAGGTATGTGGCTACAGAGTGGCAACCTGCCACCGATTGCCACGTGGATCAATTTGTTAAAGCCAAGAAGTATCAGGCAAGTGAGCAAGCTGAAGCTTCTTTCTGAAACCCAGGCCTGAGAAATAGGGATAATTCAGCTGGCTCAAAAACCAGAGGCACATCATTGATTAAAATTTGTCAAAATTAACAGGAACATTGTCTGCACGTTCTCCCTGTGTCTGTGTGGATTTCCTCCAAATGCGAGGTTTTCCTCCCACAGTCCAAAAAACATGCTGGTTAGGCCTCTTTTAGGGAAGCACGTGCATTGGCTGTGCTAAATTCTCCCTCAGTGTACCTGGAGTGTGGCAACTAGGGGATTTTCACAGTAACTTCATTGCAGTGTTAATGTAAGCCTACATGTGACACTAATAAATAAACTTTAAACAAAAAGATTCAGCAGTTTATAATTGTGTGCAGAATAATTGAATTATGCAAGACTATTTGTAGCTATATGGGCAAGATTAATTAACATTTGCACTCAGGAGCAGACTTACAGTGAAATGCAGCATGCTCAAGCACAAGGCCTCCAAAATGCAGGTTGTCTGGTTCATGTGCTCACAGCCAGTCAGGTACAGACATTTACTGCCCACAGCTGAAAAGCCAATCACCATTTTCAACCGAGCACGAATAAGAGACTAGGACTTGTCTGATTTGTTGCAACTCTCAGTTCTGCACAGATGCTATGAAGATATTCACCCGTTCTGAACTACGTTATCCATGCTGACAAGTATGTGCACACTGAGGGGAGGGCGGGTCTGGAACCCGCGCACTGAGGGAAGGTCGGATTTAGAACCTGCGTGCTGAGGGGAGGGCGGGTCTGGAAGCCACGCGCTGAAGGGAGGGCAGGTCTGGAAGCCACGTGCTGAAGGGAGGGCGGGTCTGGAAGCCACACGCTGAGGGAAGGGCGGATCTGAAACCCACCTGCTGAGGGGAGGGCGGGTCTGGAAGCCACACGCTGAGGGAAGGGCGGATCTGAACCCACCTGCTGAGGGGAGGGCAGGTCTGGAAGCCACACGCTGAGGGAAGGGCGGATCTGAAACCCACCTGCTGAGGGGAGGGCGGGTCTGGAACCCACACACCAATGGGAGGGTGGATGTGGAACCCGCGCACTGAGGGAAGGTCGGATTTAGAACCTGCGTGCTGAGGGGAGGGTGGGTCTGGAAGCCGCGCGCTGAGGAGAGGGCGGGTCTGGAAGCCACGCACTGAGGAGAGGGCGGGTCTGGAAGCCGCACACTGAGGCTCTGAACCGCGGTGTCTGATGGGATACGGTGGCGGTTGGGAATTTGAATTTGAGCGCAAGCGGGAGAAAGTGGGCGGGGTTGGAATTTGAGATGCGCACCTGTAAATCTCAGCGTGGGTGCAAGATCACAGGCGTTTAACCCCCTTTGCCTCATACCCATTCCTTTACTCCCCATCTTCCCTCATTCCCACCCGCCAGCCTCCCCACCCCCCCCCCCCCAACCCCTTCATAGCCCCATTTCCTTCTTTCTAAGACAGAGATGCACAGGCTCTTGATCGGTTAGGGGATCAAAGGTTACGGTAAAAGGCAGGAGAATGGGGTTGAGAAACTTTCAGCCATGACTGAATGGCGGAGCAGATTCGATGGGCCTCATCCTGCTCCTATATCTTAAGGTGTTATGTCTCCCTCCATCACAGCCACATTCCCTTCTTTCACCCCCTCCCCCAACCTTCACTCCCCATCACCCCTCCCTCACCATCCCCATTCTCTCTCCTTCATTCATGTATGCCCTCCGTTCACCCCATCCCCATGCCACCCTCCTTCCCAGCCTCCTTCTCCCTTCCTTCATCTCCAACCCGCACCCCCCATCCCCAATCCTATTCCCCAGGAGGAAAACGCTGATTGTGTGTGTGTCCCACTTTCAAACTCCTTCAACAGTGAGCCACTCCTGACAGCGGCCTCCACTCTGGGAGGTGTCCCCTGGCATTGTAATGCAGATGGTTCCTGGAAGTGTTCGAGGGGCAGCCACCATCGCAATAGGATATGGCATACAGAGGTGTGCCACCAGCTCACCAGGATAGAGGAACACAATCTGCAGGTAAATCCCTCACCTTAGCATTAATGTGAGGCCAAGTCCGTCTACTTTAGGTCTGCATTCCCTCAGGGAGAACAAGGTGCTTTGCTTTTTGATTAATGTCCTTTCTTCCTTTGGCGCAGGAGCAAATCAAAGCAATGGCATCAATTACAAAATCTCAGCACCAGGCCTGTGATCCCTTTAGGCATGGAGAGAGTGTGTGAGGGAAGGGGGGAGAGAGAGTGTGTGAGGGAAGGGGGGAGAGAGAGTGTGTGAGGGAAGGGGGGAGAGAGAGTGTGTGAGGGAAGGGGGGAGAGAGAGTGTGAGGGAAGGGGGGAGAGAGAGTGTGTGAGGGAAGGAGGGAGAGAGAGTGTGTGAGGGAAGGAGGGAGAGAGAGTGTGAGGGAAGGGGGGAGAGTGTGTGAGGGAAGGGGGAGAGTGTGTGAGGGAAGGGGGAGAGTGTGTGAGGGAAGGGGGAGAGTGTGTGAGGGAAGGGGGAGAGTGTGTGAGGGAAGGGGGAGAGTGTGTGAGGGAAGGGGGAGAGTGTGTGAGGGAAGGGGGAGAGTGTGTGAGGGGAGGGGGAGAGTGTGTGAGGGGAGGGGGAGAGTGTGTGAGGGGAGGGGGGAGAGACAGTGTGTGAGGGAAGGGGGGAGAGTGTGTGAGGGAAGGGGGAGAGTGTGTGAGGGAAGGGAGAGTGTGTGAGGGGAGGGGGGAGAGACAGTGTGTGAGGGAAGGGGGGAGAGTGTGAGGGAAGGGGGGAGAGAGAGTGAGGGAAGGGGGGAGAGTGTGAGGGAAGGGGGAGAGTGTGTGAGGGAAGGGGGAGAGTGTGTGAGGGAAGGGGGAGAGTGTGTGAGGGAAGGGGGGAGAGAGAGTGTGTGAGGGGAGGGGGAAAAGAGAGTGTAAGCAGTGTGCGGAAGAGAGTGTGTGTGAGGGGTGGGCAGACATAGTTATTGGCAGAGTGGTTAGCACTGCTGCCTTAAAGCGCCAGGGTCCCAGGTTCAATTCTGGCCTCAGGTCACTGTCTGTGTGGAGCTTGCACTTTCTCCCAGTGTCCCCGTGGGTTTCCTCCGGGTGCTCTGGTTTCCTCCCACAGTCCAAAGATGTGCAGGTTAGGTGAATTGGCCATGCTAAATTGCCCCTTAGTGTCAGGGGGATGAGCAGGGTAAATGTGTGGGTTTACGGTCATAGGGCTTGGGTGGGATTGTGGTGGGTACAGACTCAATGGGCCAATAGTCTCCTTCTGCACTGCAGGGATTCTATGAAATCATGCCCGCCAACTCCAGCATCATGCCACTATTCAACACATCCTCTCGTCACTCCCCCTTTAGCATTCTGCAGGGATCTTTCTCTCCGGGACACCGTGGTTCACTTCTCCAGCAGACCCAACACCTCCCCCCCTTCCCACAGCAACTTCCCATACAATTGTAGAAGGTGCAATGCCTGCCCCTTTACCTCCTCCCTGCTCACCGACCCAGGCCCACTCTTTTCAGGTGAAGCAGCACTCACATGCACCTCCTTCAATCTGGTCTATTGCAGTCACTGCTCCTAATGTGGTCTACATCAGAGAAACCAAACGCAGACTGGGTGACCACTTTGCAGAACACGTTCAGTCCATCTGCAAGCAGGACCTTCTTGCCACTTTAATACACCACCCTGCTCTCCTGTGCACATGTCCGTCCTTAGCCTTTTGCAATGTTCTACCAAACCCCAACGCAAACTGGAGAAGCAGCACCTCACCTTCTGATTCGGCACTTTGCAGCCTTCTGGACTGAACATTGAGTTCCACAGATTCAGAGCATGAACTCACCCTTTCACCTTCACCCCCATTTTCATTATTTTTTGTCTCTCCTTTTCATCTCATTCATGCATTTGTATCACTTTTCATTCATACTTCTATTTTTCCACTTCTGTTATCTTGTCTCCTAACCGCCCCCGCCCCCCCCCCCCCAACCTTCAGGGCAGTGCCACGTTCCTCAGACAGTCCCTTAATATTATCTCTCTTCTGCCATTCACACATTCCGATCACTTAATGGACATTTCTCAGCCTTCATCATCACCATTTACATTTCCTTTGTCCAATTACGGCCCCCACCCTCACCTTTATGGCACAAATCTCTGCTGATTTTCTTTGCTCTCAGCTCCGACCAAGGGGCATCCAGACTGGAAAGGTTGGCTGTATTCTCTCTGATGTGGAGGTGCTGGCGTTGGACTGGGATAAACACAGTAAGAAGTCTCAAAACACCAGGTGAAAGTTCAACCGGCTTGTGCTACCAAATAAGCCTGTTGGACTTTGACCTGGTGTTGTGAGACTTCTTACTTTATTCTCTCTCCACAGATGTTGTCAAACCTGCTGAGATTTTCCAGCATTTTCTGTTCTTGTTTCAGATTCCAACACCCGCAGTTTTTTGTCTTTATCGCTGGAAATGACATAACTGGGGATCACCTTCTGCCACTCTTCTCCCCGACATGCATTCTCCTCCCAGACACTCTTCAAATTCCGGTGAAAAGGGAAAAGTGAAAGGACTCCCGAAAGACACTTTCAGCATAATTGACAGACGGATCACTTTCACTTTGAAAACAACAAGGAAATTGCCCATGGGATATTCTGACAGTGAACCAGGGGAAACCAGCATCAGAGACAAGCTATAGGTTCAGAATCGGTGAATATTGGGTGCCACAGTGGCACAGTGGTTAGCACTACTGCCTCACAGCGCCAGAGACCTGGGTTCAATTCCCGGCTTGGGTCACTGTCTGCGCAGTTTGCATGTTCTTCCCGTGTCTGCGTGGGTTTCCTTTGGGTGCACCACTTTACTCCCACATTCCGAAAGACGTGCTGGTTAGATGAATTGACCATGCTAAATTCTCCCTCAGTGTGCCCAAACAGGTGCCAGAGTGTGGCGACAAGGGTATTTTCACAATAACTTCATTGCAGTAAGCCTACTTGTGATACTTGTAAATAAACATTAAACTTCAAATATCCTCTGCAAGATAACCAGCACAAACACAGCACAAAAAAGAAGCAGAAATGAGCAACTTCCCTAGCATCTTAGTGCCCCCCGGGTGATGTGAAGCCCACACAACACTGAGCTGCTTGTGATTTTCTCCCGGGGATTTCTCACTCGCTGCTTCGGGAGTCTCCAGCTTTCCCATTCCTGACCTCACACAGAAACCGCACAAACTATTGATCTCCCAAAACCCCTGCAGCCCATTTTCACTTTTGCAATGTAATGGCCGCACATTAAAGCGGGCAGCCTGGCAGTGCCAGTGCCAGCTAGCAGCAGAATCCACACTCACACCATTCGGCAACACAGGCGCTCGCTCCCGGATCACAAGCGGCTCCAATTCCACTTCCCGACTTGAATTCTCTTCGCAAGAACCGTTCTCGCCGCTGAACCACCAAAGCCGCCGGTTTCTCCTCTTCCACATCGGGCTTTCCCTCTGACCCGGTTGGTCATGGCTTTGGCGAGGATTTGGAGATTTTGGATGGTGTCGCTCTTCTTGACCGGGACCCTCAGTCTGGGCTGCGAGAGGCTGCAGTTACAGCAAGTTCTCAACAAACACACACTCAGCAAACTCAATCAAATGGTGAGTTGAAACTGGGAATGATATTGAGGGGAGAGAGGGACCGGGAGAGATTGAATCTGAATCTGCTTGAAGGAGCAACTCTGATCTGAGAGAGAAATAGAAAGCAGAAATTGAGGAGAAGGGGACTGAGTGACGGATAAAGGGGAATGTGAGCCTGAGAGGGGGGAAATCAGAGACAGCCCATCAGTAACAAGCACTCATCATTATAGAGAGAGATTGATGGTTCAAAGTGATTCACAGGCGTGTTATCCAGAAACATTGGATCGCCAGTCAGACGAGGAGAGACTGAGGCAGGTGAGCAATAACTTGATGAATGAAGTTGATTTTAAGGAGCGTTGATTGGGGTAAAGAGGGGCGGAGTGGTTTAGGGCAAAAATTACATAGGTTGAGTGTTGAGCAGCTGAAGAGACACCACCCATGGTGGGTGAATTAAAATGGGGAATTCTGGAGAGGACAGAATTGGAGCAGAGCAGATATCTCGTAGGGAATCGCGGCTGGAGGTGATTACAGAGATAGGGAGGGATGTGGGACTGGCGGAGTTTGGAAATGAGGGTGAGATTTTTAAAATCAAGGCATTCCTGAAGCAGGAGCCAACATAATTCAACCAGCACAGGGGTGATGGGTAAATGGTGAGTGATGTCCCCATGGGGCAGCTTGGAGATGAGAATTAGAAAAGGGAGCAGGGAGAGACCCTCATGGACAGCAAAGGCTGAAAGTTGGGGTGCGTGGTGGAGTGGGGGGGGGGGGGGGAGAAAAGATGCGATTTTCGATATTCTCAGGGTACAATGACTTCAGTCAGAATGAGAGGCAGAGAGAGTTCTCCCAATCAGTTGCACCGTGGGGGAGAGATGTGAATGATGAGGGTCTGCTCGCCCATGTCAAAGGCTGCGGATAGAGCGTCAAGGAGGAGGGAGAGATTACCTGTGTCACGGGCACATTAAGTGTCATTTCTGAATGTAATAATCACCTTATGGAGCTCTTGTGGGAAAATGGGTTGGGCCCGCAATCGTGCCGAGAACTCAAGAAGAACAGCCTCAAAATCCAACAATCTGACCAACCGCAACTTTATTGTCCCCTTAATGTGAATCCGATGAACTTGAAGGCAATAATCTGTTTTTTACAAAATGGATATTAATATTAATAATATTGATCCAGATTGTTGGAACTTTGATCTGGAACCGAGCGCTGTTTGTGATTTTTCTATCGGGGACCTTCCAGTCCCTGGTTCCGGAATCTCCAGCTTTCCGATTCCTTACCTCAGACAGAGAGCAGACTGAAATCATAGAAATCATAGAAACCCTACAGTGCAGAAGGAGGCCATTCGGCCCATCGAGTCTGCACTGACCACAATCCCACCCAGGCCCTACCCCCACGTATTTACCTGCTAATCCCTCTAACCTACGCATCCCAGGACTCTAAGGGGCAATTTTTAACCTGGCCAATCAACCTAACCCGCACATCTTTGGACTGTGGGAGGAAACCGGAGCACCCGGAGAAAACCCACGCAGACACGAGGAGAATGTGCAAACTCCACATTGACAGTGACCCGAGCCGGGAATCGAACCCGGGACCCTGGAGCTGTGAAGCAGCAGTGCTAACGACTGTGCTACCGTGCCGCCCGTTTTATTTTTATAGAAACCCTACAGTACAGAAAGAGGCCATTCGGCCATCGAGTCTGCACCGACCACAATCCCACCTAGGTCCTACCCCCATATCCACCCGCTAATCCCTCTAATCTACACATCCCAGGACACAAAGGGGCAATTTTGGCATGGCCAATCAACCTAACTCGCATATCTTTGGACTGTGGGGGGAAACCGGAGCACCCGGAGGAAACCCACGCAGACACGAGAAGAATGTGCAAACTCCACACAGACAGTGACCCAAGCCAGGAATCGAACCCAAGTCCCTGGAGCTGTGAAGCAGCAGTGCTAACCACTGTGCTACCGTGCCGAGACTATTGGTCTCCTGAAGGACTTCCAAAACTCCCGCTATCAGATTTCACTTTAATATTATAATCACCAGCCCCTACGACAGCATGCAGGGACGGTTCCTCTCAGCACAGTCCACATATATACACGGATACACAGAGAGAGACACAGACACACGGAAAGAGAACTGAACAGTTCAGCCGATCACTCGGGCGTCAGAAGGGGAACTATTCGATTTTCATTCGTTTGAAAATAATTGTTGGCCTGAGTTGAACCCGGACCCCGTCGGTGTCTTATCCTCAGTCCGGGGTTTCACTCTGACTCGGTTGGTCATGGCTTTGGCGAGTATTTGGAGATTTTGGATGGTGTCGCTCTCTTGTCCGGGACCCTCAGTCTGGGCTGTGAGAGGCTGCAGTTACAGCAAGTTCTCAACGCACACACACTCAGCAAACTCAATCAAATGGTGAGTTAAAGCTGCATTCTGAGCAGCGTGTGAAATGTCAAATCAGGAGACATTTCTGGGGATTTATAATTAATTATATTTTTTCTCATCTCAGGGTGGCTCCTTTCCCCATCACTGTATAAAACAGAGACACTTCCTGAAATCCAAGCCCTTGGACCTGGTGAAACTTTCGAAGGGATTAGAGGTGAGTAAAATCTCGGTTCACTTTATTTAGACAGAGGTTTTAGAGAAAGTTAGATCAACAATCGTGTGATTTCCACCCATTGTGACAATGGCAGAATTCTCTGTCATTGTATTTCACTCTGTATCTAACTCACTCAGTAATTTCACTGTTACCGCACTTACTATCTCTCTGTCTCGAACCCCCTGAAATTATATCGATCTCTCAAACCATTCCTTCCTCTCCAATAAGCCCGCTCGCTCTCATGGTCAGATGCCCGCGAACTATTTTAAATTCTGCATCTCCCTGCCCCTTACACTTTCATTCTTCTGATCACTAACTTTAACCCCAAAAATATGAATTATTCATAACATTTGCGGAAGAGCATTACAAATCATTTCAACTTCAAAATCATAGAAAGTGCAATGAAATTCAACATGCCTCCATGCAGCATGTCCCACTCTTATGCGACTCAATGCAATTGAAATATCCTTAGCGTTAACAATGTACATGATATGGTTGGGATACAGCCTGAGTGCAGAATATTTCAGGATTATGGCTGTTTCCTAAAGGCAGTCAAGGGAAAACTGTTCCCAAGTAACTGATGTTGGACGGTCTGGGAGACACAGATTTAATGCCCATATAAGGGCCTCATCCTCACTGACAACTTTACACAACCAGGAAGAATCAGGGGATTCAGCAAGTGGGAATCCAGAAAGTCATCTTGTCGGTTTGCTTCCAGGTTGCTAACATTGTAGGTGGGGTCAGGAGGAGTTGTGGGTATGTCACTCATTCAAAGGCAGTACTGGACTGGTCATGTGACCGGCATCTGGTGCAGTGCAAGATGTGATGGAAGAACAACAACCTTATGCTTCTGACCATGTTCCCATATTGCCTACAATCCTCACCTCTCCAGGACTTCCACCCAGGTCTTACTCACCTGAGAAATGTCGTTCCTCTTTGATCCTGGACTTTTGACAGGTGCATTGAGGACAGGCAGCAACATTCCCAGTTTCGCCGCCACACTGATACCCGCTGTTTATCGACATTTATCCCATCCAATTTCGTGACTACTTCTCCCTTTACTGTAACATTTGAAGCATCTCCTTCTCAACTGGAGCCAAATTCAAATAACTGATTTCAATTAAACGTCTTGGACTTGTATTTTCTCCCCTGTAGTCCAACACCGCCATCTCCACATTCTTTTTGTTATTATGACCCATTTTTAGATTCCTCTTTACGATACCTCTCATTAATTCTCATGCACCATATTTACCCCTCATTCTTTTGATAATTTCGGTGTATATGGTCTGCATTCAGCTTGGTTCTATACTGAACAAAGAGTCTAAATTTTATTGTAAATCGGATGGCCTCTGACCTCTCTGCTTCAATAAAAGGAGCCCAGTTTGTATCCAAAACATCTCCACTTTTCAAAACTCCCATTGCTTATTTGCAATAATTATTGACCCAATAATGTTTAGGAGGTAATACTGGCACAGTGCTCATGCCACTGGACTAATAGTCCCAAGGCCTAGTGTTATGCTCTGGGAACCTTTGTTCAATTTCCACCAGGGCAGCCAGTCGAATTCATGCTCAATTCATAAATCTGGAAATACAGCTAATCCCAGATTGTTGTTAAGGTCCATGTGGTTCATTAATGACCTTTAAAGAAAGAAAACCTGCTGTCCTTACTCGGTCTGGCCTACAAGTGACTGCAAACCCACAATCATGTGGTTGACTTTTAAATGTTACCTGAAATATTCATGTCAAATACAATTAGGGACGAGCAACAAATACTGGCTTTACCAGTGACGCCCACATCCTATGAAGGAAGAAAGAGCAATCTTTGATTCCAATACACATAGGCCTGATCCCCTTTTAAGTTGCTGAAGGTGAGCATTTTCCATTTGAACATTTTTAGCCTTATTTGTTTGTGGCCTATATCATACTATGCCTTATGCAGAATGGAGTCTCTCTAATGACATTGTGTATATTTTGGACAGACACAGGACAGGATCCAGATTGTCCATCAAACTCTGCGACACATCAACAAGATCTACAGCATGAATCTGGGCACAGTCACATGGGCCCGAGACAAGGTGGAACATTTCCGGCTGATCTTGGATCGGCAGCTCAGTGAGCTGGAAGAATGTGTCAGGAAACAGGAGTCAGAGCACAAGATGAGGAGAAACTTCACCATTCACAATTACTTCAGGAAACTGGAAAAGTTCCTCAATCAGGAGGTAGGACTATTGATGATTGACTGTGTGGTTATTGGCCTGTCCATTAGTGCACTCCTTTGGAATCTATTCATTCTTTAATCCATTTTCCTGAATAATTTTCTTTTTCAGAAATTCAGTGAATGTGCCTGGGAAATAATCCGCACTGAGACCAGGGCCCGATTACAACAGATGACTTCCGTAATGGCACAAATCAGGAGAAGAAACTGAAAAAGACTTTTCTATTACAGACTGGGAACAATGAATATTTGTTTTAAAGAATTTTCATGTAAAACTATATTTGTTTATGGATATTTGTAATGAATTTTATACTTTACTTTAATGATGAGAGAACAATGGATGACTTGTTGGGTTATTTATTATTATTTGTTTTTTATTTATTGATATTTACGGCTGTGTTATTTTCCTCTGATGCAACGTTACATTTTCAGTGTGTGGAGAGTCTGATTTGGAATGTACTGTCAGGCTTTCAGGAAGTGGGTTTGCAGAACATTAAACCCAGAGCCACGCTGACCTTTCCATTTGTGCCCTCCTAAATGGACAACATTTCAACCAATTTCAGCTGCCCTAATTTATTGATATTTATTGTTGTGATGTCTTTGTGTAACAAAATGTGACAGTTTCCACAATGTATAAAATGACCTTAAAATGTTAAGTTATTGATATTTATTTAGAGTTAAGGAATAGACAATGTTTTTCTACGCTAGCAATTTTTGTACTGAATGAGACCAAGTTTTTATGTATTTAATATTTACAATAAATTGTTTTTAATAATACACATTTGTTGAAATTATGTTTCTTTCTCATTTCTATGAATTTGCCCGAAAAACCCATCTGATTCACTCATGTCTGTAAGGAAAGGAAATCTACCCTCCATTCCTGTTCTGGCCTGCACGTGGCTGCAGAACCACAACATTGTGGTTACTTTTGAGCTGCCCTCTAAAATGGCCAAGCATGCTATCTCCATTCAGGGCAATTAGGGATGGGCAACAAACACAGACCATTCCCGTGACATGCAATCCATGTGAACAAACTTTTAAAAAGCGGCAGAGTACAGATTGGGAAATCAGTCAATGGGCTGAGGAGACATCAGACTATGGGTATGAAAAAGACAGTAAGAAGTTTAACAATGCCAGGTTAAAGTCCAACAGGTTTATTTGGTAGCAAAAGCCACACAAGCTTTCGGAGCTCCAAGCCCCTTCTTCAGGTGAGTGGGAATTATGTTCACAAACAGGGCATATAAAGACACAGACTCAATTTACATGAATAGTGGTTGGAATGTGAATACTTACAACTAATCAAGTCTTTAAGATACAAAGAACGTGAGTGGAGAGAGCATCAAGAAGGGCTCAAAAGATGTGTATTGTCTCCAGACAAGACAGCCAGTGAAACTTTGCAGGTCCAGGCAACCTGTGGGAGTTACAAATAGTGTAACATGAACCCAATATCCCGGCTGAGGCCGTCCTCGTGTGTGCGGAACTTGGCTATCAGTTTCTGCTCAGCGACTCTGAGCTGTCGTGTGTCGTGAAGGCCGCCTTGGAAAACGCTTACCCGAATATCAGAGGCCGAATGCCCGTGACCGCTGAAGTGCTCCCCAACAGGAAGAGAACAGTCTTGCCTGGTGGTTGTCGAGCGGTGTTCATTCATCCGTTGTCGCAGCGTCTGCGAAAAGGAAAAAGAATACATGGAACGTGAGGATGAAAATTTATCATGTGGTATCATGGTTTACACCTTCTGGAAATCTGCATGTTAAATAATGATTGCATTACAAAAGAACACAAGAAGGAGGAGCAATCCACTAATTCCGGATTGCCAACCTGATAATTACCCACAATCAATATCATGAAACCAGGTTCTCTGTTCGTTATCAGAGTGCTGTTTGTGGGAGTATGAAGCACAAATTGGCTCATGTGTTTCCTATATTACAACAGACAATGAACCTCAAAGGCACTCCATCAGCTGTGAAATGCTTGAGATATTCTGTGACCACTGAGGGTGTCACATGGATGTAAGCCTTTTTGCGAAACAATTACACTGAAAACTGGGCCCACACGAAACTGGCTCAGGAGCCAACATAATTCAACGATCACAGGGGTGATGGGTAAATGGTGAGTGATGTCCCCATGGGGCAGCTGGGAGATGAGAATTAGAAAAGGGAGCAGGGAGAGATCCTCACAGACAGCAGAGGCTGATAGATGGGGTGCGTGGTGGAGTGTGGGGGTGGGGGGGGGGGGGCGGGGAGATGCGATTCTGAATATTCTCAGGGTACAATGACTTCAGTAAGAATGAGAAACAGAGAGAGGGCTCCCAATCAGCTGCACCGTGGGGGAGAGAGTTGAATGAAGAGGGTCTGCTCGCCCATGTCAAAGGCTGCGGGCAGAGCGACAAGGAGGAGGGAGAGTTTACCTGTGTCACGGGCACATTGAGTGTCATTTCTGAATGTAATAATCATCTTATGGAGCTCTTGTGGGAAAATGGGTTGGGCCCGCATTCGGGCAGAGAACTCAAGAACAGCCTCAACATCCAACAATCTGACCAACCGCAACTTTATTGTCCCCTTAATGTGAATCCAATTTGAAGGCAATAATCTGCTTTTACAAAATGGATATTAATAATATTGATCCAGATTGTTGGAACTTTGATCTGGAACCGAGCGCTGTTTGTGATTTTTCTATCGAGGACCTTCCAGTCCCTGGTTCCGGAATCTCCAGCTTTCAGATTCCTTACCTCAGACAGGGAGCAGACTAACTATTCGTCTCCTGAAGAACTTCCAAAACTCCCGCTACCAGATTTCACTTTTTAAATGTAATCGCCAGCCCCTGAGACAGCATAGCAGGGACAGTTCCTCCCAGCACAGTCCACATATATACACGGATACACAGAGAGAGAGACAGACAGACACGCAGAAAGAGAACTGAACAGTTCAGCCGTTCACTCAGGGTTTAGAAGCGGAACTATTTAGATTTTCATTCGTTTGAAAATAATTGTTGTTCGGAGTTGAACCCGGATCCGGTCGGTGTCTTATCCTCAGTTCGGGGTTTCACTCTGACTCGGTCGGTCATGGCATTGGCGAGTATTTGGAGATTTTGGATGGTGTCGCTCTTCTTGTCCGGGACCCTCAGTCTGGGCTGTGAGAGGCTGCAGTTACAGCAAGTTCTCAACACACACACACTCAGCAAACTCAATCAAATGGTGAGTTAAAGCTGTATTCTGAGCAGCGTGTGAAATGTAAAATCGTGAGACATTTCTGGGGATTTATAATTAATTATATTTTTTCTCCTCTCAGGGTGGCTCCTTTCCCCAACACTGTATAAAACAGAGACACTTCCTGAAATCCAAGCCCTTAAATCTGGTGAAACTTTCGAAGGGATTAGAGGTGAGTAAAATCTCGGTTCATTTTATTTAGACAGGTTTTATAGAAAGTTAGATCAACAATCTGATCGGAACTGGCAACTGCAAGAATTTTCAATCGTGTGATTTCCACCCATTGTGACAATGGCAGAATTCCCTGTCATTGTATTTCACTCTGTATCTAACTCATTAACTAATTTCACTGTTACCGCACTTACTAACTCTCCATCTCGAACCCCTTGAAATTATATCCGTATCTCTAACCATTCCTTCCTCTCCAATAAGCCCGCTTGCTGGAATGATCAGATGCCCGCGAATTATTTTATTTTCTGTCCCTTACAGTTTCATTCTTCTGATCACTAACTTTCACCCCAAAAATGTAAATTATTCATATCATTCGCGGAAGAGCATTACAAAACATTTCAACTTCAAAATTATAGAAGGTGCAATGCCTTCAATTCAACATGCCTCCATGCAGCATGTCCCACTCTTATGTGAGTCAATGGAATTGAAACATCCCTAGCGTTAACAATGTACATTACATGTTTGGGATACAGCCTGAGTGCATAAAATTTCAGGATAATGGCTGTTTCCGAAAGGCAGTCAACGGAAAACTGTTCCCATTAACTGATGTTAGACGGTCTGGGAGACACAAATTTAATGTCCATATAAGGGCCTCATCCCCACTGACAACTTTACACAACCAGTAGGAATCAGGGGATTCAGCAAGTGGGAATCCAGAAAGTCATCTTGTCGGTTTGCTTCCAGGTTGCTAGTATTGTAGGTGGGGTCAGGAGGAGTTGTGGGTATGTCTCTCATTCAAAGACAGTACTGGACTGGTCAAGTGACCCAGCATCTGGTGCAGTGCAGGATGTGATGGAAGAACAACAACCTTATGCTTCTGACCATGTTCCCAGATCTCCTACAATCCTCACCTCTCCAGGACTTCCATCTTGGTCTTACTCACCTTAGAAATGTCATCCCTCTGTGATCCTGGACTTTTGACAGGTGCATTGAGGACAAGCAGCAACATTCCCATTTGCACGGCAACAGTGATGCCCCTTTTGTAATCGATTTTTACCCCATCCAATTTCTTTACTACTTCTCCCTTTGCGGTAACATTTGAAGCATCTCCTTCTGAACTGAAGCCAAATCCAAATTACTGATTTCAAATAAACGTCTTGGACCCTGATCTTCTTCCCCCGAATCCAACACCGCCACCTCCACATTCTTTAGATACTTATGACCCATTTTTAGATTCCTCGTTACGATACCTCTCATTAATTCTCATGCACCGTATTTACCCCTCATTTCTTTTGATAATTTTGGCGTATATGTTCTATACTGAACAAAGAGTCTAATTTTTATTGTAAATCAGATGGCCTCTGGCCTCTCTGCTTCATCATAAGGAGCCCAGTTTGTATCCAAAACATCTCCACTTTTCAAAGCTCCCATTGCTTATTTGCAATAATTATTGACCCAATAATATTTAGGAGGTAACAGTGGCACAGTGCTCATGCCACTGGACTAATAATCCCGAGGCCTAGTGTTATGCTCTGGGAACTTTAGTTCAATTTCCACCAGGGCAGCCAGTCGAATTCATGCTCAATTCATAAATCTGGAAATACAGCTAATCCCAGCAATGGGAGTGTCATAGATTGTTGTAAAGATCCATGTGGTTCATTAATGACCTTTAAGGAAAGAAAACCTGCTGTCCTTACTCGGTCTGGCCTACAAGTGACTGCAAACCCACAGTCATGTGGTTGACTCTTAAATGTCACCTGAAATATTCATGTCAAATACAATTAGGGATGAGCAACAAGTTCTGGCTTTGCCAGTGATGCCCACATCCCATGAAGGAAGAAGTAGCAATGTTTGATTCCAGTACACATAGACCTGATCCCGTTTTAAGTCGCTGAAGGTGAACATTTTCCATTTGAACATTTTTAGCCTTATTTGTTTATGGCCTATATCATACTGTGCCTTATGCGGAATGGAATCTCTCTAATGGCATTGTATATATTTTGTATAGACACAGGACAGGATCCAGATTGTCCATCAAACTCTGTGACACATCAACAAGATCTACAGCATGAATCTGGGCTCAGTCACATGGGCCCGAGACAAGGTGGAACATTTCCGGCTGATCCTGGATCGGCAGCTCAGTGAGCTGGAAGAATGTGTCAGGAAACAGGAGTCAGAGACAAGATGAGGAGAAACTTCACCATTCACAATTACTTCAGGAAACTGGAAAAGTTTCTCAATCAGGAGGTAGGACTGTTGATGATTGACTGTGTGGTTATTGGCATGTACATTAGTTCACCCCTTTGGAATCTATTCATTCTGTAATCCATTTTCCTGAATAATTTTCTTTTTCAGAAATTCAGTGAATGTGCCTGGGAAATAATCCGCACTGAGACCAGGGCCCGATTACAACAGATGACTTCCGTAATGGCACAAACCAGGAGAAGAAACTGAAAAAGACTTTTCTATTACAGACTGGGAACAATGAATATTTATTTTAAAGAATTTTCATGTAAAACTATATTTATTTATGGATATTTGTAATGAATTTTATACTTTACTTTAATGATGGGAGAACAATGGGTGACTTGTTGGGTTATTTATTATTATTTATTTTTTATTTATTGATATTTACGGCTGTGTTATTTTCCTCTGATGCAATGTTACGTTTTCATTGTGTGAAGAGTCTGATTTGGAATGTACTGTCAGGCTTTCAGGAAGTAGGTTTGCAGAACAATAAACCCAGAGCCACGCTGACCTTTCCATTTCTGCCCTCCTAAATGGACAACATTTCAACCAATTTCAGCTACCCTAATTTATTGATATTTATTGTTGTGATGTCTTTGTGAAACAAAATGTGACCGTTTCCACAATGTATAGAATGAGTTTAAAAATGTTAAGTTATTGATATTTATTTAGAGTTATGGAATAGACAATGTTTTTCCACGCTGGCAATTTTTATCCTGAATGAGACCATGTTTTGATGTATTTAATATTTGCAATAAATTGTTTTTAATAATACACATTTGCTGAAATTATGTTTCCTTTTCATTTCTATGAATTTGTCCGAAAAACTCATCTGATTCACTCATGTCTGTAAGGAAAGGAAATCTGCCCTCCCTCCCTGTTCTGGCCTGCACGTGGCTACAGAACCACAACATTGTGGTTAACTTTTAACTGCCCTCTAAAGTGGACTAGCATGCTATCTCCATTCAGGGCAATTAGGGATGGGCAACAAACACCGACCATTCCCATGACATGCAACCCATGTGAACAAACTTTTAAAAAGCGGCAGAGTACAGATTGGGAAATCAGTCAATGGGCTGAGGAGACATCAGTCTCTGGGTAGGAAAGAGAATATGTGGAATGTCAGGATAAAAATCTCTCATGTGGTATCATGGTTTACACCTTCTGGAAATCTGCATGTTAAATAATGATTGCATTACAAAAGAACACAAGAAGGAGGAGCAATCCATTAATTCCAGATTGCCAACCTGATAATTACCCACAATCAATATCATGAAACCAGGTTCTCTGTCTGTTATCAGAGTGCTGTTTGTGGGAGTATGAAGCACAAATTGGCTCATGCGTTTCCTATATTACAACAGTCAATGTACCTCAAAGGCACTCCATCAGCTGTGAAATGCTTGAGATATTCTGTGACCACTGAGGGTGTCACATGGATGTAAGCCTTTTGTGAAACAATTACACTGAAAACAGGGCCCACACGAAACTGGCTAACCCCGGGTAAATTATTCTCCACTGAAATTGTTTACAGGCCTTCAATAAGGCTCCAGAAACGAAATTGAGTCATTTTGGTGTGAGGACAGCAATAGACCTGTGATGAAGTGATTGGCAATGTCACTTTTGAAATTGAAAAGAAAATAAATATTGCACCCCAGATTCACCAGAAAATGGACCTGCCTTTTTAAAGGTCATTTTCTGGCATTTTAAAGCAGGATTCTAACAGAGGGTAAACTGATAAGTTCATTAAAATATCTATGGTTTGGGTTAACAGATATCGTGAACGAGTTAATCTGCACCCAAATACACGCAGAAATGCATAAATTAATGGTTGAACGTATTTTTAAAAAATTAATTTGAATATACCGTTCCCTTGTGCTGCTACAGGTCACATTTGTTAATTGGCAATTAAATTGGAGCAGAAAGTTTTGCAAAAACCTCTCAATTTCGGAAAGGGTGATGGAGGCGGAAAGGGTGAAAAGTGTGGATAAAGAAACCGCTGGACAATTGTCTGTAATTTCTACATAGCATGAAATCTCCACTCATTGAATAATATCTATACCCGGACGTCTGGACCCCTTTCACGAACTTAAACATTGACTTCCACACCACCGGCGCACAGTGGCAGCACTGTGTCCCATCTACAAGATTCACTGCAGCAACCCACTCAGGCTCCTTCAACAGCACCTTCCAAACTCACCACCTCCACCCCCAGAAGATCAAGGGTAACAAACGCATGTTAAGAACACAACCTGCAAGTTCACCTTCAAGCCACCCAGCTTGCCGATTTGGGACCACATCACCATTCCTTCACTCTTTCTGGATAAACATCCTGGAAATCTCTTCCCAACACTCCTATAGGTTTATTTCCTTCACAAGGACAGCAGCAAGTAAAAAACAAACGGCTCACCATCACCGTCTGCGGGGCAATTAGGAATGAGCAACAAATATTGCCCTGCAGAGTCGCTCATATCTCATGAAAGCATTCAAGAAATTAAATTGGACCCAGGTATCTGTGAATGGAGCGGAGATTTCGACCGGGTGAAGGTGGACATGCTGCCAGAGGTCTTGTTCTTTCCGGGCATGTTCCTGGCTAATGTTGTTTGTAAAATTCTTCCCAGAGATTCCTGACCCTCCTTCTGCCTGTCATCCCAAATATTTACAATTCCGACAGTTTTATTTACCATTAGTTTATTCTTCTCAGCATTATTGTAAATTGCAATGTGTCTCCGGTCTACAGAAGGGGGTGGCACAGTGGTTAGCACTGCTGCCTCACAGCGCCAGGGACACGGGTTCAATTCCAGCCTCGGCTCACTGTGTGGAGTTTGCACATTCTCTCTGCGTCTGCGTGGGTTTCCTCCGGGTGCTCCGGTTCCCCCTCACAGTCCAAAGATATGCAGGTTCGATGGATTGGCCGTGCTGAATTAACCCTAGTGTCAAGGCGAGTAGCAGGGTAAATATGTGGGGTTACGGAATAGAGTGGGATTGTGGTCGGCGAGAAGACGCTTTGGGCCGAATAGCCTCCTTCTGCACTCTAGGATTCTATGATACGGTTGGTGCTGTGGAATCTCACTCCCACCGACACCCGGAATGAAGATTCGGATCCCAGTCCATCTGACAGGGATTCGGTGCCATTCCCAGTGGAACGGGGGGATAATCCCGGATATCAGAAAAGCTTTTGCAGCCCCTCCCCTCAGCCCTCTCAGTATGAGCCGCTCTCTTCACAAACTCTCCCCACTGTCGGAAATGACAAAACGCCTCACTTTCCCTGAGACACTTTCGCTTTCGGCACAAACTGACACAAGGTTCATTTCCAGAGAGAAAGTGAGGCGGACACTTTCCCGGGACAGAGAGGAGGAACAAACGGGGCGAAAGGAAAGGGAGCGGGATCACTTTCCCACTCAGAATCGGAACAGATTCAATATTCTCTCAGAGTCTGGAAATGGCTGCAGAAAAGAAGCGAGAAATCAGCAACTTCTTGCAGTTAAAGAGCAGATTGTGGGGCAGCTCAATGGGAGCGGAGTCAGTCTCCATTAAGCGGCGAGCCTGGGCTCTGAGCCGGTCTCTCTGCAATGTTCAAGCTGGGAATGGTTAACAGGACAAACGCGATGTGAACACAGCGGGGATATCAGAGGGAATGGGGCCGAATGCCCGCTCTAAAAGGCGCCGCTCTCGGTGTCTCCATCATCCGGGTGGTCAAATGCAGCCCCCAATCCATGTCCAAACTGCCCCCCAATACAGAGCCCACCTCTGCAGCACCTTAGTGCCCCCCCGGGTGATGTGAAGCCCACACAACACTGAGCTGCAACCGAGCGCTGCTTGTGATTTTCTCCCGGGGATTTCTCACTCGCTGCTTCGGGAGTCTCCAGCTTTCCCATTCCTGACCTCACACAGAAACCGCACAAACTATTGATCTCCCGCAGCTCTCCCAAAACCCCTGCAGCCCATTTTCACTTTTGCAATGTAATGGGCGCACATTAAAGCGGGCAGCCTGGCAGTGCCAGTGCCAGCGAGCAGCAGAATCCACACTCACGCCATTCGGCAACACAGGCGCTCGCTCCCGGATCACAAGCGGCTCCGATTCGACTTCCCGACTTGAATTCTCTTCGCAAGAACCGTTCTCGCCGCTGAACCACCAAAGCCGCCGGTTTCTCCTCTTCCACATCGGGCTTTCCCTCTGACCCGGTTGGTCATGGCTTTGGCGAGGATTTGGAGATTTTGGATGGTGTCGCTCTTCTTGACCGGGACCCTCAGTCTGGGCTGCGAGAGGCTGCAGTTACAGCAAGTTCTCAACAAACACACACTCAGCAAACTCAATCAAATGGTGAGTTGAAACTGGGAATGATATTGAGGGGAGAGAGGGACCGGGAGAGATTGAATCTGAATCTGTTTGAAGGAGCAACTCTGATCTGAGAGAGAAATAGAAAGCAGAAATTGTGGAGAAGGGGACTGAGTGAAGGATAAAGGGGAATGTGAGCCTGAGAGAGGAGAAATCAGAGACAGCCCATCAGTAACAAGCACTCATCATTATAGAGAGAGATTGATGGTTCAAAGTGATTCACAGGCGTGTTATCCAGAAACATTGGATAGTCAGTCAGACGAGGAGATACTGAGGCAGGTGAGCAATAACTTGATGAATGAAGTTGATTTTAAGGAGCGTTTTAATGGGGAAAAGAGGGGCGTAGAGATTTAGGGCAGAAATTACAGAGGTTGAGGGTTGAGCAGCTGAAGAGACACCGCCCATGGTGGGTGAATTAAAATGGGGAATTGTGGGGGGGGGGGGGGGGCGCGTGGGGAATGAATTGGAGCAGAGCAGATATCTCGTAGGGATTCGCGGCTGGAGGTGATTACAGAGATAGGGAGGGCTGAGGGACTGGCGGAGTTTGAAAATGAGGGTGAGATTTTTAAAATCAAGGCATTCCTGAAGCAGGAGCCAACATAATTCAACCAGCACAGGGGTGATGGGTAAATGGTGAGTGATGTCCCCATGGGGCAGCTTGGAGATGAGAATTAGAAAAGGGAGCAGGGAGAGATCCTCATGGACAGCAGAGGCTGAAAGGTGAGGTGCGTGGTGGAGTGTGGGGGAGAAAGGATGCGATTCTGGATATTCTCAGGGGACAATGACTTCAGTAAGAATGAGAGGCTCAGAGAGTGCTCCCCATCAGTTGCACCGTGGGGGAGAGAGTTGAATGATGAGGGTCTGCGCGCCCATGTCAAAGGCTGCGGACAGAGCGACAAGGAGGAGGGAGAGATTACCTGTGTCACGGGCACATTGAGTGTCATTTCTGAATGTAATAATCACCTTATGGAGCTCTTGTGGGAAAATGGGTTGGGCCCGCCTTCGGGCAGCGAACTCAAGAAGAACAGCCTCAAACTCCAACAATCTGACCAACCGCAATTTTTCTTGTCCCCGTAATGTGAATCCGATCAATTTAAAGGCAATAATCTGTTTTTACAAAATGGATATTAATAATCTTGATTCCGATTGTTGGAACTTTGAGCTGGAACCGAGCACTGTTTGTGAGTTTTCTCTCGGGGATCTTCCAGTCCCTGGTTCCGGAAACTCCAGCTTTCCGATTCCTTACCTCAGACAGGGAGCAGATTAAATATTCCTCTCCTAAAGAACTTCCAAAACTCCCGCTACCAGATTTCACTTTTCCAATGTAATCACCAGCCGCTGAGACAGCATGGCAGGGACAGTCCCTCCCAGCACAGTCCACATATATACACGGATACAGAGAGAGAGAGAGACAGACACACGGAAAGAGAACTGAACGGCTCAGCGGTTCACTCGGGGTTCAGAAGCGGAACTATTTAGATTTTCATTCGTTTGAAAATAATTGTTCGGAGTTGAAGCCGGATCCGGCCGGTATCTTATCCTCAGTTCGGGGGTTTCACTCTGACTCGGTCGGTCATGACATTGGCGAGTATTTGGAGATTTTGGATGGTGTCGCTCTTCTTGTGCGGGACCCTCAGTCTGGGCTGTGAGAGGCTGCAGTTACAGCAAGTTCTCAACACACACACTCAGCAAACTCAATCAAATGGTGAGTTAAAGCTGCATTCTGAGCAGCGTGTGAAATGTCAAATCAGGGGACATTTCTGGGGATTTATAATTAATTATATTTTTTCTCCTCTCAGGGTGGCTCCTTTCCCCAACACTGCATAAAACAGAGACACTTCCTGAAATCCAAGCCCTTGGACCTGGTGAAACTTACGAAGGGATTAGAGATGAGTAAAATCTCGGTTCATTTTATTTCGACACAGGTTTTATAGAAAGTTCGATCATCAATCTGATCGGAACTGGCAACGGCAAGAATTTTCAATCACTGATTTCCACCCATTGTGACAATGGCAGAATTCCCTGTCATTGTATTTCACTCTGTATCTTACTCACTCAGTAATTTCACTGTTACCGCACTTACTATCTCTCTATCTCGAACCCCCTGAAATTATATCGGTCTCTCTAACCATTCCTTCCTCTCCAATAAGCCCGCTTGCTCTAACGATCAGATGCCCGCGAACTACTTCAAATTCTGTATCTCCCTGCCCCTTACACTTTCATTCTTCTGATCACTAGATTTCACCCCAAAAATATGAATTCTTGATAACATTTGCGGAATAGCATTACAAATCATTTCAACTTCAAAATCATAGAAAGTGCGATGAAATTCAACATGCCTCCATGCAGCATGTCCCACTCTGATGCGACTCAATGCAATTGAAATATCCTTCGCGTTAACAATGTACATGATATGTTTGGGATACAGTCTGAGTGCAGAATATCTCAGGATTATGGCTGTTTCCGAAAGGCTGTCAAGGGAAAACTGTTCCCATTTACTGATGTTAGACGGTCTGGGAGACACAGATTTAATTCCCATATAAGGGCCTCAGCCTCACTGACAGCTTTACACAACCAGTAGGAATCAGGGGATTCAGCAAGTGGGAATCGAGAAAGTCACCTTGTCGGTTTGCTTCCAGGTTGCTAACATTGTAGGTGGAGTCAGGAGGAGTTGTGGGTATGTCTCTCATTCAAAGGCAGTACTGGACTGGTCAAGTGACCGGCATCTGGTCGGCACAGTAGCACAGTGGTTAGCACTGCTGCATCACAGCTCCAGCGACCTGGGTTCGAATCCCGGCTCGGGTCGCTCTCTGTGTGGAGTTTGCACATTCTCCCTGTGTCTGCGTGGGTTTCCTCCGGGTGCTCCGGTTTCCTCCCACAGTCCAAAGATGTGCGGGCTGGGTTGATTGGCCATTCTAAATTGTCCCTTAGTGTTCTGGGATGCACAGGTTAGAGGGGTTAGTGGATAAAATATGTAGGGATTGGTGGATAGGTACTGGGTGGGATTGTGGTCGGTGCAGATTTGATGGGCCGAATGGCCTCTTTCTGCACTGTAGGATTCTATGATTCTATGGTGCAGTGCAAGATGTGATGGAAGAACAACAACCTTATGTTTCTGTCCATTTTCCCATATTGCCTACAATCCTCACCTCTCCAGGACTTCCATCCAGGTTTTACTCACCTGAGAAGTGTCATCCCTCTTTGATCCTGGACTTTTGACAGATGCATTGAGGACAGGCAGCAACATTCCCAGTTTCACCGCCACAGTGATACCCCCTTTTTATCGATTTTTATCGCATCCAATTTCTTGACTACTTCTCCCTTTACTGTAACATTTGAAGCATCTCCTTCTCAACTGGAGCCAATTTCAAATCACTGATTTCAAATAAACATCTTGGACTTGTATTTTCTCCCCCCTCGTCCAACATCACCATCTCCACAATCTTTATGTTAGTATGACCCATTTTTAGCTTCCTCCTTACGATACCTCTCATTAATTCTCATGCATCATATTCACCCCTCATTTCTTTTGATAATTTTTGTGTATATGGTCTGCATTCAGCCTGGTTCTATACTGAACAAAGAGTCTAATTTTTATTGTAAATCGGATGTCCTCTGGCCTCTCTGCTTCAATAAAAGGAGCCAAGTTTGTATCCAAAACATCTCCACTTTCAAAAACTCCCATTGCTTATTTGCAATAATTATTGACCCAATAATATTTAGGAGGTGATAGTGACACAGTGCTCATGCCACTGGACTAATGATCCCGAGGCCTAGTGTTATGCTGTGGGCACATTTGTTCAATTTCCACCAGGGCAGCCAGTTGAATTCATTCTCAATTCATAAATCTGGAAATACAGCTAATTCCAGCAATGGGACTGTCATAGATTGTTGTAAACGTCCATCTGGTTCATTAATGACCTTTAAGGAAAGAAAACCTCTGTCCTTACTCGGTCTGGCCGACAAGTGACTGCAAACCCACAATCATGTGGTTGATTCTTAAATGTTACCTGAAATATTCATGTCAAATACAATTAGGGATGAGCAACAAATTCTGGCTTTGCAGGTGATGCCCACATGCTATGTAGGAAGAAATAGCAATCTTTGATTCCAATACACATAGGCCTGATCCCCTTTTAAGTCGCTGAAGGTGAACATTTTTAATTTGAACATTTTTAGCCTTATTTGTTTATGGCCTATATCATACTATGCCTTATAGAATCATAGAATCATAGAAACTCTACAGTGCAGAAGGAGGCCATTCGGCCCATCGAGTCTGCACCAACCACAATCCCACCCAGGCCCTACCCCCACATATTTACCCGCTAATCCCTCTAACCTACGCATCTCAGGATTCTAAGGGGCAATTTTTAACCTGGCCAATCAACCTAACCCGCACATCTTTGGACTGTGGGAGGAAACCGGAGCACCCGGAGAAAACCCATGCAGACACGAGGAGAATGTGCAAACTCCACACAGACAGTGACCCGAGCCGGGAATCGAACCTGGGACCCTGGAGCTGTGAAGCAGCAGTGCTAACTTATGGGGAATGGAATCTCTAATGGCATTGTGTATATTTTGTATAAACACAGGACAGGATCCAGATTGTCCATCAAACTCTGCGACACATCAACAAGATCTACAGCATGAATCTGGGCTCAGTCACATGGGCCCGAGACAAGGTGGAACATTTCCGGCTGATCCTGGATCGGCAGCTCAGTGAGCTGGAAGAATGTGTCAGGAAACAGGAGTCAGAGCACAAGATGAGGAGAAACTTCACCATTCACAATTACTTCAGGAAACTGGAAAAGTTTCTCAATCAGGAGGTAGGACTATTGATGATTGACTGTGTGGTTATTGGCATGTACATTAATTTACCCCTTTGGAATCTATTCATTCTGTAATCCATTTTCCTGAATAATTTTCTTTTTCAGAAATTCAGTGAATGTGCCTGGGAAATAATCCGCACTGAGACCAGGGCTCGATTACAACAGATGACTTCTGTAATGGCACAAATCAGGAGAAGAAACTGAAAAAGACTTTTCTATTACGGACTGGGAACAATGAATATTTGTTTTAAAGAATTTTCATTTAAAACTATATTTGTTTATGGATATTTGTCATGAATTTTATACTTTACTTTAATGATGGGAGAATACTGGATGATTTGTTGGGTTATTTATTTTTATTTATTTTTAATTTATTGATATTTACAACTGTGTTATTTTCCTCTGATGCAACGTTACAGTTTCAGTGTGTGGAGAGTCTGATTTGGAATGTACTGTCAGGCTTGCAGGAAGTGGGTTTGCAGAACAATAAACCCAAAGCCACGCTGACGTTTCCATTTCTACCCTCCTAAATGGAAATTTCAACCAATTTCAGCTGCCCTAATTTATTGATATTTATTGTTGTGATGTCTTTGTGTAACAAAATGTGACAGTTTCCACAATGTATAAAATGAGTTTTAAAATGTTAAGTTATTGATATTTATTTAGAGTTATGGAATAAACATTGTTTTTCCACGCTGGCAATTTTTATACTGAATGAGACCATGTTTTGATGTATTTAATATTTGCAATAAATTGTTTTTAATAATACACATTTGTTGAAATTATGTATCTTTCCCATTTCTGTGAATTTGCCCGAAAAACCCATCTGATTCACTCATGTCTGGAAAGGAAATCTACCCTCCATTCCTGTTCTGGCCGACATGTGGCTGCAGAACCACAGCATTGTGCTTACGTTTTAGCTGCCCTCTCAAGTGGCCTTGCATGCTATCTCCATTCAGGGCAATTAGGGATGGGCAACAAACACAGACCATTCCCGTGACATGCAACCCATGTGAACAAACGTTTAAAAAGCGGCAGAGTACAGATTGGGAAATCAGTCAATGGGCTAAGGAGACATCAGACTATGGGTAGGGAAGAGAATATGTGGAACGTGAGGATGAAAATCTCTCATGTGGTATCATGGTTTACACCTTCTGGAAATCTGCATGTTAAATAATGATTGTATTACAAAAGAACTAAAGAAGGAGGAGCAATCCACTAATTCCAGATTGCCAACCTGATAATTACCCACAATCAATATCATTAAACCAGGTTCTCTGTCTGTCATCAGAGTGCTGTTTGTGGGAGTATGAAGCACAAATTGGCTCATGTGTTTCCTATATTACAACAGTCAATGTACCTCAAAGCCACTCCATCAGCTGTGAAATGCTTGAGATATTCTGTGACCAGTGAGGGTGTCACATGGATGTAAGCCTTTTGTGAAACAATTATACTGAAAACAGGGCCCACATGAAACTGGCTAACCCCGGGTAAATTATTCACCATTGAAATTGTTTACAGGCCTTCAATAAGGCTCCAGAAACAAAATTGAGTCATTTTGGTGTGAGGACAGCAATAGACCTGTGATGAAGTGATTGGCAATGTAACTTTTGAATTTGAAAAGAAAATAAATATTGTACCCCAGATTCAGCAGAATATGGACCTGTCTTTTTAAAGCTCATTTTCAGTCATTTTAAAGCAGTATTCAAACAGAGGGTAAACTGATAAGTTCATTAAAGTATCTATGGTTTGGGTCAACAGATATCGTGAATGAGTTATTCTGCATCCAAATAAAAGCAGAAGTGCATAAATTAACAGTTTAATGTAGTTTTTAAATGAATTTGAATATACCGTCCCGTTGTGCTGCTTCATGTCACATTTATTAATTGGCAATTAAATTGGAGCAGAAAGTTTTGCAATAACCTCTCAATTTCGGTAAGGGTGGTGGAGGCGGAAAGGGTGAAAAGTGAGGATAAAGAAACAGCTGTACAATTGTCTTCAATTTCTACATAGCATGAAATCTCCACTCATTGTATAATATCTATACCCGGAAGTCTGCACTCCTTTCACGAACTTAAACATTGACTTCCGCACCACCACCGCACAGTGGCAGCAGTGTGTCCCATCTACAAGATTCATTGCAGCAATCCACTCAGGCTCCTTCAACAGCACCTTCCAAACCCACCACCTCCACCCCCCAGAAGATCAAGGGTAACAAACGCATATTAAGAACACAACCTGCAAGTTCACCTTCAAGCCACCCAGCATGCCGACTCGGGACCACATCACCATTCCTTCACTCTTTCTGGATAAACATCCTGGAAATCTCTTCCCAACACTCCTATAGGTTTATTTCCTTCACAAGGACAGCAGCAAGTAAAAAACAAACGGCTCACCATCACCGTCTGCGGGGCAATTAGGAATGAGCAACAAATATTGCCCTGCAGAGTCGCTCATATTTCATGAAAGCATTCAAGAAATTAAATTGGACCCAGGTATCTGTGAATGGAGCGGAGATTTCTACCGGGTGAAGGTGGACATGCTGCCATAGGTCTTGTTCTTTCCGGGCATGTTTCTGGCTAATGTTGTTTGTAAAATTCTTCCTCGACATTCCTGACCCTCCCTTACAATTCCGACAGTTTTATTTACCATTAGTTTATTCCTGTCAGCATTATTGAAAATTGCATTGTGTCTCCGGTCTACAGAAAGGGGCGGCATGGTGGCACAGTGGTTAGCACTGCTGCCTCACAGCACCAGGGACACGGGTTCAATTCCAGCCTCGGCTCACTGTGTGCTCGGCACAACATCGTGGGCCGAAGGGCCTGTTCTGTGCTGTACTGTTCTATGTGTGGAGTTTGCACATTCTCCCCGCGTCTGCGTGGGTTTCCTCCGGGTGCTCCGGTTTCCCCTCACAGTTCAAAGATATGCAGGTTCGATGGATTGGCCGTGCTGAATTAACCCTAGTGTCAAGGCGAGTAACAGGGTAAATATGTGGGGTTACGGAATAGGGTGGGATTGTGGTCGGCGAGAAGACGCTTTGGGCCGAATAGCCTCCTTCTGCACTCTAGGATTCCATGATACAGTTGGTTCTGTGGGATCTCACTCCCACCGACACCCGGACTGAAGATTCGGATCCCAGTCCATCTGACAGGGATTCGGTGCCATTCCCAGTGGAACATGGGTTAATCCCGGATATCAGAAAACCTTTGGCAGCCCCTCCCCTCAGCCCTCTCAGTGTGAGCCGCTCTCTTCACAAACTCTCCCCACTGTCGGAAATGACAAAACGCCTCACTTTCCCTGAGGCACTTTCGCTTTCGGCACAAACTGACACAAGGCTCATTTCCAGAGAGAAAGTGAGGCGGACACTTTCCCGGGACAGAGAGGAGAAACAAACGGGGCGAAAGGAAAAGGAGCGGGATCACTTTCCCACTCAGAATCGGAACAGATTCAATATTCTCTCAGTCAGAGTCTGGAAATGGCTGCAGAAAAGAAGCGAGAAATCAGCAACTTCTTGCAGTTAAAGAGCAGATTGTGGGGCAGCTCAATGGGAGCGGAGTCAGTCTCCATTAAGCGGCGAGCCTGGGCTCTGAGCCGGTCTCTCTGCAATGTTCAAGCTGGGAATGGTTAACAGGACAAACGCGATGTGAACACAGCGGGGCTATCAGGGGGAATGGGGCCGAATGCCGGCAACTCAAAGACGCCTCTCTCGGTGTCTCTATAATCCGGATGGTCAAATGCAGCCCCCAATCCATGTCCACACTGCCCCCCAATACAGAGCCCACCTCTGCAGTACCTTAGTGCCCCCCCGAGTGATGTGAAACCCACACAACACTGAGCTGCAACCGAGCGCTGCTTGTGATTTTCTCCCGGGGATTTCTCACTCGCTGCTTCGGGAGTCTCCAGCTTTCCCATTCCTGACCTCACACAGAAACCGCACAAACTATTGATCTCCCGCAGCTCTCCCAAAACCCCTGCAGCCCATTTTCACTTTTGCAATGTAATGGGCGCACATTAAAGCGGGCAGCCTGGCAGTGCCAGTGCCAGCTCGCAGCAGAATCCACACTCACACCATTCGGCAACACAGGCGCTCGCTCCCGGATCACAAGCGGCTCCAATTCCACTTCCCGACTTGAATTCTCTTCGCAAGAACCGTTCTCGCCGCTGAACCACCAAAGCCGCCGGTTTCTCCTCTTCCACATCGGGCTTTCCCTCTGACTCGGTTGGTCATGGCTTTGGCGAGGATTTGGAGATTTTGGATGGTGTCGCTCTTCTTGACCGGGACCCTCAGTCTGGGCTGCGAGAGGCTGCAGTTACAGCAAGTTCTCAACAAACACACACTCAGCAAACTCAATCAAATGGTGAGTTGAAACTGGGAATGATATTGAGGGGAGAGAGGGACCGGGAGAGATTGAATCTGAATCTGTTTGAAGGAGCAACTCTGATCTGAGAGAGAAATAGAAAGCAGACATTGAGGAGAAGGGGACTGAGTGACGGATAAAGGGGAATGTGAGCCTGAACTGGGGGAAATCAGAGACTGCCCATCAGTAACAAGCACTCATCATTATAGAGAGAGATTGATGGTTCAAAGTGATTCACAGGCGTGTTATACAGAAACATTGGATTGTCAGTCAGACGAGGAGATACTGAGGCAGGTGAGAAATAACTTGATGAATGAAGTTGATTTTAAGGAGCGTTTTAATGGGGTAAAGAGGGGCGGAGAGGTTTAGGGCAGAAATTACAGAGGTTGAGGGTTGAGCAGCTGAAGAGACACCACCCATGGTGGGTGAATTAAAATGGGGAATTCTGCAGAGGCCAGAATTGGAGCAGAGCAGATATCTCGTCGCGATTCGCGGCTGGAGGTGATTACAGAGATAGGGAGGGATGAGGGACTGGCGGAGTTTGAAAATGAGGGCGAGATTTTTAAAATCAAGGCATTTCTGAAGCAGGAGCCAACATAATTCAACCAGCACAGGGGTGATGGGTAAATGGTGAGTGATGTCCCCATGGGGCAGCTTGGAGATGACAAATAGAAAAGGGAACAGGGTGAGATCCTCATAGACAGCAGAGGCTGAAAGTTGAGGTGCGTGGTGGTGTTGGAGCGGGGCGAAAAGCTGCGATTTTGGATATTCTCAGGGTATAATGACTTCAGTAAGAATGAGAGGCAGAGAGAGTGCTCCCAATCAGCTGCACCGTGGGGGAGAGAGTTGAATGATGAGGGTCTGCTCGCCCATGTCAAAGGCTGCGGACAGAGCGACAAGGAGGAGGGAGAGTTTACCTGTGTCACGGGCACATTGAGTGTCATTTCTGAATGTAATGATCACCTTATGGAGCTCTTGTGGGGAAATAGGTTGGGTCCGCCTTCGGGCAGCGAACTCAAGATGAACAGCATCAAAATCCAACAATCTGACGAACCGCAACTTTTCTTGTCCCCTTAATGTGAATCCAATCACTTTGAAGGCAATAATCTGTTTTTACAAAATGGATATTGATAATACTGATCCAGTTTGTTGGAAATTTGATCTGGAACCGAGCGCTTTTTGTAATTTTTCTGTTGGGGATCTTCCAGTCCCTGGATCCGGAATCTCCGCCTTTCCGATTCCTTACCTCAGACAGGGAGCAGACTAACTATTCCTCTCCTGAAGAACTTCCAAAACTCCCGCTATCAGATTTCACTTTTTAAATGTAATCACCAGCCCCTGAGACAGCATGGCAGGGTCAGTTCCTCTCAGCACAGTCGACATATATACACGGATACGGAGAGAGAGAGAGACAGACACACGGAAAGAGGACTGAACAGTTCAGCCGTTCACTCGGGGCTGAGAAGCGGAACTATTAGATTTTCATTCGTTTGAAAATAATTGTTGTTCGGAGTTGAACCCGGATCCGGTGGGTGTCTTATCCTCAGTTCGGGGGTTTCACTCTGACTCGGTTGGTCATGGCTTTGGCGAGTATTTGGATATTTTGGATGGTGTCGCTCTTCTTGTCCGGGACCCTCAGTCTGGGCTGTGAGAGGCTGCAGTTACAGCAAGTTCTCAACACACACACACTCAGCAAACTCAATCAAATGGTGAGTTAAAGCTGCATTCTGAGCAGCATGTGAAATGTCAAATCAGGGGACATTTCTGGGGATTTATAATTAAGTATATTTTTTCTCCTCTCAGGGTGGCTCCTTTCCCCAACACTGTATAAAACAGAGACACTTCCTGAAGTCCAAGCCCTTGGACCTGGTGAAGCTTTCGAAGGGATTAGAAGTGAGTAAAATCTCGGTTCATTTTATTTAGACACAGGTTTCATAGAAAGTTCGATCAACAATCTGATCGGAACTGGCAACGGTCAGGATTTTCACCCATTGCGACAATGACAGAATTCTCTGTCATTGTATTTCACTCTGTATCAACTCACTCAGTAATTTCACTGTTACCGCACTTACTATCTCCCTATCTCGAACCCCCTGAAATTATATCGGTCTCTCTAACCATTCCTTCCTCTCCAATAAGCCCTCTTGCTCGAATGATCAGATGCCCGCGAACTATTTTATTTTCTGTATCTCCCTGCCCCTTACACTTTCATTCTTCTGATCACTAACTCTCACCCCAAAAATATGAATTATTCATAACATTTGCGGAAGAGCATTACAAAACATTTCAACTTCAAAATTATAGAAAGTGCAATGAAATTCAACGTGCCTCCATGCAGCGTGTCCCACTGTGACTCAATGGAATTGAAATATCCCTTGCGTTAACAATGTACAATACATGTTTGGGAAACAGCCTGAGTGCAGAATATTTCAGGATTATGGCTGTTTCCGAAAGGCAGTCAAGGGAAAACGGTTCCCATTAACCCATTAACATTCCCAGTTGCACCGCCACAGTGATACCCCCTTTTTATCAATTTTTATCCCATCCAATTTCTTTACTACTTCTCCCTTTACTGTAACATTTGAAGCATCTCCTTCTGAACTGAAGCCAAATTCAAGTTACTGTTTTCAAATAAACATATTGGACTCGTATCTTCTCCTCCCTCGTCCAATACCGGTATCTCCACATTCTTTATATTCTTCTGACCCATTTTTAGCTTCCCTTTTATGATACCTGGCATTAATTCTCCTGTACCATATTCACGCCTCATTTCTTTTCATAATTTTGGTGTATATGGTCTGCATTCAGCTTGGTTCTATACTGAACAAAGAGTCTAAATTTTATTGTAAATTGGATGACCTCTGGCCTCTCTGTTTCGTTGAAAGGAGCCCAGTTTGTATCCAAATCATCTCCAATTTTTAAAACTCCCATTGCTTATTTGCAATTATTATTGACCCAATAATATTTAGGATGTAATAGTGGCACAGTGCTCATGCCACTGGACTAATAGCCCCGAGGCCTAGTGTTATGCTCTGGGAACTTTAGTTCAATTTCCACCAGGGCAGCCAGTCGAATTCATGCTCAATTCATAAATCTGGAAATACAGCTAATCTCAGCAATGGGACTGTCATAGATTGTTGTCGAGATCCATCTGGTCCATTCATGACCTTTAAGGAAAGAAAACTTGCTGTCCTTACTCGGTCTGGCCTACAAGTGACTGCAAACCCATAATCATGTGGTTGACTCTTAAATGTCCCCTGAAATATTTATGTCAAATACAATTAGGGATGAGCAACAAATTCTGGCTTTGCCAGTGATGTCCACATCCCATGAAGGAAGAAATAGCAATCCTTTTCCATTTGAACATTTTTAGCCTTATTTGTTTATGGCCTATATCATACTATGCCTTATGGGGAATGTTATCTCTCTCATGACATTGTGTATATTTTGTATAGACACAGGACAGGACCCAGATTGTCTATCAAACTCTGCGACACATCAACAAGATCTACAGCATGAATCTGGGCTCAGTCACATGGGCCCGAGACAAGGTGGAACTTTTCCGGCTGATCCTGGATCGGCAGCTCAGTGAGCTGGAAGAATGTGTCAGGAAACAAGAGTCAGAGCACAAGATGAGGAGAAACTTCACCATTCACAATTACTTCAGGAAACTGGAAAAGTTCCTCAATCAGGAGGTAGGACCATTGATGATTGACTGTGTGGTTATTGGCATGTACATTAATTCACCCTCTTGGAATCTATTCATTCTGTAATCCATTTTCCTGAATAATTTTCTTTTTCAGAAATTCAGTGAATGTGCCTGGGAAATAATCCGCACTGAGACCAGGGCCCGATTACAACAGATGACTTCCGTAATGGCACAAATCAGGAGAAGAAACTGAAAAAGACTTTTCTATTACAGACTGGGAACAATGAATATTTATTTTAAAGAATTTTCATTTAAAACTATATTTATTTCTGGATATTTGTAATGAATTTTATACTTTACATTAATGATGGGAGAATAATGGGTGACTTGTTGGGTTATTTATTTTTTATTTATTGATATTTACGGTTGTGTTATTTTCCTCTGATGCAACGTTACATTTTCAGTGTGTGGAGAGTCTGATTTGGAATGTACTGTCAGGCTTTCAGGAAGTGGGTTTGCAGAACCTTAAACCCAGAGCCACGCTGACCTTTCCATTTCTGCCCTCCTAAATGGACAACTTTTCAGCCAATTTCAGCTCCCCTAATTTATTGATATTTATTGTTGTGATATATTTGTGTAACAAAATGTGACAGTTTCCACAATGTATAAAATGAGTTTAAAAATGTTAAGTTATTGTTATTTATTTACACTTATGGAATAGACAATGTTTTTCCACACTGGCAATTTTTATACTGAATGAGACCATGTTTTTATGTTTTAACATTTGCAATAAATTATTTTTCGTAATACATATTGGTTCAAATTATGTTTCTTTTTCATTTCTATGAATTTGCCCGAAAACCCCATCTGATTCACTCATGTCTGTAAGGAAAGGAAATCTGCCCTCCATTCCTGTTGTGGCCTGCACATGGCTGCAGAACCACAACATTGTGGTTACCTTTTAACTGCTCTCTAAAGTGGCCTAGAATGCTATATCCATTAAGGGCAATTAGGGATGGGCAACAAACACCCACCATTCCCGTGACATGCAACCCATTTGAACAAACTTTTAAAAAGCGGCAGAGTACGGATTGGGAAATCAGTCTATGGGTAGGAAAGACAATATGTGGAACATCAGGATAAAAATCTCTCATGTGGTATCATGGTTTACACCTTCTGGAAATCTGCATGTTAAATAATAATTGCATTACAAAAGAACACAAGAAGGAGGAGCAATCCACTAATTCAAGATTGCCAACCTGATAATTACCCACAATCAATATCATTAAACCAGGTTCTCTGCTCGTTATCAGAGTGCTGTTTGTGGGAGTATGAAACACAAATTGGCTCATGTGTTTCCTATATTACAACAGACAACGTACCTCAAAGGCACTCCATCAGCTGTCAAATGCTTTGTGATATTCTGTGACCAGTGAGGGTGTCACATGGATGTTAGCCTTTTGGCCAAACAATTACACTGAAAAATGGGCCAACACGAAATTGGCCTCACCCCAGGGTAAATTATTCACCATTGAAATTGTTTACAGTCCTTCAATAAGGCTCCAGAAACAAAATTGAGCCATTTTGGTGTGAGGACAGCAATAGACCTGTGATAAAGTGATTGGCAATGTAACTTTTGAATTTGAAAATAAAATAAATATTGCACCCCAGATTCACCAGAAAATGGACCTGTCTTTTTAAAGGTCATTTTCAGTCATTTTTGAGCAGGATTCTAACAGAGGGTAAACTGATAAGTTCATTAAAATATCTATGGTTTGGGTCAACAGATATCTGTGAATGAGCTAATCTGCCCCCAATTAAATGCAGAAATGCATAAATTAATAGTTTAGTGCATTTTCAAAAAAAATGAATTTGAACATACTGCCCCGTTGTGCTGCTTCATGTCACATTTATTGGCAATTAAATTGGAGCAGATCGTTTTGCAAAGACCTCTCAATTTTGATAAGGGTGATGGAGGTGGAAAGGGTCAAAAGTGAGGATAAAGAAACAGCTGTACAATTGTCTGTAATTTCTACATAGCATGAAATCTCCACTCATTGAATAATATCTATACCCGGAAGCCTGCACCCCTTTCACCAACTTAACATTGACTTCCACACCACCGTCGCACAGTGGCAGCAGTGTGTCCCATCTACAAGATTGACTGCAGCAACCCACTCAGGCTCCTTCAACAGCACCTTCCAAACCCACCACCTCTACCCTCGAGAAGATCAAGGGTAACAGATGCATGTTAACAACACAACCTGCAAGCTCACCATCAAGCCACCCAGCATCCCGATTTGGGACCACATCACCGTTCCTTCACTGTCTCTCGATAAAAAAACAGGAAATCTCTTCCCAACACCTCTGTAAGTTTATTTACTTCACAAGGGCAGCAGCAGGTGATGAAAGTGGCTCGCCATCACCGTCTGAGGGGCAAATAGGAATGAACAACAAATGTTGGCCTCCAGAGTCGCTCATATCTCATGAGAGCATTGAAGATATCAAATTGGACCCAGGTATCTGTAAATGGAGCTGAGATTTTTACCGGGTGAAGGTGGACATGCTGCCATAGGTCTTGTTATTTCCGGGCATGTTTCTGGCTAATGTTGTTTGTAAAATTCTTCCAAGAGATTCCTGACCCTCCTTCTGCCTCTCATCCCAAATATTTACAATTCCGACAGTTTTATTTACCATTAGTTTATTCCTGTCAGCTTTATTGTAAGTTGCAGTGTGTCTCCTGTGTCCAGAGAGGGATGGCAAGGTGGCACAGTGGTTAGCATTACTACCTCACAGCGCCAGGTACACGGGTTCATTTCCAGCATTGGGTCACTGTCTGTGTGGAGTTTGCACATTCTCCATGCGTCTGCGTCGGTTTTAAAACAGAGTTGAGGAGATACTACTTCTCCCAAAGAGTTGTGAATCTGTGGAATTCGCTATCCCAAAGTTCAGTGGATGCTGGGACAGTGAATAAATTTAAGGAGAACTTAGACAGATTTTTAAGTGGTAATGGGTTGAAGGGTTAGGGGAGAAGGCAGGAAAATGGGGAGGAGGAGCATATCAGCATTGATCAAATGGCGGAGCGGAATTGATGGGCCGAATGGCCTAACTCTGCTCCTATATCTTCCTCCCTGTGGAACATGGGTTAATCCCGAATATCAGAAACCCCTTGGCAGCCCCTCCCCTCAGCCCTCTCAGTGTGAGCCGCTCTCTTCACAAACTCTCCCCACTGTCGGAAATGACAAAACGCCTCACTTTCCCTGAGACACTTTCACTTTCGGCACAAACTGACACAAGGCTCATTTCCAGAGAGAAAGTGAGGCGGACACTTTCCCGGGACAGAGAGGAGAAACAACCAGGGCGAAAGGAAAGGGAGCGGGATCACTTTCCCACTCAGAATCGGAACAGATTCAATATTCTCTCAGTCAGAGTCTGGAAATGGCTGCAGAAAAGAAGCGAGAAATGAGCAACTTCTTGCAGTTAAAGAGCAGATTGTGGGGCTGCTCAATGGGAGCGGAGTCAGTCTCCATTAAGCGGCGAGCCTGGGCTCTGAGCCGGTCTCTCTGCAATGTTCAAGCTGGGAAGTGTGAACAGGACAAACGCGATGTGAACATAGCGGGGATATCAGAGGGAATGGGGCCGAATGCCCGCACTAAAAGACGCCTCTCTCGGAGTCTCTATAATCCGGATGGTCAAATGCAGCCCCCAATCCATGTCCACACTGCCCCCCAATACAGAGCCCCCCTCTGCAGCACCTTAGTGCCCCCTCGGGTGATGTGAAGCCCACACAACACTGAGCTGCAACCGAGCGCTGCTTGTGATTTTCTCCCGGGGATTTCTCACTCGCTGCTTCGGGAGTCTCCAGCTTTTCCATTCCTGACCTCACACAGAAACCGCACAAACTACTGATCTCCCGCAGCTCTCCCAAAACCACTGCAGCCCATTTTCACTTTTGCAATGTAATGGGCGCACATTAAAGCGGGCAGCCTGGCAGTGCCAGTGCCAGCGAGCAGCAGAATCCACACTCACACCATTCGGCAACACAGGCGCTCGCTCCCGGATCACAAGCGGCTCCAATTCCACTTCCCGACTTGAATTCTCTTCGCAAGAACGGTTCTCGCCGCTGAACCACCAAAGCCGCCGGTTTCTCCTCTTCCACATCGGACTTTCCCTCTGACTCGGTTGGTCATGGCTTTGGCGAGGATTTGGAGATTTTGGATCGTGTCGCTCTTCTTGTCCGGCACCCTCAGTCTGGGCTGCGAGAGGCTGCAGTTACAGCAAGTTCTCAACAAACACACACTCAGCAAACTCAATCAAATGGTGAGTTGAAACTGGGAATGATATTGAGGGGAGAGAGGAACCGGGAGAGGTTGAATCTGAATCTGTTTGAAGGAGCAACTCTGATCTGAGAGAGAAATAGAAAGCAGAAATTGAGGAGAAGGGGACTGAGTGAAGGATAAAGGGGAATGTGAGCCTGAGAGGGGGGAAATCAGAGACAGCCCATCAGTAACAAGCACTCATCATTATAGAGAGAGATTTATGGTTCAACGTGATTCACAGGCGTGTTATACAGAAACATTGGATAGTCAGTCAGACGAGGAGATACTGAGGCAGGTGAGCAATAACTTGATGAATGAAGTTGATTTTAAGGAGCGTTTTAATGGGGTAAAGGGAGCCGGAGAGGTTTAGGGCAGAAATTACAGGGGTTGAGGGTTGAGCAGCTGAAGAGACACCACCCATGGTGGGTGAATTAAAATGGAGAATTCTCGAGGGGCCAGAATTGGAGCAGAGCAGATATCTCGTCGGGTTTCGCGGCTGGACGTTATTACAGAGATAGGGAGGGATGAGGGACTGGCGGAGTTTGAAAATGAGAGTGAGATTTTTAAAATCAAGACATTCCTGAAGTAGGAGCCAACATAATTCAACGAGCACAGGGGTGATGGGTAAATGGTGAGTGATGTCCCCATGGGGCAGCCTGGAGATGACAATTAGAAAAGGGAGCAGGGAGAGATCCTCATGGACAGCAGAGACTGAAAGGTGGGGTGCATGGAGGAGTGTGGGGGAGAAAAGATGCGATTCTGAATATTTTCAGGGTATAATGACTTCAGTAAGAATGAGAGGCAGAGAGAGTTCTCCCAATCAGCTGCACCGTGGGGGAGAGAGTTGAATGATGAGGGTCTGCTTGCCCATGTCAGAGGCTGCGGACAGAGCGTCAAGGAGGAGGGAGAGATTACCTGTGTCACGGCACATTGAGTGTCATTTCTGAATGTAATAATAACCTTATGGAGCTCTTGTGGGAAAATGGGTTGGGCCCGCATTCGTGCCGAGAACTCAAGAACAGCATCAAAATCCAACAATCTGACCAACCGCAACTTTATTGTCCCCTTAATGTGAATCCGATGAACTTGAAGGTAATAATCTGTTTTTTACAAAATGGATATTATTAATATTGATCCAGATTGTTGGAACTTTGATCTGGAACCGAGCGCTGTTTGTGATTTTTCCATCGGGGATCTTCCAGTCCCTGGTTCCGGAATCTCCAGCTTTCCGATTCCTTACCTCAGAAAGGAGCGGACTAACTATTCGTCTCCTGATGAACTTCCAAAACTCCCGCTACCAGATTTCACTTTAATATTGTAATCGCCAGTCCCTGCGACAGCATAGCAGGGACAGTTCCTCCCAGCACAGTCCACATATATACACAGATACACAGAGAGAGAGACAGACAGACACACGGAAAGAGGACTGAACAGTTCAGCCGTTCACTCGGGCGTCAGAAGCGGAACTATTTAGATTTTCGTCTGAAAATAATTGTTGTTCGGAGTTGAACCCGGATTTGGCCGGTGTCTTATCCTCAGTTCGGGGGTTTCACTCTGACTCGGTCGGTCATGGCATTGGCGAGTATTTGGATATTTTGGTGTCGTTCTTCTTGTCCGGGACCCTCAGTCTGGGCTGTGAGAGGCTGCAGTTACAGCAAGTTCTCAACGCACACACACTCAGCAAACTCAATCAAATGGTGAGTTAAAGCTGCATTCTGAGCAGCGTGTGAAATGTCAAATCAGGGGACATTTCTGGGGATTTATAATTAATTATATTTTTTCTCCTCTCAGAGTGGCTCCTTTCCCCAACACTGTATAAAACAGAGAAACTTCCTGAAATCCAAGCCCTTGGACCTGGTGAAACTTTCGAAGGGATTAGAGGTGAGTAAAATCTCGGTTCATTTTATTTCGACTGAGGTTTTATGGAAAGTTCGATCAACAATCTGATCGGAACTGGCAACTGCAAGAATTTTCAATCACTGATTTCCACCCATTGTGACAATGGCAGAATTCCCTGTCATTGTATTTCACTCTGTATCTTACTCACTCAGTAATTTCACTGTTACCGCACTTACTATCTCTCTATCTCGAACCCCCTGAAATTATATCGGTCTCTCTAACCATTCCTTCCTCTCCAATAAGCCCGCTTGCTCTAACGATCAGATGCCCGCGAACTACTTCAAATTCTGTATCTCCCTGCCCCTTACACTTTCATTCTTCTGATCACTAGATTTCACCCCAAAAATATGAATTCTTGATAACATTTGCGGAAGAGTATTACAAAACATTTCAACTTCAAAATCATAGAAAGTGCGATGAAATTCAACATGCCTCCATGCAGCATGTCCCACTCTTATGCGACTCAATGCAATTGTAGAATCATAGAATCCCTACAGTGCAGAAGGAGGCCATTCGGCCCATCGAGTCTGCACCGACCACAATCCCACCCAGGCCCTACCCCCACATATTTTACCTGCTAATCCCTCTAACCTACGCATCTCAGGACTCTAAGGGGCAATTTTTAACCTGGCCAATCAACCTAACCCGCACATCTTTGGACTGTGAGAGGAAACCGGAGCACCCGGAGGAAACCCACGCAGACACGAGGAGAATGTGCAAACTCCACACAGACAGTGACCCGAGCCAGGAATCGAACCCGGGACCCTGGAGCTGTGAAGCAGCAGTGCTAACCACTGTGCTACCGTGCCGCCCACAATTGAAATATCCTTAGCGTTAACAATGTACATGATATGTTTGGGATACAGTCTGAGTGCAGAATATCTCAGGATTATGGCTGTTTCCGAAAGGCTGTCAAGGGAAAACTGTTCCCATTTACTGATGTTAGACGGTCTGGGAGACACAGATTTAATTCCCATATAAGGGCCTCAGCCTCACTGACAGCTTTACACAACCAGTAGGAATCAGGGGATTCAGCAAGTGGGAATCGATAAAGTCACCTTGTCGGTTTGCTTCCAGGTTGCTAACATTGTAGGTGGGGTCAGGAGGAGTTGTGGGTATGTCTCTCATTCAAAGGCAGTACTGGACTGGTCAAGTGACCGGCATCTGGTCGGCACAGTAGCACAGTGGTTAGCACTGCTGCATCACAGCTCCAGCGATCTGGGTTCGAATCCCGGCTCGGGTTGCTCTCTATGTGGAGTTTGTACATTCTCCCTGTGTCTGCGTGGGTTTTCTCCGGGTGCTCCGGTTTCCTCCCACAGTCCAAAGATGTGTGGGCTGGGTTGATTGGCCATTCTAAATTGTCCCTTAGTGTTCTGGGATGCACAGGTGAGAGGGGTTAGTGGATAAAATATGTAGGGATTGGTGGTAGGTACTGGGTGGGATTGTGGTCGGTGCAAATTCGATGGGCCGAATGGCCTCTTTCTGCACTGTAGGATTCTATGATTCTATGGTGCAGTGCAAGATGTGATGGAAGAACAACAACCTTATGTTTCTGTCCATTTTCCCATATTGCCTACAATCCTCACCTCTCCAGGACTTCCATCCAGGTTTTACTCACCTGAGAAGTGTCATCCCTCTTTGATCCTGGACTTTTGACAGATGCATTGAGGACAGGCAGCAACATTCCCAGTTTCACCACCACAGTGATACCCCCTTTTTATCGATTTTTATCGCATCCAATTTCTTGACTACTTCTCCCTTTACTGTAACATTTGAAGCATCTCCTTCTCAACTGGAGCCAATTTCAAATCACTGATTTCAAATAAACATCTTGGACTTGTATTTTCTCCCCCCTCATCCAACATCACCATCTCCACAATCTTTATGTTAGTATGACCCATTTTTAGCTTCCTCCTTACGATACCTCTCATTAATTCTCATGCATCGTATTCACTCCTAATTTCTTTTGATAATTTTTGTGTATATGGTCTGCATTCAGCCTGGTTCTATACTGAACAAAGAGTCTAATTTTTATTGTAAATCGGATGTCCTCTGGCCTCGCTGCTTCAATAAAAGGAGCCAAGTTTGTATCCAAAACATCTCCACTTTCAAAAACTCCCATTGCTTATTTGCAATAATTATTGACCCAATAAATAATATTTAGGAGGTGATAGTGACACAGTGCTCATGCCACTGGACTAATGATCCCGAGGCCTAGTGTTAGGCTGTGGGCACATTTGTTCAATTTCCACCAGGGCAGCCAGTTGAATTCATTCTCAATTCATAAATCTGGAAATACAGCTAATTCCAGCAATGGGACTGTCATAGATTGTTGTAAACGTCCATCTGGTTCATTAATGACCTTTAAGGAAAGAAAACCTCTGTCCTTACTCGGTCTGGCCGACAAGTGACTGCAAACCCACAATCATGTGGTTGATTCTTAAATGTTACCTGAAATATTCATGTCAAATACAATTAGGGATGAGCAACAAATTCTGGTTTTGCAGGTGATTACCACATGCTATGTAGGAAGAAATAGCAATGTTTGATTCCAATACACATAGGCCTGATCCCCTTTTAAGTCGCTGAAGATGAACATTTTTAATTTGAACATTTTTAGCCTTATTTGTTTATGGCCTATATCATACGATGCCTTATGGGGAATGGAATCTCTAATGGCATTGTGTATATTTTGTATAGACACAGGACAGGATCCAGATTGTCCATCAAACTCTGCGACACATCAACAAGATCTACAGCATGAATCTGGGCTCAGTCACATGGGCCCGAGACAAGGTGGAACATTTCCGGTTGCTCCTGGATCGGCAGCTCAGTGAGCTGGAAGAATGTGTCAGGAATCAGGAGTCAGAGCACAAGATGAGGAGAAATTTCACCATTCACAATTACTTCAGGAAACTGGAAAAGTTTCTCAATCAGGAGGTAGGACCATTGATGATTGACTGTGTGGTTATTGGCATGTACATTAACTTACCCCTTTGGAATCTATTCATTCTGTAATCCATTTTCCTGAATAATTTTGTTTTTCAGAAATTCAGTGAATGTGCCTGGGAAATAATCCGCACTGAGACCAGGGCCCGATTACAACAGATGACTTCCGTAATGGCACAAATCAGGAGAAGAAACTGAAAAAGACATTTCTATTACGGACTGGGAACAATGAATATTTATTTTAAAGAATTTTCATTTAAAACTATATTTGTTTATGGATATTTGTAATGAATTTTGTACTTTACTTTAATGATGGGAGAATACTGGATGATTTGTTGGGTTATTTATTTTTATTTATTTTTTATTTATTGATATTTACAACTGTGATATTTTCCTCTGATGCAACGTTACAGTTTCAGTGTGTGGAGAGTCTGATTTGGAATGTACTGTCAGGCTTGCAGGAAGTGGGTTTGCAGAACAATAAACCCAAAGCCACGCTGACCTTTCCATTTCTACCCTCCTAAATGGAAATTTCAACCAATTTCAGCTGCCCTAATTTATTGATATTTATTGTTGTGATGTCTTTGTGTAACAAAATGTGACAGTTTCCACAATGTATAAAATGAGTTTTAAAATGTTAAGTTATTGATATTTATTTAGAGTTATGGAATAAACAATGTTTTTCCACACTGGCAATTTTTATACTGAATGAGACCATGTTTTGATGTATTTAATATTTGCAATAAATTGTTTTTAATAATACACATTTGTTGAAATTATGTATCTTTCCCATTTCTGTGAATTTGCCCGAAAAACCCATCTGATTCACTCATGTCTGGAAAGTAAATCTGCCCTCCATTCCTGTTCTGGCCGACATGTGGCTGCCGAACCACAGCATTGTGCTTACGTTTTAGCTGCCCGCTCAAGTGGCCTTGAATGCTATCTCCATTCAGGGCAATTAGAGATGGGCAACAAACACAGACCATTCCCGTGACATGCAACCCATGTGAACAAACTTTTAAAAAGCGACAGAGTACAGATTGGGAAATCAGTCAATGGGCTAAGGAGACATCAGACTATGGGTAGGGAAGAGAATATGTGGAACGTGAGGATGAAAATCTCTCATGTGGTATCATGGTTTACACCTTCTGGAAATCTGCATGTTAAATAATGATTGCATTACAAAAGAACACAAGAAGGAGGAGCATTCCACTAATTCCGGATTGCCAACCTGATAATTACCCACAATCAATATCATTAAACCAGGTTCTCTGTCTGTCATCAGAGTGCTGTTTGTGGGAGTATGAAGCACAAATTGACTCATGTGTTTCCTATATTACAACAGACAATGTACCTCAAAACCACTCCATCAGCAGTCAAATGATTTAAGATATTCTGTGAACAGTGAGGTTGTCACATGGATGTAAGCCTTTTGTGAAACAATTATATTGAAAACTGGGCCCACACGAAACTGGCTAACCCCGGGTAAACTATTCTCCATTGAAATTGTTTACAGGCCTTCAATAAGGCTCCAGAAACAAAATTGAGCCATTTTGGTGTGAGGACAGCAATAGACCTGTGATGAAGTGATTGGCAATGTAACTTTTGAATTTGAAAAGAAAATAACTATTGCACCCCAGATTCAGCAGAAAATGGACCTGTCTTTTTAAAGCTCATTTTCAGTCATTTTAAAGCAGGATTCTAACAGAGGGTAAACTGATAAGTTCATTATAATATCTATGGTTTGGGTCAACAGATATCGTGAATGAGTTATTCTGCATCCAAATAAAAGCAGAAGTGCATAAATTAACAGTTTAATGTATTTTTTTTAATGAATTTGAATATACCGTCCCGTTGTGCTGCTTCATGTCACATTTATTAATTGGCAATTAAATTGGAGCAGAAAGTTTTGCAATAACCTCTCAATTTCGGTAAGGGTGGTGGAGGCGGATAGGGTGAAAAGTGAGGATAAAGAAACAGCTGTACAATTGTCTTCAATTTCTACATAGCATGAAATCTCCACTCATTGTATAATATCTATACCCGGAAGTCTGCACTCCTTTCACGAACTTAAACATTGACTTCCGCACCACCACCGCACAGTGGCAGCAGTGTGTCCCATCTCCAAGATTCACTGCAGCAACCCACTCAGGCTCCTTCAACAGCACCTTCCAAACCCACCACCTCTACCCCCCAGACGATCAAGGGTAACAAACGCATATTAAGAACACAACCTGCAAGTTCACCTTCAAGCCACCCAGCATGCCGACTCGGGACCACATCACCATCCCTTCACTCTTTCTGGATAAACATCCTGGAAATCTCTTCCCAACACTCCTATAGGTTTATTTGCTTCACAAGGACAGCAGCAAGTAAAAAACAAACGGCTCACCATCACCGTCTGCGGGGCAATTAGGAATGAGCAACAAATGTTAGCCCTGCAGAGTCGCTCAGATCTCATGAAAGCATTAAAGAAATTAAATTGGTCCCAGGTATCTGTGAATGGAGCGGAGATTTTTACCTGGTGAAGGTGGACATGCTGCCATAGGTCTTGTTCTTTCCGGGCATGTTTCTGGCTAATGTTGTTTGTAAAATGCTTCCTCGACATTCCTGACCCTCCCTTACAATTCCGACAGTTTTATTTACCATTAGTTTATTCCTGTCAGCATTATTGAAAATTGCATTGTGTCTCCGGTCTGCAGAAAGGGGCGGCATGGTGGCACAGTGCTTAGCACTGCTGCCTCACAGCACCAGGGACACGGGTTCAATTCCAGCCTCGGCTCACTGTGTGCTCGGCACAACATCGTGGGCCGAAGGGCCTGTTCTGTGCTGTACTGTTCTATGTTCTATGTGTGGAGTTTGCACATTCTCCCCGCGTCTGCGTGGGTTTCCTCCGGGTGCTCCGGTTTCCCCTCACAGTCCAAAGATATGTAGGTTCGATGGATTGGCCGTGCTGAATTAATCCTAGTGTCAAGGCGAGTAGCAGGGTAAATATGTGGGGTTACGGAATAGGGTGCGATTGTGGTCGGCGAGAAGACGCTTTGGGCCGAATAGCCTCCTTCTGCGCTCTAGGATTCTATGATACAGTTGGTTCTGTGGGATCTCACTCCCACCGACACCCGGACTGAAGATTCGGATCCCAGTTGCATCTGACAGGGATTCGGTGCCATTCCCATGGGTTAATCCCGGATATCAGAAAACCTTTTGCAGCCCCTCCCCTCAGCCCTCTCAGTGTGAGCCGCTCTCTTCACAAACTCTCCCCACTGTCGGAAATGACAAAACGCCTCACTTTCCCTGAGGCACTTTCGCTTTCGGCACAAACTGACACAAGGCTCATTTCCAGAGAGAAAGTGAGGCGGACACTTTCCCGGGACAGAGAGGAGAAACAAACGGGGCGAAAGGAAAGGGAGCGGGGATCACTTTCCCACTCAGAATCGGAACAGATTCAATATTCTCTCAGTCAGAGTCTGGAAATGGCTGCAGAAAAGAAGCGAGAAATGAGCAACTTCTTGCAGTTAAAGAGCAGATTGTGGGGCAGCTCAATGGGAGCGGAGTCAGTCTCCATTAAGCGGCGAGCCTGGGCTCTGAGCCGGTCTCTCTGCAATGTTCAAGCTGGGAATGGTTAACAGGACAAACGCGATGTGGACACAGCGGGGATATCAGAGGGAATGGGGCCGAATGACCGCACTAAAATGCGCCGCTCTCGGTATCTCTGTAATCCGGATGGTCATTTGCAGACACCAATCCATGTCCACACTGCCCCCCAATACAGAGCCCACCTCTGCAGTACCTTAGTGCCCCCCGGGTGATGTGAAGCCCACACAACACTGAGCTGCAACCGAGCGCTGCTTGTGATTTTCTCCCGGGGATTTCTCACTCGCTGCTTCGGGAGTCTCCAGCTTTCCCATTCCTGACCTCACACAGAAACCGCACAAACTACTGGTCTCCCGCAGCTCTCCCAAAACCCCTGCAGCTCATTTTCACTTTTGCAATGTAATGGGCACACATTAAAGCGGGCAGCCTGGCAGTGCCAATGCCAGCTCGCAGCAGAATCCACACACACCATTCGGCAACACAGGCGCTCGCTCCCGGACCACAAGCTCCAATTCCACTTCCCGACTTGAATTCTCTTCGCAAGAACCGTTCTCGCCGCTGAACCACCAAAGCCGCCGGTTTCTCCTCTTCCACATCGGACTTTCCCTCTGACCCGGTTGGTCATGGCTTTGTCGAGGATTTGGAGATTTTGGATGGTGTCGCTCTTCTTGTCCGGTACCCTCAGTCTGGGCTGCGAGAGGCTGCAGTTACAGCAAGTTCTCAACAAACACACACTCAGCAAACTCAATCAAATGGTGAGTTGAAACTGGGAATGATATTGAGGGGAGGGAGGGACCGGGAGAGATTGAATCTGAATCTGTTTGAAGGAGCAACTCTGATCGGAGAGAGAAATAGAAAGCAGACATTGAGGAGAAGGGGACTGAGTGAAGGATAAAGGGGAATGTGAGCCTGAGAGGGGGGAAATCAGAGACAGCCCATCAGTAACAAGCACTCATCTTTATAGAGAGAGATTGATGGTTCAAAGTGATTCACAGGCGTGTTATCCAGAAACATTGGATAGTCAGTCAGACGAGGAGATACTGAGGCAGGTGAGCAATAACTTGATGAATGAAGTTGATTTTAAGGAGCGTTTTAATGGGGTAAAGGGAGGCGGTGAGGTTTAGGGCAGAAATTACAGAGGTTGAGGGTTGAGCAACTGAAGAGACACCACCCATCGTGGGTGAATGAAAATGGGGAATTCAGGGGGGGTGGGGGGGGGGCGCGGGGAAAGAATTGGAGCAGCGCAGGTATCTCGTAGGGATTCGCGGCTGGAGGTGATTACAGGGATAGGGAGGGATGAGGGACTGGCGGAGTTTGAAAATTTGGGTGAGATTTTTAAAATCAAGGCATTCCTGAAGCAGGAGCCAACATAATTCAACCAGCACAGGGGTGATGGGTAAATGGTGAGTGATGTCCCCATGGGGCAGCGTGGAGATGAGAATTAGAAAAGGGAGCAGGGAGATATCCTCATGGACAGCAGAGGCTGAAAGGTGAGGTGCGTGGTGGAGTGTGGGGGAGAAAGGATGCGATTCTGGATATTCTCAGGGTACAATGACTTCAGTAAGAATGAGAGGCAGAGAGAGTGCTCCCCATCAGTTGCACCGTGGGGGAGAGAGTTGAATGATGATGGTCTGCGCGCCCATGTCAAAGGCTGCGGACAGAGCGACAAGGAGGAGGGAGAGATTACCTGTGTCACGGGCACATTGAGTGTCATTTCTGAATGTAATAATCACCTTATGGAGCTCTTGTGGGAAAATGGGTTGGGCCCGCCTTCGGTCAGAGAACTCAAGAAGAACAGCCTCAAACTCCAACAATCTGACGAACCGCAAATTTATTGTACCCTTAAAGTGAATCCAATTTGAAGGGAATAATCTGCTTTTACAAAATGGATATTAATAATATTGATTCCGATTGTTGGAACTTTGAGCTGTAACCGAGCGCTGTTTGTGATTTTTCTCTCGGGGATCTTTCAGTCCCTGGTTCCGGAAACTCCAGCTTTCCGATTCCTTACCTCAGACAGGGAGCAGATTAACTATTCCTCTCCTGAAGAACTTCCAAAACTCCCGCTACCAGATTTCACTTTTCCAATGTAATCGCCAGCACCTGAGACAGCATGGCAGGGACAGTCCCTCCCAGCACAGTCCACATATATACACGGATACACAGAGAGAGAGAGACAGACACACGGAAAGAGAACTGAACAGCTCAGCGGTTCACTCGGTGTTCAGAAGCGGAACTATTTAGATTTTCATTCGTTTGAAAATAATTGTTCGGAGTTGAACCCGGATCCGGTCGGTGTCTTATCCTCAGTTCGGGGTTTCACTCTGACTCGGTTGGTCATGGCATTGGCGAGTATTTGGAGATTCTGGATGGTGTCGCTCTTCTTGTGCGGGACCCTCAGTCTGGGCTATGAGAGGCTGCAGTTACAGCAAGTTCTCAACACACACACACTCAGCAAACTCAATCAAATGGTGAGTTAAAGCTGCATTCTGAGCAGCGTGTGAAATGTCAAATCAGGAGACATTTCTGGGGATTTATAATTAATTATATTTTTTCTCCTCTCAGGGTGGCTCCTTTCCCCAACACTGTATAAAACAGAGACACTTCCTGAAATCCAAGCCCTTGGACCTGGTGAAACTTTCGAAGGGATTAGAGGTGAGTAAAATCTCGGTTCATTTTATTTAGACAGAGGTTTTATAGAAAGTTAGATCAACAATCTGATCGGAACTGGCAACTGCAAGAATTTTCAATCGTGTGATTTCCACCCATTGTGACAATGGCAGAATTCTCTGTCATTGTATTTCACTCTGTATCTAACTCACTCCGTAATTTCACTGTTACCGCACTTACTATCTCTTTCTCGAACCCCCTGAAATTATATCCGTCCCTCGAACCATTCCTTCCTCTCCAATAAGCCCTCTTGTTCGAATGATCAGATGCCCGCGAACTATTGTATTTTCTGTATCTCCCTGTCCCTTACACTTTCATTCTTCTGATCACTAACTTTCACCACAAAAATATGAATTATTCATAACATTTGCCGAAGAGTATTACAAAACATTTCAACTTCAAAATGACAGAAAGTGCAATGAAATTCAACATGCCTCCATGCAGCGTGTGACTCTTATGTGACTCTTATGTGACTCAATGGAATTGAAATATCCCTTGCGTTAACAATGTACATTACATCTTTGGGAAACAGCCTGAGTGCAGAATATTTCAGGATTATGGCTGTTTCCGAAAGGCAGTCAAGGGAAAACTGTTCCCATTAACTGATGTTAGAGGGTCTTGGAGACACAGATGTAATGCCCATATAAGGGCCTTATCCCCACTGACATCTTTACACAACCAGTAGGAATCAGGGGATTCGGCAAGTGGGAATCCAGAAAGTCATGTTTTCGGTTTGCTTCCAGGTTGCTAGTATTGTCGGTGGGGTCAGGTGGAATTGTGGGTATGTCTCTCATTCAAAGGCAGTACTGGACTGGTCAAGTGACCCGGCATCATTGCAGTGCAAGATGTGTTGGAAGAACAACAACCTTATGCTTCTGACCAATTTCCCATATCTCCTACAATCCTCACCTCTCCAGGCCTTCCATCCAAGACTTATTCACCTGAGAAATGTCATCCCTCTTTGATCCTGGAATTTTGACAGGTGCATTGAGGACAAGCAGCAACATTCCCTGTTTCACCGCTACAGTGATACCCCCTTTTTATCTATTTTTATCCCATCCAATTTCTTGACGACTTCTCCCTTTACTGTAACATTTGAAGCATCTCCTTCTCAACTGGAGCCAAATTCAAATTACGGTTTTCAAATAAACACCTTGGACTCGTATCTTCTCCTCCCTTGTCCAATCCCGGCATCTCCACATTCTTTATATTCTTATGACCCATTTTTAGCTTCACCTTTACGATACCTGGCATTAATTCTCATGCATCGTATACACATAGAACATAGAACATAGAACAGTACAGCACAGAACAGGCCCTTCGGCCCACGATGTTGTGCCGAGCTTTATCTGAAACCAAGATCAAGCTATCCCACTCCCTATCATCCTGGTGTGCTCCATGTGCCTATCCAATAACCGCTTAAATGTTTCTAAAGTGTCTGACTCCACTATCACTGCAGGCAGTCCATTCCACACCCCAACCACTCTCTGCGTAAAGAACCTACCTCTGATATCCGTCCTGTATCTCCCACCACGAACCCTATAGTTATGCCCCCTTGTAATAGCTCCATCCACCCGAGGAAATAGTCTTTGAACGTTCACTCTATCTATCCCCTTCATCATTTTATACACCTCTATTAAGTCTCCCCTCAGCCTCCTCGGCTCCAGAGAGAACAGCCCTAGCTCCCTCAACCTTTCCTCATATGACCTACCCTCCAAACCAGGCAGCATCCTGGTAAATCTCCTCTGCACTCTTTCCAGCGCTTCCACATCCTTCTTATAGTGAGGTGACCAGAACTGCACACAATATTCCAAATGTGGTCTCACCAAGGTCCTGTACAGTTGTAGCATACACCCTTCATTTCTTTTGATAATTTTGGTGTGTATCGTCTACATTCAGCTTGGTTCTATACTGAACAAAGAGTCTAAATTTTATTGTAAATCGGATGACCTCTGGCCTCTCTGCTTCATCGAAAGGAGTCCAATTTGTATCCAAAACATCTCCAATTTTTAAAAACTACCATTGGTTATTTGCAATTATTATTGACCCAATAATGTTTAGGAGGTAATAGTGGCACAGTGCTCATGCCACTGGACTAATAATCCCGAGGCCTAGTGTTATGCTCTGGGAACTTTTGTTCAATTTCCACCAGGGCAGCCAGTCGAATTCATGCTCAATTCATAAACCTGGAAATACAGCTAATCTCAGCAATGGGACTGGCAAAGATTCTTGTAAAGATCCATGTGGTTCATTCATGACCTTTAAGGAAAGAAAACTTGCTCTCCTTACTCGGTCTGGCCTACAAGTGACTGCAAACCCACAATCATGTGGTTGACTCTTAAATGTTACCTGAAATATTCATGTCAAATACAATTAGGGATGAGCAACAAATTCTGGCTTTGCCGGTGATGCCCACATGCTATGTAGGAAGAAATAGCAATGTTTGATTTCAATATACATAGGCCTGATCCCCTTTTAAGTCGCTGAAGGTGAACATTTTCCATTTGAACATTTTTAGCCTTATTTGTTTATGGCCTATATCATACTATGCCTTATGGGGAATGGAATCTCTCTCATGACATTGTGTATATTTTGTATAGACACAGGACAGGATCCAGATTGTCCATCAAACTCTGCGACACATCAACAAGATCTACAGCATGAATCTGGGCTCAGTCACATGGGCCCGAGACAAGGTAGAACATTTCCGGCTGATCCTGGATCGGCAGCTCAGTGAGCTGGAAGAATGTGTCAGGAAACAGGAGTCAGAGCACAAGATGAGGAGAAACTTCACCATTCACAATTACTTCAGGAAACTGGAAAAGTTTCTCAATCAGGAGGTAGGACCATTGATGATTGACTGTGTGGTTATTTGCATGTACATTAATTCACTCTCTTGGAATCTATTCATTCTGTAATCCATTTTCCTGAATAATTTTCTTTTTCAGAAATTCAGTGAATGTGCCTGGGAAATAATCCGCACTGAGACCAGGGCCCGATTACAACAGATGACTTCCGTAATGGCACAAATCAGGAGAAGAAACTGAAAAAGTATTTTCTATTACAGACTGGGAACAATGAATATTTATTTTAAAGAATTTTCATTTAAAACTATATTTATTTCTGGATTATTGTAATGAATTTTATACTTTACGTTAATGATGAGAGAAAAATGGATGACTTGTTGGGTTATTTATTTTTATTTATTTTTTATTTATTGATATTTACGGCTGTGTTATTTTCCTCTGATGCAACTTTACATTTTCAGTGTGTGGAGAGTCTGATTTGGAATGTACTGTCAGGCTTTCAGGAAGTGGGTTTGCAGAACATTAAACCCAGAGCCACGCTGACCTTTCCATTTCTACCCTCCTCAATGGAGAACATTTCAACCAATTTCAGCTCCCCTAATTTATTGATATTTATTGTTGTGATGTCTTTGTGTAACAAACTGTGACAGTTTCCACAATGTGTAAAATGAGTTTAAAAATGTTAAGTTATTGATATTTATTTAGAGTTATGGAATAGACAATGTTTTTCCACATTGGCAATTTTTATACTGAATGAGACCATGTTTTTATGGATTTAATATTGACAATAAATTGTTTTTAGTAATATGCATTTGTTGAAATTATGTTTCTTTTTCATTTCTGTGAATTTGCCCGAAAACCCCATCTGATTCACTCATGTCTGTAAGGATAGGAAATCTGCCCTCCATTCCTGTTCTGGCCGACACGTGGCTGCAGAACCACAATAATGTGGTTACTTTTTAACTGCCATCTAATGTGGACTAGCATGCTATCTCCATTAAGGGCAATTAGGGATGGGCAACAAACACCGACCATTCCCGTGACATTCAACGCATAGAGTCATAGAGTCATAGAGGTTTACTGCATGGAAACAGGCCCTTTGGCTCAACTTGTCATGCCGCCCTTTTGATCAAACCCCAATTGCCCGCATTTGGCCCATATCCCTCTATACCCATCGTACCCATGTAACTATCTAAATGCTTTTTAAAAGATAAATTTGTACCCGCCTCTACTACTACCTCTGGCAGCTTGTTCCAGACACTCACCACCCTCTGTGTGCATAAATTGCCCCTTGGGCACTTTTGTATCTCTCCCCTCTCACTTTAAACCTATGTCCTCTAGTTTTAGACTCCCCTACATTTGGAAAAAGATATTGACTATCTACCTTGTCTGTGCCCCTCATTATTTTATAGACCTATATAAGGTCACCCCTCAGCCTCCCTGTCTATTCAGCCTCTGCTTATAACTCAATCCATCAAGACCCGGTAGCATCCTAGTAAATCTTTTCTGCACTCTTTCTAGTTTAATAATATCCTTTCTATAATAGGGTGACCAGAATTGCACACAGCATTCCAAGTGTGGCCTTACCAATGTCTTGTACAGCTTCAACAAGATGTCCCAACTCCTGTATTCAATGTTCTTTTAATGAACATGTGAACACCCCATGTGAACAGACTTTTAAAAAGCGGCAGAGTACAGATTGGGAAATCAGTCAATGAGCTGAGTAGACATCAGTCTCTGGGTAGGAAAGAGAACATGTGGAATGTGAGGATGAAAATCTCTCATGTGGTATCATGGTTGACACCTTCTGGAAATCTGCATGTTAAATAATGATTGCATTACAAAAGAACACAAGAAGGAGGTGCATTCCACTAATTCCGGATTGCCAACCTGATAATTACCCACAATCAATATCATTAAACCAGGTTCTCTGTCTGTTATCAGAGTGCTGTTTGTGGGAGGATGAAGCACAAATTGGCTCAAGTGTTTCCTATATTACAACAGTCAATGTACCTCAAAGGCACTCCATCAGCAGTCAAATGCTTTGAGATATTCTGTGACCAGTGAGGGTGTCACATGGATGTTAGCCTTTTGGCAAAACAATTACACTGAAACATGGGCCAACACGAAGTTGGCCTCACCCCAGGGTAAATTATTCACCATCGAAATTGTTTACAGTCCTTCAATAAGGCTCCAGAAACAAAATTAAGCCATTTTGGTGTGAAGATAGGAATATACCAGTGACAAAGTGATTGGCAATGTCACTTTTGAATTTGAAAAGAAAATAAATATTGCACCCCAGATTCACCAGAAAATGGACCTGTCTTTTTAAAGGTATTTTTCTGGCATTTTAAAGCAGGATTCTAACAGAGGGTAAACTGATAAGTTCATTAAAATATCTATGGTTTGGGACAACAGCTATCTGTGAATGAGTTAATCTGCACCCAATTACATACTCACGTGAGAACACCATCCACCCGGTGCACAGTACAAACTCATGCAACTCGGCCAACTTTGTCTACCTGATACGCTGCAGGAAAGGATGTCCCGACGCATGGTACATTGGGGAAACCATGCAGACGCTGCGACAACGGATGAATGAACACCGCTCGACAATCACCAGGCAAGACTGTTCTCTTCCTGTTGGGGAGCACTTCAGCGGTCACGGGCATTCGGCCGCTGATATTTGGGTAAGCGTTCTCCAAGGCGGCCTTCACGACACACGACGGCGCAGAGTTGCTGAGCAGTAACTGATAGCCAAATTCCGCACACATGAGGACGGCCTCAACCGGGACATTGGGTTCATGTCACACTATCTGTAATCCCCACAGCTTGCCTGGACCTGCAGAGTCTCACTGGCTGTCCGGTCTGGAGACAATACACATAACTTTAGCCTGTCTTGATGCTCTCTCCACTCACATTGTTTGTATCTTAAAGACTTGATTAGCTGTAAGTATTCGCATTCCAACCACTATTCTGTAAATTGAGTTTGTGTCTTTATATGCCCTGTTTGTGAACAGAATTCCCACTCACCTGAGGAAGGGGCTTAAGGCTCCAAAAGCTTGTGGCTTTTGCTACCATATAAACCTTTTGGACTTTAACCTGGTGTTGTTAAACTTCTTACAGAAAGGGGCAACAAGGTGGCACAATGGTTAGCACTGCTGCCTCACAGCACCAGTGACACGGGTTCAATTCCAGCCTTGGATCACTGTCTGTGTGGAGTTTGCACATTCTTCCCACATCTGCGTGGGTTTCCTTTGGGTTCCCCAGTTTCCTCTCACAGTCGAAAGATACGCAGGTTAGGTGGATTGGCTGTGATAAATTGACCCTAGTGTCAAAGCGAGTCGCAGGGTAAATATGTAGGACTACGGGATTGTGGTCGGTGCAGACTCAATGGGCCGAATAGCCTCCCTCTGCACTCTAGGATCCTATGAGACTGTTGGTGCTGTGGGATCACACTCCCACCTACACCCGGACTGAAGATTTGGATCCGAGTTCCATCTGACAGGGATTCGATGCCTTTATAGCTAAAGGAATAGAATATAATGTAAGGAAGTATTGTTGATTCTATACAAGGCATCAGTGAGGCTGCATCTGGAGTATTGTGCACAGTTTTGGTCCCCTCATTTGAGGAAAGATGTAGTGACATTGGAGGCAGTTCAGAGGAGGTTCACTAGATTGATTCCACAGATGAGGGGTTTGTCATATGAAGAGAGATTGAATAGTTTAGGCCTATACTCTCTGGAATTTAGAAGAATGAGATTAGAAAATTGAGGTATACAAGATGATACAAGGTGTGGATAAAGTAGACGTGGAGCGGATGCTTCCTCTGGTGGGGCATTCTAGGACGGGAGGTCATAGATTTAGGATAAGGGGTAGCAAGTTTAAAACTGAGTAGAGGAGAAACTACTTCTCCCAAAGGGTTGTGAACCTGTGGAATTTGCTACCCCAAAGTGCGGTGGATGTTAGGACAGTGAGTAAATTTAAGTAGGAGTTGGACAGATTTTTAATTGGTAATGGGATGAAGAGTTCGGGGAGAAGGCAGGAAAATGGTAGTTGAGGAGCATATCAGCCATGATCGAATGGCGAAGCGGACTCGTTGGGCCAAATGGCCTAATTCTGCCCCTCTATCTTATTGCCTGTTGAAAGCGGGGATAAATACGAAAATCAGAACCCCCTTGGCAGCCCCTCCCCTCAGCCCTCTCAGTGTGAGCCGCTCTCTTCACAAACTCTCCCCACTGTCGGAAATGACAAAACGCCTCACTTTCCCTGAGGCACTTTCGCTTTCGGCACAAACTGACACAAGGCTCATTTCCAGAGAGAAAGTGAGGCGGACACTTTCCCGGGACAGAGAGGAGAAACAAACGGGGCGAAAGGAAAGGGAGCGGGATCACTTTCCCACTCAGAATCGGAACAGATTCAATATTCTCTCAGTCAGAGTCTGGAAATGGCTGCAGAAAAGAAGCGAGAAATGAGCAACTTCTTGCAGTTAAAGAGCAGATTGTGGGGCAGCTCAATGGGAGCGGAGTCAGTCTCCATTAAGCGGCGAGCCTGGGCTCTGAGCCGGTCTCTCTGCAATGTTCAAGCTGGGAAGTGTGAACAGGACAAACGCGATGTGAACACAGCGGGGCTATCAGAGGGAATGGGGCCGAATGCCCGCAACTAAAAGACGCCTCTCTCGGTGTCTCTATAATCCGGATGGTCAAATGCAGCCCCCAATCCATGTCCACACTGCCTCCCAATACAGAGCCCACCTCTGTAGCACCTTAGTGCCCCCCCGGGTGATGTGAAGCCTACACAACACTGAGCTGCAACCGAGCGCTGCTTGTGATTTTCTCCCGGGGATTTCTCACTCGCTGCTTCGGGAGTCTCCAGCTTTCCCATTCCTGACCTCACACAGAAACCGCACAAACTATTGATCTCCCGCAGCTCTCCCAAAACCCCTGCAGCCCATTTTCACTTTTGCAATGTAATGGGCGCACATTAAAGCGGGCAGCCTGGCAGTGCCAGTGCCAGCTCGCAGCAGAATCCACACTCACACCATTCGGCAACACAGGCGCTCGCTCCCGGATCACAAGCGGCTCCAATTCCACTTCCCGACTTGAATTCTCTTCGCAAGAACCGTTCTCGCCGCTGAACCACCAAAGCCGCCGGTTTCTCCTCTTCCACATCGGGCTTTCCCTCTGACCCGGTTGGTCATGGCTTTGGCGAGGATTTGGAGATTTTGGATGGTGTCGCTCTTCTTGTCCGGGACCCTCAGTCTGGGCTGCGAGAGGCTGCAGTTACAGCAAGTTCTCAACACACACACACTCAGCAAACTCAATCAAATGGTGAGTTGAAACTGGGAATGATATTGAGGGGAGAGAGGGACCGGGAGAGATTGAATCTGAATCTGTTTGAAGGAGCAACTCTGATCTGAGAGAGAAATAGAAAGCAGAAATTGAGGAGAAGGAGACTGAGTGAAGGATAAAGGGGAATGTGAGCCTGAGAGGGGGGAAATCAGAGACAGCCCATCAGTAACAAGCACTCATCATTATAGAGAGAGATTGATGGGTCAAAGTGATTTACAGGCGTGTTATCCAGAAACATTGGATAGCCAGACGGACGAGGAGAGACTGAGGCAGGTGAGCAATAACTTGATGAATGAAGTTGATTTTAAGGAGCGTTTTAATGGAGTAACGAGGGGCGGAGAGGTTTAGGGCAGAAATTACAGAGGTTGAGGGTTGAGCAGCTGAAGAGACCCCACCCATGGTGGGTGAATTAAAATGGGGATTTCTGGAGGGGCCAGAATTGGAGCAGAGCAGATATCTCGTCGGGATTCGCGGCTGGAGGTGATTACAGAGATAGGGAGGGATGAGGGACTGGCGGAGTTTGAAAATGAGGGTGAGATTTTTAAAATCAAGGCATTCCTGAAGCAGGAGCCAACATAATTCAACCAGCACAGGGGTGATGGGTAAATGGTGAGTGATGTCCCCATGGGGCAGCTTGGAGATGAGAATTAGAAAAGGGAGCAGGGAGAGATCCTCATGGACAGCAGAGGCTGAAAGGTGGGGTGCGTGGTGGAGTGTGGGGGGCGGGGGAGAAGATGCGATTCTGAGTATTTTCAGGGTACAATGACTTCAGTAAGAATGAGAGACAGAGAGAGGGCTCCCAATCAGTTGCACCGTGGGGGAGAGAGTTGAATGATGAGGGTCTGCTCGCCCATGTCAAAGGCTGCGGTCAGAGCGACAAGGAGGAGGGAGAGTTTACCTGTGTCACGGGCACATTAAGTGTCATTTCTGAATGTAATGATCACCTTATGCTGCTCTTGTGGGAAAATGGGTTGGGCCCGCATTCGGGCAGCGAACTCAAGAAGAACAGCCTCAAAATCCAACAATCTGAGGAACCGCAACTTTTCTTGTCCCCTTAATGTGAATCCAATCACTTTGCAGGCAATAATCTGTTTTTACAAAATGGATATTAATAATATTGATCCAGATTGTTGGAACTTTGAGCTGGAACCCAGCGCTATTCGTGATTTTTCTATCGGGGATCTTCCAGTCCCTGGTTCCGGAATCTCCGGCTTTCCGATTCCTTACCTCAGACAGGGAGCAGACTAACTATTCGTCTCCTGAAGAACTTCCAAAACTCCCGCTACCAGATTTCACTTTTTAAATGTAACCGCCAGCCCCTGCGACAGCATGGCAGGGACAGTTCCTCCCAGCACAGTCTACATATATACACGGATACACAGAGAGAGAGACAAGCGCACGGAAAGAGAACTGAACAGTTCAGCCGTTCACTCGGGGCTGAGAAGCGGAACTATTAGATTTTCATTCGTTTGAAAATAATTGTTGGTCTGAGTTGAACCCGGACCCGATCGGTGTCTTATCCTCAGTCCGGGGTTTCACTCTGGCTCGGTCGGTCATGGCTTTGTCGAGGATTTGGAGATGTTGGATGGTGTCGCTCTTCTTGTCCGGGACCCTCAGTCTGGGCTGCGAGAGGCTGCAGTTACAGCAAGTTCTCAACACACACACACTCAGCAAACTCAATCAAATGGTGAGTTAAAGCTGCATTCTGAGCAGCGTGTGAAATGTCAAATCAGGAGACATTTCTGGGGATTTATAATTAATTATATTTTTTCTCCTCTCAGGGTGGCTCCTTTCCCCAACACTGTATAAAACAGAGACACTTCCTGAAATCCAAGCCCTTGGACCTGGTGAAACTTTCGAAGGGATTAGAGGTGAGTAAAATCTCGGTTCATTTCTTTTAGACAGAGTTTTTATAGAAAATTACATCAACAATCTGATCGGAACTGGCAACTGCAAGAATTTTCAATCGTGTGATTTCCAACCATTGTGACAATGACAGAATTCTCTGTCATTGTATTTCACTCTGTATCTAACTCACTCAGTAATATCACTGTGAGCGCACTTACTATCTCTGTGTCTCGAACCCCCTGAAATTATGTCGGTCTCTCTAACCATTCCTTCTTCTCCAATAAGCCCGCTTGCTCTAATGATCAGATATCCGCGAACTATTTTATTTTCTGTATCTCCCTGCCCCTTACACTTTCATTCTTCTGATCACTAACTTTCACCCCAAAAATATGAATTATTCATAACATTTGCGGAAGAGCATTACAAAACATTTCAACTTCAAAATTATAGAAAGTGCAATGAAATTCAACATGCCTCCATGCAGCATGTCCCACTCTTATGTGACTCTTATGTGACTCAATGGAATTGAAATATCCTTAGCGTTAACAATGTACATTACACCTTTGGGATACAGCCTTCGTGCAGAATATTTCAGAATTATGGCTGTTTCCGAAAGGTAGTCAAGGGAAAACTGTTCCCATTAACTGATGTTAGACGGTCTGGGAGACATAGATTTAATGCCCACATAAGGGCCTCATCCCCACTGACAACTTTACACAACCAGTCGGAATCAGGGGATTCAGCAAGTGGGAATCCAGAAAGTCACCTTGTCGGTTTGCTTCCAGGTTGCTAGTATTGTAGGTGGGGTCAGGAGGAGTTGTGAGTGTGTCTTTCATTCAAAGGCAGTACTGGACTGGTCAAATGACCGGCATCTGGTGCAGTGCAAGATGTGATGGAAGAACAACAACCTTATGCTTCTGACATGTTCCCATATCTCTGACAATCCTCACCTCTCCAGCACTTCCATCCAAGTCTTACTCACCTTAGAAATGTCGTCCCTCTTTGATCCTGGACTTTTGACAGGTGCATTGAGGACAAGCAGCAACATTCCCAGTTGCACGGCCACAGTGATACCCCCTTTTTATCGATTTTTATCCCATCCAATTTCTTTACTACTTCTTCCTTTACTGTAACATTTGAAGCATCTCCTTCTGAACTGAAGCCAAGTTCAAATCATTGATTTGAAATTGACGTCTTGGACTCTTCTCCTCCCCAGTCCAAAAGCAGCATCTCCACATTCTTTATATTCTTATGACCCATTTTTAGCTTCCCCTTCACGATACCTCTCATTAATTCTCATGCACCGTATTCACCCCTCATTTCTTTTCGTAATTTTGGTTTATATGGTCTGCATTCAGCTTGGTTCTATACTGAACAAAGAGTCTAATTTTTATTGTAAATCGGATGGCCTCTGGCTTCTCTGCTTCATCGAAAGGAACCCAATTTATATCCAACACATCTCCACTTTTAAAACTCCCATTGCTTATTTGCAATTATTATTGACCCAATAATATTTAGGAGGTAATAGTGGCACAGTGCTCATGCCACTGGACTAATAATCCCGAGGCCTAGTGTTATGCTCTGGGTACTTTAGTTCAATTTCCACCAGGGCAGCCAATCAAATTCATGCCCAATTCATAAATCTGCAAATATAGCTATTCCCAGCAATGGGACTGTCATAGGTTGTTGTAAAGATCCATGTGGTTCATTAATAACCTTCAAGGAAAGAAAACCAGCTGTCCTTACTCGGTCTGGCCTACAAGTGACTGCAAACCCACAATCATGTGGTTGACTCTTAAATATTACCTGTAATATTCATGTCAAATACAATTAGGGATGAGCAACAAATTCTGGCTTTGCCGGTGATGTTTACATTCCATGAAGAAAGAAATAGCAATCTTTGAGTTAAAGAACAAAGAACAGTACAGCACAGGAAACAGGCCCTTCGGCCCTCCAAGCCTGTGCCGCTCCTTGGTCCAACTAGACCAATCGTTTATATCCCTCCATTCCCAGGCTGCTCATGTGATTATCCAGGTAAGTCTTAAACGATGTCAGCGTGCCTGCCTCCACCACCCTACTTGGCAGCGCATTCCAGGCCCCCACCACCCTCTGTGTTAAAAACATCCCTCTAATACCTGAGTTATACTTCGCCCCTCTCACCTTGAGCCCGTGACCAGTCGTGAACGTCACTTCTGCTCTGGGAAAAAGCTTCCCACCGTTCACCCTATCTATCCCCTTCATAATCTTGTACACCTCTATTAGATTGCCCCTCATTCTCCGTCTTTCCAGGGAGAACAACCCCAGTTTACCCAATCTCTCCTCATAGCTAAGACCCTCCATACCAGGCAACATCCTCGTAAACCTTCTCTGCACTCTCTCTAACGCCTCCACGTCCTTCTGGTAGTGCGGCGACCAGAACTGGACGCAGTAGTCCAAATGTGGCCTAACCAGCATTCTATACAGCTGCATCATCAGACTCCAGCTTTTATAGTCTATAAAGGCAACCATACCACCTGCCTTCTTCACGACCTTCTCCACCTGTGTTGCCACCTTCAAGGATTTGTGGACTTGCACACCTAGGTCCCTCTGTGTTTCTATACTCCTGATGAATCTGCCATTTATTGTATAAATCCTCCCTACATTATTTCTTCCAAAATGCATCACTTCGCATTTATCCGGATTAAACTCCATCTGCCACCTCTCCGCCCAATTTTCCAGCCTATCTATATCCTGCTGTATTGCCCGACAATGCTCTTCGCTATCCGCAAGTCCAGCCATCTTTGTGCCATCCGCAAACTTGCTGATTTCACCAGTTACACCTTCTTCCAAATCATTTATATCACAAATAGCAGAGGTCCCAGTACAGAGCCCTGCGGAACACCACTGGTCACAGACCTCCAGGCGGAAAAAGACCCTTCGACCACTACCCTCTGTCTCCTATGGCCAAGCCAGTTCTCCACCCATCTAGCCACTTCTCCTTCTATCCCATGAGCCTTAACCTTCTTAACCAACCTGCCATGTGGGGATTCCAATACACATAGACGCTGAAGGTGAACATTTTCCATTTGAACATTTTTAGCCTTATTTGTTTGTGGCCTATATCATACGATCCCTTATGGGGAATGGAGTCTCTCTAATTACATTGTGTATATTTTGTATAGACACAGGACAGGATCCAGATTGTCCATCAAACTCTGCGACACATCAATAAGATCTACAGCATGAATCTGGGCTCAGTCACATGGGCCCGAGACAAGGTGGAACATTTCCGACTGATCCTGGATCGGCAGCTCAGTGAGCTGGAAGAATGTGTCAGGAAACAGGAGTCAGAGCACAAGATGAGGAGAAACTTCACCATTCACAATTACTTCAGGAAACTGGAAAAGTTCCTCAATCAGGAGGTAGGACCATTGATGATTGACTGTGTGGTTATTGGCATGTACATTAATTCACCCTCTTGGAATCTATTCATTCTTTAATCCATTTTCCTGAATAATTTTCTTTTTCAGGAATTCAGTCAATGTGCCTGGGAAATAATCCGCACTGAGACCAGGGCCCGATTACAACAGATGACTTCCGTAATGGCACAAATCAGGAGAAGAAAGTGAAAAAACTTTTCTATTACAGACTGGGAACAATGAATATTTATTTGAAAGAATTTTCATTTAAAACTATATTTATTTATGGATACTTGTAATGAATTTTATACTTTACATTAATGATGGGAGAACAATGGGTGGCTTGTTAGGTTATTTATTTTTATTGTTATTTTATTTATTGATATTTACGGCTGTGTTATTTCCCTCTGATTTGGAATGTACTGTCAGGCTTTCAGGAAGTGGGTTTGCAAACCAATAAACCCAGAGCCATGTTGACCTTTCCATTTGTGCCCTCCTAAATGGACAACATTTCAACCAATTTCAGCTACTCTAATTTATTGATATTTATTGTTGTGATGTCTTTGTGTAACAAACTGTGACAGTTTCCACAATGTGTAAAATGAGTTTAAAAATGTTAAGTTATTGATATTTATTTAGAGTTATGGAATAGACAATGTTTTTCCACGCAGGCAATGTTTATACTGAAACCATGTTTATATGTATTTAATATTTACAATAAATTGTTTTTAATAATACAAATTTGTTGAAATTATGTTTCTTATTTATTTCTGTGAATTTGCCCAAAAACCCATCTGATTCACTCATGTCTGTAAGGAAAGGAAATCTGCCCTCGATACCTGTTCTGGCCTGCACATGGCTGTAGGACCACAACAATGTGATTACCTTTCAACTGCCCTCTAAAGTGGCCAAGCATGCGATCTCCTTTAAGGGCAATTAGGGATGGGCAACAAACACCGACCATTCCCGTGACATGCAACCCATGTGAACAAACTTTTAAAACCTGCAGAGTACAGATTGGGAAATCAGTCAATGGGCTGAGGAGTCATCAGTCTATGGGTAGGAAAGAGAATATGTGGAATGTCAGGATGAAAATCTCTCATGTGGTATCATGGTTGACACCTTCTGGAAATCTGCATGTTAAATAATGATTACATTACAAAAGAACTCAAGGAGGAGGAGCAATCCACTAATGCCAACCTGATAATTACCCACAATCAATATCATTAAACCAGGTTCTCTGTTCGCTATCAGAGTGCTGTTTGTGGGAGTATGAAGCGCAAATTGGCTCATGTGTTTCCTATATTACAACAGTCAATGTACCTCAAAGGCACTCCATCAGCTGTCAAATGCTTTGAGATATTCTGTGACCAGTGAGGGTGTCACATGGATGTAAGCCTTTTTGCAAAACAATTATACTGAAAACGGGGCCAACACAAAACTGGCCTCACCCCAGGGTAAATTGTTCACCATTGAAATTATTTACTGTCCTTCAATAAGGCTCCAGAACAAAATTGAGTCATTTTGGTGTGAGGACAGCAATAGTCCTGTGAAAGATTGATGGGGAATGTAACTTGTGAATTTGAAAATAAAATAAATATTGCACCCCAGATTCACCAGAAAATGGACCTGTCTTTTTAAAGGTCATTTTCAGTCATTTTAAAGCAGGATTCTAACAGAGGGTAAACTGATAAGTTCATGAAAATATCTGTTGTGGGAAAAATCCACTAGTAGTCAGACTTCGAGATTCAGAAAATACGATTTATTAAACGGAGCTCCGTGGAGACAAGGCACATGGTCTGTAGCAAACTTTCTCTCAATAGTATGTCGGGAGCGGTTCATTTTTATACCCTTTACACAATGGGTATCCCGGTGATTTGAACATTATCACATTGTTTAAGTGAGTACAAGTATTTAATATTTTATGAATGGGTACATTTCCTCGTGTTTACAAGAGTACAAACAGGCATAGACATTTAGCATTTTATGAATGTGTACATCTCCTTATGTCTGTGTCTATCAATGGCTAGTTTCGTCTTGTTCAGGTGCTAATCGGTTCCCTCGCATTCATATTTCCCGCGTTCCTGTAACGTTAATCTAGGCTCTTTGTTTAGGGGTTTCCTTATCTTAAAAGATGTTTGACCCTTGGCTTTGGCTTCCTGAGTTGTTTGTTTGCTATGAGTCACTGTCTGTACTTTGGAAGTGGCTTGTCTGTTAGGATTTTGGCTTGACGTTATTTCTGAACAGCGGGAGCCTGTGTCTGCTTTTCTGGCTTCTTTCCCAGTTAACCCTGTGTGTGCCAGGCAGCCATTTTAGAGTGTGCTTTCTTGTATTGCCATTTTAAAGTGTGCCCCCCTTGTATTTTCTGTAAAGTATGCCCCCCTTGTATTTTCCCCTTTACAGTCCCTCCTTTTGGTCGGATTATAGCTTGGACAATCCTCAGACCAACAATCATACGTTCACATATACAGGTCTTCATTCTTCTCTCCTTCTTTGCTTCTTTTGATGTCTTTATTTCTTCCAGTATCTTCATTTCTTCTGACGTCTTCGGGGATCTTCATTAGGGGCTCTTCTTCGATGTACACACTGGCTCCTGGCACAATTCTTGTCAACATTATTTTAGAACAGGCTTTAAGGCATCCCACAGTCAGACAACAGACAAGTATAATGACAATGAGTATGATCAACCCATGTAACAGGTACGATTCCCAGGATTCTCCCACCAGCCAAGCCAGCCAACTACCTCCTCTTTTGGGTCCCTGTCTAAAGTTATCAAGTTGCGTCCTGATGTCATTGATGACCTGTGTAATATTGTAAGACTCATCTGTGACATGGGTTATGCATTTGTTGCCTATGATTGAACATACTCCCCCTTGTTGTGCTAACTGGTAGTCCACTGCGTATCGTGTCTGCTGAGCATACAATCTTAATTCAGCCATTTCTTGGTTAACAGCCTCCAATGCTTTTGAAGTGCTGTTTCCCAGGATTGTTAGTCCACAAACAATATGGTTTCTATTCTTTGCTCCAATTACCCCGGCTGACCCCCGAGAGATAAAGCTCCGAGGAACCCATACCCCAGTGAGGATCCCAGTGTACCCGGGGCTTCCCAGTCAGCGCAGAATTCCCTGCTAATAGCCCGGGTTACTATTCTCCTCCGAATGTACCCCTTCTGAGGGCATGGAACAGTCAGTGGCCCGATTGTTCCTTCCGCAAAACGGTCTGGGAGGTTTGGTGTTTCTGTCATGTAGGTACCATTGAAGAGGAATACATACCCCTTCTTAGCCCGGTAACATTTAGTGTCCTGATTATGAGTTTGCTCATACTGCCAATTGTTCAGTTTATTTGGCTTCCCGTTTGATCCCACCACCTGGTAAGTATCAAAGGGGTATGTCCATTTGGCTGAGCTTACGTGAGTTCCATTACATTGCCCGCAAATAAGCTGTCTTCCCGCGGTTATATTTAAACATTTCCGTTCGTCACAAATACAAGTTATTTATCTGTCCCTTGTTAATCCGACAATGTTGACGGACACACTGTGTCTGTACACAAGAATCATTCTTAGGGACTAAGGCATTGGCACATCCCCATCCCTGCCCCGTGAAACAAAGCGGATAGCTTGCAGTATCTGGGCAAGCTTTTCCTCCCTCCTTTTGGGACCCCTCGCATGTAGGATTTGTGGGGTTTACAAGTCCCACACATCTCCCCTGTAAACCTCTTTTATATTTGCCAATTTGTCCCTTACAGGGTGTCTCTGATGTATCTACAGTATATAAGTCATGAGGGGTCCACCCAGGGGTGGCTACAAATAGGGCTTCTACAGATTGGGTTAACGGGTAACATACAGTCCGATTCCCGTGTAAATGTATGTGAGCTTTGTAAAACAAGTTATCTTCTAGCCCAGTCAGATTTACAGTTGCCACAACGCAAAATAATACAATTACATACGCGATTACATACATATTCGCAACAGTTATAAAACTTAACACTACAATTCAATTTTTTACAGTTATTTCATTTATTAACCCGCGCACGCCGGCTCTTGCTTGCAGTCTTTGCCTGTGTCGAGGAAAGCAGTTCTGTTAGTTCATCAATTTAGCTACTTATCTCCTTTGTGTAATTTCAGCTGCGTCCAGTGCTTCCAGGCACCTTTCCCTCTTATGTCTATACAGGCACAGGTGTCCCCACTAATTATAATTTCATGTGGCCCATTCCACTTTGGTGCAAACCCTGGTTTGTCGGGTAGTGTTTTTACTAGGACGCGACTTCCCACTGTTGGGACGTCAGGGAGCATTTCAAGCTCTCTCTCTGCGTCTTTTATTTCCTGATTGTCTTTTACCAATTTGCGCATCCCTTTTAGCTGGGTGCTCAGGTCCAGAACGTATCTCTTGATTTTATCTTTTAGTGGACCGACATCGGTCCCACCTGTTATGATGCTTTCTGGTAATTGCATCGCCCGTCCTGTCATTAGCTCATAAGGGGTTAATCCGGTTGTCCGGTTTGTGGTAGCTCTTAATTTCTTTAAACTAGTGGGCAATACCTCTGTCCACCTTCTCCCTGATGTTTGTATGTCTTTAGCTCGTGCATTATACATTTTAACTATATATCCCCCTTCCATAGCAAGCTTAGTGTGAAATAAATAACACTTTGTACTGGCCTTTTTTGGCTGCAGTTGGACATCCATTCATTTGTATGTAATCTTATCAAAAGACATCGCTTTCCCCATTAAAATCACATGCCATACAGCTCCGATCTTTATATGAGTACTCTTACCTTATCTCTAATTTGATCATTTGTTTGCGTGCAAGCGCTGCACCACAGTACTTCACAAAATAATTATGTTTTTATCAATACACAATATAGTATATGAATATATCATACAAAGTTGGTTAAGGCTTTTCAGGATTTGATGTTATTCTTGTGTCTATATGGCAGTGCTATACTGTATAATATCAATAATCAAGCGGCAGTTGTATCATACCACTTTACACATCGTAACCGTGATATCCAAACCCTTTTAATTCAAGCCGTTTCCATTTTTAAACTGAGCTCCAGATCGAAACCCTCGCACTCTAGGAAAAGTAACAGGCGCCGAATCAAAATCAAAGTAGGTACAATACATACCAGTTATTTGATTAGGAACATTTTGGTTTCTTAACTGGCTAGATTTTAAGCTTTGCAGTGTTTTTATATTTGGCAAACCTTGAACCTTGATGGCTCATGAAATTCCGACGGCAGTACATAATTTTAACTAGTTCAGAATACTAAACTATCTGACGTTCGTAAATCGCGATATTCTGCGATTAATACTGTATTTCACTGACTTGATATACTTTAAACTGACTCATAGACCTCAGTCTTTTGTTCCTGCTTTTCTACCTTTCCACAAAATAACTTATTTTCTTCTCTTAACTCCTCAACTAACTCTTATAATTTCTACTTCAAGACAAAGGAAAGAGCACATGCTTCTTTCCAAGGTTTAAATTCTTTCTTAACATTAAAACATTAAAGCAAACAACAACAAAGCATCCACGCAAGCACTTTGTTTAAACACACACACACACACATGGAAGCTTCCAAAAGTCATTCCACAGCACATCCTTTTTCATTCAAACTTATCATTTCAAACTGGGATGAGTGTAAAACATTCAAAGAGAATACAGAACATTGATTAAGACAGGTCGCTTTTATTCTTCTTTCTTCCAAACTGTAATTGACTCAGAACAGAAGTAAATTCAAGAAATCCTATCACTTTAATCTTTAACAGTTTTAACACTCTCCCAGCCCCCCTGAGGCTAAACCAAGGTGCAATGTACTGCACCCACTGCCTGCAGCAAACATTCCACAGGAACAAAGAGGCTTCTCCAGCTCCCTGCTCTCAATCTAATTACAACAACAACCACCTACATTCGACAAGCTACCAGATCTCACAAACACACTGAAATACAAAAACTAAGATCTCTCCTATCCATCTCCAGGGTGTATGCCACTAGCCCATTCTACCAATTCATCGTAATCTTGGGACATAATCACTCCCATTTTTAGGATGACCTGGTGAGAACTAGAGAGTCCATCCTTAAAAGCCTGGATGAACGCTCGATCTCCTCGCCCTGGATTCCCATGTCCTGAGCACTCTTGGTATATTCGGAACAATCGTTCCCCGTACTCAGAGGCTCCTTCTCCTTTTAGCTGCTTTGTGGTAGTAATTCTGCTCCAGTTAGTGGGAGCATTCCCTAAGACCCTCTGAATTTCTTCTATAAACTGTAAGAAGGGTGCCTGTTGGGCATCTATTTCTGCTGTTAGGGGGATTACATGTGTCCACCGTCCCCCATTATAATCCTGTTCTATAGGGGCAACGGGTCCCCCTGCTACCTGCCTCCACTTATCCGCTGGACAGGCTGCCCTGACCAGCTGGTGTACGTCTCTTAGGTGTAATTGATGTCCTACCCAGATTGTGTCTAATTCTTCCCAGAATGTAGTGTTCGCGCTTCTAGTTTGTAGTTTGCCCAGGGAAGCCATTATCTGCTGTCTCTCACCTGGGATAAAGGGTTTATAATTTGCCTTTGGTCGCGCTGCTGTCCCCCCTCTAGTTATGGGCGCTAAGTTGTGTTCCAGCTGTTCCCACTCTTCTGAGGGTGCCGTTGGCCCTTGCTGGGTAGACTCATAAGAAGGTAGAGGATCAGTTTCTCCTCCCCCTTGCCTTTCTAAAACCTGATTTCGTTTTTCCAATTCCCTCACTTGGGATTCTAGTTCTCTAATTCTTTCTTTGTCCTCTCTCCATTTCCTTGTAGAGGCAATTGTTTGTTCAATTAGACCTGCTAACTGATGTGTTAACATTATTCCTATTTTCTTCGTTCTGTTTCTTTTTACTTTATCTATCCACTTTCTCTGCTGCTCTAAGGTTTGAGAAGTATCCCAGCCATCCTTTTGCATTCTCTTTATTAACTCCTTCCTGTCTGTCATGTAGATTTCAGTAAGAAGTTTAACAACACCAGGTTAAAGTCCAACAGGTTTATTTGGTAGCAAAAGCCACACAAGCTTTCGAAGCTCGAAGCTTTGAGCTTCGAAAGCTTGTGTGGCTTTTGCTACCAAATAAACCTGTTGGACTTTAACCTGGTGTTGTTAAACTTCTTACTGTGTTTACCCCAGTCCAACGCCGGCATCTCCACATCATGTAGATTTCAATCAGGGAACCTGCAGATCCCCTTTTAACTTCACTATCTGCCATTTCGCAGATTTCACTAACCCCGGCCACGATTATTCTTTCGTAAAGTGTGCTAACTACCGTAGGGACTTCACTACCCCCGGCCACTATTACTACTCTTAGCAAAGTGTGTTAACTACCATAGGGACTTCACTACCCCGGCCACTATTGCTATTCTCACACCGTGTTTTACTGCCATTACAGGGTTTTAAGTTATACTCACGGCTTCCACGATTACCACTTCGGCAATGTGCTTCTCCACCGGATTCCGGTTTAGGTCAGAGTTGATCAAACTCCTGTTCCGCCCCGCTTTTCACCGCATTGACAGTACAGTTCCCAACTTTTCAATACATTCATGCAATCAGCTGGCACCTCTGCGTCTGTTCGCCACTACAGAGGGTGATGTTAAACCGACTTCTGCCCTTTTGTGCTTCACAATCCTTTAGTGCCCTTGGTGTCTCTCACTCACTTCAATTCCTGACCTTCACGTGGCAGATTTCTGCTCTTAATAGCCAGTCTAAGGCAGAGGTTTTGAGACAGGCACTACCTGGTCCTTTTTGTCGATCAGCACAAATCACAGTTATTTATTCCTATCAGCAGTTAGTACTTATCACTATAACAAATACTATCACAAATACACAGTACAAATATTTCCCCCTTATAAACCGTATTTTCCGATCCAGTCCGACTGTCACAGATTCCGCGATCTCTACCCCGGTTGCGACCGTGGCCAATCGGTCTCACCAGTAATAGGATCCGAGCCGACTACGCCATTTGTTGTGGGAAAAATCCACGAGTAGTCAGACTTCGAGATTCAGAAAATACGATTTATTAAACGGAACTCCGTGGAGACAAGGCACATGGTCTGTAGCAAACCTTCTCTCAATAGTATGTCGGGAGCGGTTCATTTTTCTACCCTTTACACAATGGGTATACCAGTGATTCGAACATTATCACATTGTTTAAGTGAGTACAAGTATTTAACATTTTATGAATGGGTACATTTCCTCATGTTTACAAGAGTACAAACAGGTATAGACATTTAGCATTTTATGAATGGGTACATCTCCTTATGTCTGTGTCTATCAATGGCTAGTTTCGTCTTGTTCAGGTGCTAATCGGTTCCCTCGCATTCATATTTCCCGCGTTCCTGTAACGTTAATCTAGGCTCTTTGTTTAGGGGTTTCCTTATCTTAAAAGATGTTTGACCCTTGGCTTTGGCTTCCTGAGGTGCTTGTTTGCTATGAGTCACTGTCTGTACTTTGGAAGTGGCTTGTCTGTTAGGATTTTGGCTTGACGTTATTTCTGAACAGCGGGAGCCTGTGTCTGCTTTTCCGGCTTCTTTCCCAGTTAACCCTGTGTGTGCCAGGCAGCCACTTTAGAGTGTGCTTTCTTGTATTGCCATTTTAAAGTGTGACCCCCTTGTATTTTCCCCTTTACACCCACAATCAATATCATTAAACCAGGTTCTCTGTCTGTTATCAGAGTGCTGTTTGTGGGAGTATGAAGCATAAATTGGCTCATGTGTTTCCTATATTACAACAGTCAATGTACCTCAAAGCCACTCCATCAGCTGTGAAATGCTTGAGATATTCTGTGACCAGTGAGGGTGTCACATGGATGTAAGCCTTTTGTGAAACAATTATACTGAAAACTGGGCCCACACGAAACTGGCTAACCCCGGGTAAATTATTCACCATTGAAATTGTTTACAGGCCTTCAATAAGGCTCCAGAAATAAAATTGAGTCATTTTGGTGTGAGGACAGCAATAGACCTGTGATGAAGTGATTGGCAATGTAACTTTTGAATTTGAAAAGAAAATAAATATTGCACCCCAGATTCAGCAGAAAATGGACCTGTCTTTTTAAAGCTCATTTTCAGTCATTTTAAAGCAGGATTCTAACAGAGGGTAAACTGATAAGTTCATTAAAATATCTATGGTTTGGGTCAACAGATATCGTGAATGAGTTATTCTGCATCCAAATAAAAGCAGAAGTGCATAAATTAACAGTTTAATGTATTTTTTTAAATGAATTTGTATATACCGTCCCGTTGTGCTGCTTCACGTCACATTTATTAATTGGCAATTAAATTGGAGCAGAAAGTTTTGCAATAACCTCTCAATTTCGGTAAGGGTGGTGGAGGCGGAAAGGGTGAAAAGTGAGGATAAAGAAACAGCTGTACAATTGTCTTCAATTTCTACATAGCATGAAATCTCCACTCATTGTATAATATCTATACCCGGAAGTCTGCACTCCTTTCACGAACTTAAACATTGACTTCCGCACCACCGCCGCACAGTGGCAGCAGTGTGTCCCATCTACAAGATTCCCTGCAGCAACCCACTCAGGCTCCTTCAACAGCACCTTCCAAATCCACCACCTCTACCCTCTAGAAGATCAAAAATAGCAAACGCATATTAAGAACACAACCTGCAAGTTCACCTTCAAGCCACCCAGCTTGCCGACTCGGGACCACATCACCATTCCTTCACTCTTTCTGGATAAACATCCTGGAAATCTCTTCCCAACACTCCTATAGGTTTATTTCCTTCACAAGGACAGCAGCAAGTAAAAAACAAACGGCTCACCATCACCGTCTGCGGGGCAATTAGGAATGAGCAACAAATGATGCCCTGCAGAGTCGCTCATATCTCATGAAAGCATTAAAGAAATTAAATTGGTCCCAGGTATCTGTGAATGGAGCGGAGATTTTTACCGGGTGAAGGTGGACATGCTGCCATAGGTCTTGTTCTTTCCGGGCATGTTTCTGGCTAATGTTGTTTGTAAAATTCTTCCTCGACATTCCTGACCCTCCTTTACAATTCCGACAGTTTTATTTACCATTAGTTTATTCCTGTCAGCATTATTGAAAATTGCATTGTGTCTCCGGTCTGCAGAAAGGGGCGGCATGGTGGCACAGTGCTTAGCACTGCTGCCTCACAGCACCAGGGACACGGGTTCAATTCCAGCCGCGGCTCACTGTGTGCTCGGCACAACATCGTGGGCCGAAGGGCCTGTTCTGTGCTGTACTGTTCTATGTTCAATGTGTGGAGTTTGCACATTCTCCCCGCGTCTGCGTGGGTTTCCTCCGGGTGCTCCGGTTTCCCCTCACAGTCCAAAGATATGTAGGTTCGATGGATTGGCCGTGCTGAATTAACCCGAGTGTCAAGGCGAGTAGCAGGGTAAATATGTGGGGTTACGGAATAGGGTGGGATTGTGGTCGGCGAGAAGACGCTTTGGGCCGAATAGCCTCCTTCTGCACTCTAGGATTCTATGATACAGTTGGTTCTGTGGGATCTCACTCCCACCGACACCCGGACTGAAGATTCGGATCCCAGTTCCATCTGACAGTGATTCGGTGCCATTCCCATGGGTTAATCCCGGATATCAGAAAACCTTTGGCAGCCCCTCGCCTCAGCCCTCTCAGTGTGAGCCGCTCTCTTCACAAACTCTCCCCACTGTCGGAAATGACAAAACGCCTCACTTTCCCTGAGGCACTTTCGCTTTCGGCACAAACTGACACAAGGCTCATTTCCAGAGAGAAAGTGAGGCGGACACTTTCCCGGGACAGAAAGGAGAAACAAACGGGGCGAAAGGAAAGGGAGCGGGATCACTTTCCCACTCAGAATCGGAACTGATTCAATATTCTCACAGTCAGAGTTTGGAAATGGCTGCAGAAAAGAAGCGAGAAATGAGCAACTTCTTGCAGTTAAAGAGCAGATTGTGGGGCAGCTCAATGGGAGCGGAGTCAGTCTCCATTAAGCGGCGAGCCTGGGCTCTGAGCCGGTCTCTCTGCAATGTTCAAGCTGGGAAGTGTTAACAGGACAAACGCGATGTGAACATAGCGGGGATATCAGAGGGAATGGGGCCGAATCTCCGCACTAAAATGCGCCGCTCTCGGTATCTCTGTAATCCGGATGGTCAAATGCAGCCCCCAATCCATGTCCACACTGCCCCCCAATACAGAGCCCACCTCTGCAGCACCTTAGTGCCCCCCCGGGTGATGTGAAGCCCACACAACACTGAGCTGCAACCGAGCGCTGCTTGTGATTTTCTCCCGGGGATTTCTCACTCGCTGCTTCGGGAGTCTCCAGCTTTCCCATTCCTGACCTCACACAGAAACCGCACAAACTATTGATCTCCCGCAGCTCTCCCAAAACCCCTGCAGCCCATTTTCACTTTTGCAATGTAATGGGCGCACATTAAAGCGGGCAGCCTGGCAGTGCCAGTGCCAGCTCGCAGCAGAATCCACACTCACACTATTCGGCAACACAGGCGCTCGCTCCCGGATCACAAGCGGCTCCAATTCCACTTGAATTCTCTTCGCAAGAACCGTTCTCGCCGCTGAACCACCAAAGCCGCCGGTTTCTCCTCTTCCACATCGGGCTTTCCCTCTGACCCGGTTGGTCATGGCTTTGGCGAGGATTTGGAGATTTTGGATGGTGTCGCTCTTCTTGACCGGGACCCTCAGTCTGGGCTGCGAGAGGCTGCAGTTACAGCAAGTACTCAACAAACACACACTCAGCAAACTCAATCAAATGGTGAGTTGAAACTGGGAATGATATTGAGGGGAGAGAGGGACCGGGAGAGATTGAATTTGAATCTGTTTGAAGGAGCAACTCTGATCGGAGAGAGAAATAGAAAGCAGACATTGAGGAGAAGGGGACTGAGTGAAGGATAAAGGGGAATGTGAGCCTGAGAGGGGGGAAATCAGAGACAGCCCATCAGTAACAAGCACTCATCATTATAGAGAGAGATTGATGGTTCAAAGTGATTCACAGGCGTGTTATCCAGAAACATTGGCTAGTCAGTCAGACGAGGAGATACTGAGGCAGGTGAGCAATAACTTGAATGAAGTTGATTTTAAGGAGCGTTTAAATGGGGTAAAGAGGGGCGGAGAGGTTTAGGGCAGAAATTACAGAGTTTGAGGGTTGAGCAGCTGAAGAGACACCACCCATGGTGGTTGAATGAAAATGGGGAATTCTGGGAAGGGGGGGCGGTGGGGGGGGGGGGGGCGCGGGGTAAGAATTGGAGCGGAGCAGGTATCTCGTAGGGATTCGCGGCTGGAGGTGATTACAGAGATAGGGAGGGATGAGGGACTGGCGGAGTTTGAAAATTTGGGTGAGATTTTTAAAATCAAGGCATTCCTGAAGCAGGAGCCAACGTAATTCAACCAGCACAGGGGTGATGGGTAAATGGTGAGTGATGTCCCCATGGGGCAGCGTGGAGATGAGAATTAGAAAAGGGAGCAGGGAGAGATCCTCATGGACAGCAGAGGCTGAAAGGTGAGGTGCGTGGTGGAGTGTGGGGGAGAAAAGATGCGATTCTGGATATTCTCAGGGTACAATGACTTCAGTAAGAATGAGAGGCAGAGAGAGTGCTCCCCATCAGTTGCACCGTGGGGGAGAGAGTTGAATGATGATGGTCTGCGCGCCCATCTCAAAGGCTGCGGACAGAGCGACAAGGAGGAGGGAGAGTTTACCTGTGTCACGGGCACATTGAGTGTCATTTCTGAATGTAATGATCATCTTATGGAGCTCTTGTGGGAAAATGGGTTGGGCCCGCCTTCGGACAGAGAACTCAAGAAGAACAGCCTCAAAATCCAACCATCTGACCAACCGCAACTTTTCTTGTCCCCTTAATGTGAATCAAAATAACTTTGAATGCAATAATCTGTTTTCACAAAATGGATATTAATAATATTGATTCCGATTGTTGGAACTTTGAGCTGGAACCGAGCGCTGTTTGTGATTTTTCTCTCCGGGAGCTTTCAGTCCCTGGTTCCGGAAACTCCAGCTTTCCGATTCCTTACCTCAGACAGGGAGCAGATTAACTATTCCTCTACTGAAGAACTTCCAAAACTCCAGCTACCAGATTTCACTTTTCCAATGTAATCGCCAGCCCCTGAGACAGCATGGCAGAGACAGTTCCTCCCAGCACAGTCCACCTATATACACGGATACACAGAGAGAGACAGACAGACACACGGAAAGAGAACTGAACAGCTCAGCCGTTCACTCGGGGTTCAGAAGCGGAACTATTTACATTTTCATTCGTTTAAAAATATTTGTTCGGAGTTGAACCCGGATTTGGTCGGTGTCTTATCCTCAGTTCGGTGTTTCACTCTGACTCGGTCGGTCATGGCATTGGCGAGTATTTGGAGATTTTGGATCATGTCGCTCTTCTTGTCCTTGACCCTCAGTCTGGGCTGTGAGAGGCTGCAGTTACAGCAAGTTCTCAACACACACACACTCAGCAAACTCAATCAAATGGTGAGTTAAAGCTGCATTCTGAGCAGCGTGTGAAATGTCAAATCAGGGGACATTTCTGGGGATTTATAATTGATTATATTTTTTCTCCTCTCAGGGTGGCTCCTTCCCCCAACACTGCATTAAACAGAGACACTTCCTGAAATCCAAGCCCTTGGACCTGGTGAAACTTTCGAAGGGATTGGAGGTGAGTAAAATCTCGGTTCATTTTATTTAGACAGAGGTTTTATAGAAAGTTAGATCAACAATCTGATCGGAAATGGCAACTGCAGGAATTTTAAATCGTGTGATTTCCACCCATTGTGACAATGGCAGAATTCTCTGTCATTGCATTTCACTCTGTATCTAACTCACTCAGTAATTTCACTGTTACCGCACTTACTATCTCTATCTCGAACCCCCTGAAATTATATCCGTCCCTCGAACCATTCCTTCATCTCCAATAAGCCCTCTTGTTCGAATGATCAGATGCCCGCGAACTATTGTATTTTCTGTATCTCCCTGTCCCTTACACTTTCATTCTTCTGATCACTAACTTTCACCACAAAAATATGAATTGTTCATAACATTTGCAGAAGAGTATTACAAAACATTTCAACTTCAAAATGATAGAAAGTGCAATGAAATTCAACATGCCTCCATGCAGCGTGTGACTCTTATGTGACTCTTATGTGACTCAATGGAATTGAAATATCCCTTGCGTTAACAATGTACATTACATGTTTGGGAAACAGCCTGAGTGCAGAATATTTCAGGATTCTGGCTGTTTCCGAAAGGCAGTCAAGGGAAAACAGTTCCCATTAACTGATGTTGGAGGGTCTTGGGGACACAGATTTAATGCCCATATAAGGGACTTATCCCCACTGACAACTTTACACAACCAGTAGGAATGAGGGGATTCGGCAAGTGGGAATCCAGAAAGTCATGTTGTCGGTTTGCTTCCAGGTTGCTAGTATTGTAGGTGGGGTCAGGTGGAATTGTGGGTATGTCTCTCATTCAAAGGCAGTACTGGACTGGTCAAGTGACCCGGCATCATTGCAGTGCAAGATGTGATGGAAGAACAGCAACCTTATGCTTCTGACCATTTTCCCATATCTCCTACAATCCTCACCTCTCCAGGACTTCCATCCAGGTCTTACTCACCTGAGAAATCTCGTCCCTCTTTGATCCTGGAATTTTGACAGGTGCATTGAGGACAAGCAGCAACATTCCCAGTTGCACCGCCACAGTGATACCCCCTTTTTATCGAGTTTTATCCCATCCAATTTCTTTACTACTTCTCCCTTTACTGTAACATTTGAAGCATCTCCTTCTCAACTGGAGCCAAATTCAAATTACAGTTTTCAAATAAACATCTTGGACTCGTATCTTCTCCTCCCTCGTCCAATACCGGCATCTCCACATTCTTTATATTCTTATGACCCATTTTTAGCTTCCCCTTTACGATAGCTGGCATTAATTCTCATGCATCGTATTCACCCTTCATTTCTTTTGATAATTTTGGTGTGTATGGTCTGCATTCAGCTTGGTTCTATACTGAACAAAGAGTCTAAATTTTATTGTAAATCGGATGACCTCGGGCCTCTCTGCTTCATCGAAAGGAGTCCAGTTTGTATCCAAAACATCTCCAATTTTTAAAAACTCCCATTGGTTATTTGCAATTATTATTGACCCAATAATGTTTAGGAGGTAATAGTGGCACAGTGCTCATGCCACTGGACTAATAATCCCGAGGCCTGGTGTTATGCTCTGGGAACTTTTGTTCAATTTCCACCAGGGCAGCCAGTCGAATTCATGCTCAATTCATAAATCTGGAAATACAGCTAATCTCAGCAATGGGACTGTCATAGATTCTTGTAAAAATCCATCTGGTTCATTAATGACCTTTAAGGAAAGAAAACCTGCTCTCCTTACTCGGTCTGGCCTACAAGTGACTGCAAACCCACAATCATGTGGTTGACTCTAAAATGTTATCTGAAATATTCATGTCAAATACAATTAGGGATGAGCAACAAATTCTGGCTTTGCCAGTGATGCCCACATCCTATGAAGGAAGAAATAGCAATGTTTGTTTTCAATATACATAGGCCTGATCCCGTTTTAAGTCGCTGAAGGTGAACATTTACCATTTGAACATTTTTAGCCTTATTTGTTTGTGGCCTGTATCATACTATGCCTTATGGGGAATGGAATCTCTCTCATGACATTGTGTATATTTTGTATAGACACAGGACAGGATCCAGATTGTCCATCAAACTCTGCGACACATCAACAAGATCTACAGCATGAATCTGGGCTCAGTCACATGGGCCCGAGACAAGGTAGAACATTTCCGGCTGATCCTGGATCGGCAGCTCAGTGAGCTGGAAGAATGTGTCAGGAAACAGAAGTCAGAGCACAAGATGAGGAGAAACTTCACCATTCACAATTACTTCAGGAAACTGGAAAAGTTCCTCAATCAGGAGGTAGGACCATTGATGATTGACTGTGTGGTTATTGGCATTGTACGTTAATTCACCCCTTTGGAATCTATTCATTCTGTAATCCATTTTCCTGAATAATTTTCTTTTTCAGAAATTCAGTCAATGTGCCTGGGAAATAATCCGCACTGAGACCAGGGCCCGATTACAACAGATGACTTCCGTAATGGCACAAATCAGGAGAAGAAAGTGAAAAAACTTTTCTATTACAGACTGGGAACAATGAATATTTATTTTAAAGAATTTTCATTTAAGACTATATTTATTTATGGATATCTGTAATGAATTTTATACTTTACTTTAATGATGAGAGAACAATGGATGACTTGTTGGGTTATTTATTTTTATTTATTTTTAATTTATTGATATTTACGGCTGTGTTATTTTCCTCTGATGCAACGTTACATTTTCAGTGTGTGGAGAGTCTGATTTGGAATGTGCTGTCAGGCATTCAGGAAGTGGGTTTGCAGAACATTAAACCCAGAGCCACGCTGACCTTTCCATTTGTGCCCTGCTAAATGGACAACATTTCAACCAATTTCAGCTACCCTACTTTATTGATATTTATTGTTGTGATGTCTTTGTGTAACAAAATGTGACAGTTTCCACAATGTGTAAAATGAGTTTTAAAATGTTAAGTTATTGATATTTATTTCGAGTTATGGAACAGACAATGTTTTTCCATGCTGTCAATTTTTATGCTAAATAAGACCATGTTTTTATGGATTTAATATTGACAATAAATTATTTTTAGTAATACGCATTTGTTGAAATTATGTTTCTTTCCCATTTCTGTGAATTTGCCCGAAAACCCCACCTGATTCACTCATGTCTGTAAGGAAAGGAAATCTGCCCTCCATTCCTGTTCTGGCCTACACGTGGCTGCAGAACCACAATAATGTGGTTACCTTTTAACTGCCCTCTCAAGTGGCCTTGCATGCTATCTCCATTATGAGCAATTAGGGATGGGCAACAAACACCGACCATTCCCGTGACATGCAACACATAGAGTCATAGAGGTTTACAGCATGGAAACAGGCCCTTTGGCTCAACTTGTCATGCCGCCCTATTGTTTCAAACCCCAATTGCCCGCATTTGGCCCATATCCCTCTATACCCATCGTACCCAAATAACTATCTAAATGCTTTTTAAAAGATAAATTTGTACCCGCCTCTACTACTACCTCTGGCAGCTTGTTCCAGACACTCACCACCCTCTGTGTGCATAAATTGCCCCTTGGACACTTTTGTATCTCTCCCCTCTCACTTTAAACCTATGTCCTCTAGTTTTAGACTCCCGTACCTTTGGAAAAAGATATTGACTATCTGCCTTGTCTGTGCCCCTCATTATTTTATAGACCTCTATAAGGTCAGCCTCTTATGCTCCAGAGAAAAAAGTCCCTGTCTATTCAGCCGCTCCTTATAACTCAATCCATCAAGTCCCGGTAGCATCCTAGTAAATCTTTTCTGCACTCTTTCTAGTTTAATAATATCCTTTCTATAATAGGGTGACAAGAATTGCACACAGTATTCGAAGTGTGGCCTTACCAATGTCTTGCACAGCTTCAACAAGATGTCCCAACTCCTGTATTCAATGTTCTTTTAATGAACATGTGAACATCCCATGTGAACAGGCTTTTAAAAAGCGGCAGAGTACAGATTGGGAAATCAGTCAACGAGCTGAGTAGACATCAGTCTCTGGGTAGGAAAGAGAATATTTGGAATGTGAGGATGAAAATCTCTCATGTGGTATCATGGTTGACACCTTCTGGAAATCTGCATGTTAAATAATGATTGCATTACAAAAGAACACAAGGAGGAGCAATCCACTAATTCCCGATTGCCAACCTGATAATTGCTCACAATCAATATCATTAAACCAGGTTCTCTGTCTGTTATCAGAGTGCTGTTTGTGGGAGGATGAAGCACAAATTGGCTCATGTGTTTCCTATATTACAGTAAGAAGTTGAACAACACCAGGTTAAAGTCCAACAGGTTTATTTGGTAGCAAAAGCCACACAAGCTTTCGGAGCTCTAAGCCCCTTCATTTCCTATATTACAACAGTCAATGTACCTCACAGTCACTCCATCAGCAGTCAAATGCTTTGAGATATTCTGTGACCAGTGAGGGTGTCACATGGATGTTAGCCTTTTGGCAAAACAATTACACTGCAAAATGGGCCAACACGAAATTGGCCTCACCCCAGGGTAAATTATTCACCATCGAAATTGTTTACAGTCCTTCAATAAGGCTCCAGAAACAAAATTGAGCCATTTTGGTGTGAAGATAGCAAGAGACCTGTGAAAAAGTGATTGGCAATGTCACTTTTGAATTTGAAAAGAAAATAAATATTGCACCCCAGATTCACCAGAAAATGGACCTGTCTTTTTAAAGGTCATTTTCTGGCATTTTAAAGCAGGATTCTAACAGAGGGTAAACTGATAAGTTCATTAAAATATCTATGGTTTGGGTCAACAGATATCTGTGAATGAGTTAATCTGCACCCAATTACATACTCACGTGAGAACACCATCCAACAGGTACACGGTACATACTCTTGCAACTCGGCCAACGTTGTCTACCTGATATGCTGCAGGAAAGGATGTCCTGACGCATGGTACATTGGGGAAACCATGCAGCCGCTGCGACAACGGATGAATGAACACCGCTCGACAATCACCAGGCAAGACTGTTCTCTTCCTGTTGGGGAGCACTTCAGCGGTCATGGGCATTCGGCCTCTGATATTCGGGTAAGCGTTCTCCAAGGCAGCCTTCACGACACACGATGGCACTGAGCAGAAACTGATAGCCAAATTCCGCACACATGAGGACTGCCTCAACCGGGATATTGGGTTCATGTCACACTATCTGTAATCCCCACAGCTTGCCTGGGCCTGCAGAGTCTCACTGGCTGTCCTGTCTGGAGACAATACACATCCCTTTAGCCTGTCTTGATGCTCTCTCCACTCACATTGTTTGTATCTTAAAGACTTGATTAGTTATAAGTATTCACATTCCAACCATTATTCTGTAAATTGAGTTTGTGTCTTTATATGCCCTGTTTGTGAACAGAATTCCCACTCACCTGAGGAAGGGGCTTAAGGCTCCAAACGCTTGTGGCTTTTGCTACCAAATACACCTGTTGGACTTTAACCTGGTGTTGTTAGAAAGGGGCAACATGGTGGCTCAGTGGTTAGCACTGCTGCCTCACAGCGCCAGGGACACGGGTTCAATTCCAGCCTTGGAATACTGTCTGTGTGGAGTATGTACATTCTTCCCACATCTGCGTGGGTTTCCTTTGGGTTCCCCAGTTTCCTCTCACAGTTGAAAGATACGCAGGTTAGGTGGATTGGCTGTGATAAATTGACCCTAGTGTCAAGGCGAGTAGCAGGGTAAATATGTAGGACTACGGGATTGTGGTCGGTGCAGACTCAATGGGCCGAATAGCCTCCTTATGCACTCTAGGATTCTATGAGACTGTTGGTGTTGTGGGATCGCACTCCCACCTACACCCGGACTGAAGATTTGGATCTGAGTTCCATCTGACAGGGATTCAGTGCCTTTATAGCTAAAGGAATAAAATATAATGTAAGGAAGTATTGTTGAAACTATAGAAGGCATCAGTGAGGCTGCATCTGGAGTATTGTGCACAGTTTTGGTTCCCTCATTTGAGGAAAGATGTAGTGACATTGGAGGCAGTTCACAGGAGGTTCACGAGATTGATTTCACAGATGAGGGGTTTGTCGTATGAAGAGAGATTGAATAGTTTAGGCCGATAGTCTCTGGAATTTAGAAGAACGAGATTAGAAAATTGAGGTATACAAGATGATAAAAGGTGTGGATAAAGTAGACGTGGAACGGATGCTTCCTCTTGTGGGGCATTCTAGGACGGGAGGTCATAGATTTAGGATAAGGGGTAGCAAGTTTAAAACAGAGGTGAGGAGAAACTACTTCTCCCAAAGTGTTGTGAACCTGTGGAATTTGCTACCCCAAAGTGCGGTGGATGTTGGGACAGTGAGTAAATTTAAGGAGGAGTTAGACAGATTTTTAATTGGTAATGGGTTGAAGAGTTCGGGGAGAAGGCAGGAAAATGGTATTTGAGGAGCATATCAGCCATGATCGAATGGCGAAGCGGACTCGATGGGCCAAATGGCCTAATTCTGCCCCTATACCTTATTGCCTGTTGAAAGCGGGGATAAATACGAATATCAGAACCCCCTTGGCAGCCCCTCGCCTCAGCCCTCTCAGTGTGAGCCGCCCTCTTCACAAACTCTCCCCACTGTCGGAAATGACAAAACGCCTCACTTTCCCTGAGGCACTTTCGCTTTCGGCACAAACTGACACAAGGCTCATTTCCAGAGAGAAAGTGAGGCGGACACTTTCCCGGGACAGAGAGGAGAAACAAACGGGGCGAAAGGAAAGGGAGCGGGATCACTTTCCCACTCAGAATCGGAACAGATTCAATATTCTCTCAGTCAGAGTCTGGAAATGGCTGCAGAAAAGAAGCGAGAAATGAGCTACTTCTTGCAGTTAAAGAGCAGATTGTGGGGCAGCTCAATGGGAGCGGAGTCAGTCTCCATTAAGCGGCGAGCCTGGGCTCTGAGCCGGTCTCTCTGCAATGTTCAAGCTGGGAAGTGTGAACAGGACAAAGGCGATGTGAACACTGCGGGGATATCAGAGGGAATGGGGCCGAATGCCCGCAACTAAAAGGCGCCGCTCTCGGTGTCCTGTAATCCGGATGGTCAAATGCAGACACCAATCCATGTCCACACTGCCCCCCAATACAGAGCCCACCTCTGCAGTACCTTAGTGCCCCCCCGGGTGATGTGAAGCCCACACAACACTGAGCTGCAACTGGGCGCTGCTTGTGATTTTCTCCCGGGGATTTCTCACTCGCTGCTTCGGGAGTCTCCAGCTTTCCCATTCCTGACCTCACACAGAAACCGCACAAACTACTGATCTCCCGCAGCTCTCCCAAAACCCCTGCAGCCCATTTTCACTTTTGCAATGTAATGGGCGCACATTAAAGCGGGCAGCCTGGCAGTGCCAGTGCCAGCGAGCAGCAGAATCCACACTCACACCATTCGGCAACACAGGCGCTCGCTCCCGGATCACAAGCGGCTCCAATTCCACTTCCCGACTTGAATTCTCTTCGCAAGAACCGTTCTCGCCGCTGAACCACCAAAGCCGCCGGTTTCTCCTCTTCCACATCGGGCTTTCCCTCTGACTCGGTTGGTCATGGCCTTGGCGAGGATTTGGAGATTTTCGATGGTGTCGCTCTTCTTGACCGGGACCCTCAGTCTGGGCTGCGAGAGGCTGCAGTTACAGCAAGTTCTCAACAAACACACACTCAGCAAACTCAATCAAATGGTGAGTTGAAACTGGGAATGATATTGAGGGGAGAGAGGGACCGGGAGAGATTGAATCTGAATCTGTTTGAAGGAGCAACTCTGATCTGAGAGAGAAATAGAAAGCAGACATTGAGGAGAAGGGGACTGAGTGACGGATAAAGGGGAATGTGAGCCTGAAATGGGGGAAATCAGAGACAGCCCATCAGTAACAAGCACTCATCATTATAGAGAGAGATTGATGGTTCAAAGTGATTCACAGGCGTGTTATCCAGAAACATTGGATAGTCAGTCAGACGAGGAGATACTGAGGCAGGTGAGCAATAACTTGGTGAATGAAGTTGATTTTAAGGAGCGTTTTAATGGGGTAAAGAGGGGCGGAGAGATTTAGGGCAGAAATTACAGAGTTTGAGGGTTGAGCAGCTGAAGAGACACCACCCATGGTGGGTGAATTAAAATGGGGAATTCTGGGGGGTGGGGAGGGGGCGCGGGGAAAGAATTGGAGTAGAGCAGATATCTCGGAGGGATTCGATGCTGGAGGTGATTATAGAGAAAGGAAGGGATGAGGGACTGGCGGAGTTTGAAAATGAGGGTGAGATTTTTAAAACCAAGGCATTCCTGAAGCAGGAGCCAACATAATTCAACCAGCACAGGGGCGATGGGTAAATGGTGAGTGATGTCCCCATGGGGCAGCTCGGAGATGAGAGTTAGAAAAGGGAGCAGGGAGAGATCCTCATAGACAGCAGAGGCTGAAAGGCGGAGTGCGTGGTGGAGTGTGGGGGGCGGGGGGGAGGGGGGGCGGGGGGAGAGATGCGATTCTGGATATATTCAGGCTGCAATGACTTCAGTAAGAATGAGAGGCAGAGAGAGTGCTCCCAATTAACTGCATCGTGGGGGAGAGAGGTGAGTGATGAGTCTGCTCGCCCATGTCGAAGGCTGCGGACAGAGCAACAAGGAGGAGGGAGAGTTTACCTGTGTCACGGGCACATTGAGTGTCATTTCTGAATGTAATAATCACCTTATGGAGCTCTTGTTGGAAAATGGGTTGGGCCCGCCTTCGGGCAGCGAACTCAAGAAGAACAGCCTCAAAATCCAACAATCTGAGGAACCGCAACTTTTCTGGTCCCCTTAATGTGAATCCCATCACTTTGAAGGCAATAATCCGTTTTCACAAAATGGATATTAATAATATTGATCCAGATTGTTGGAACTTTGAGCTGGAACCGAGCGCTGTTTGTGATTTTTCTATCGGGGACCTTCCAGTCCCTGGCTCCGGAATCTCCAGCTTTCCGATTCCTTACCTCAGACAGGGAGCAGACTAACTATTCCTCTCCTGAAGAACTTCCAAAACTCCCGCTATCAGATTTCACTTTTTAAATGTAATCGCCAGCCCCTGAGACAGCATGGCAGGGACAGTTCCTCTCAGCACAGTCTACATATATACACGGATACAGAGAGAGAGAGAGACAGACACACGGAAAGAGGACTGAACAGCTCAGCCGTTCACTCGGGGCTTTGAAACGGAACTGTTAGATTTTCATTCGTTTAAAAATATTTGTTGGTCTGAGTTGAACCCAGACCCGGTCGGTGTCTTATCGTCAGTCCGGGGGTTTCACTCTGACTCGGTCGGTCATGGCTTTGGCGAGTATTTGGAGATTTTGGGTGGTGTCGCTCTTCTTGTCCGGGACCCTCAGTCTGGGCTGTGAGAGGCTGCAGTTACAGCAAGTTCTCAACACACACACACTCAGCAAACTCAATCAAATGGTGAGTTAAAACTGCATTCTGAGCAGCGTGTGAAATGTCAAATCAGGGGACATTTCTGGGGATTTATAATTGATGATATTTTTTCTCCTCTCAGGGTGGCTCCTTTCCCCAACACTGCATAAAACAGAGACATTTCCTGAAATCCAAGCCCTTGGACCTGGTGAAACATTCGACGGGATTAGAGATGAGTAAAATCTCGGTTCATTTCATTTAGACAGAGGTTTTATAGAAAGTTAGATCAACAATCTGATCGGAACTGGCAACTGCAAGAATTTTCAATCGTGTGATTTCCACCCATTGTGACAATGACAGAATTCTCTGTCGCTGTATTTCATTCTGTATCTAACTCACTCAGTAATTTCACTGTGACCGCACTTACTATCTCTGTGTCTCGAACCCCCTGAAACTATATCGGTCTCTCGAACCATTCCTTCCTCTCCTATAAGCCCGCTTGCTCTAATGATCAGATACCCGCGAACTATTTTATTTTCTGTATCTCCCTTCCCCTTACACTTTCATTCTTCTGATCACTAAATTTCACCCCAAAAATATGAATTATTCATAACATTTGTCGAAGAGCATTACAAAACATTTCATCTTCAAAATTATAGAAAGTGCAATGAAATTCAACATGCCTCCATGCAGGATGTCCCACTCTTATGCGACTCCATGCAATTGAAATATCCTTAGCGTTAACAATGTGCATTACATCTTTGGGATACAGCCTTAGTGCAGAATATTTCAGAATTATGGCTGTTTCCGAAAGGTAGTCAAGGGAAAACTGTTCCCATTAACTGATGTTAGACGGTCTGGGAGACATAGATTTAATGCCCATATAAGGGCCTCATCCCCACTGACAACTTTACACAACCAATAGGAATCAGGGGATTCAGCAAATGGGAATCCAGAAAGTCATCTTGTCGGTTTGCTTCCAGGTTGCTAGTATTGTAGGTGGGGTCAGGAGCAGTTGTGAGTATGTCTTTCATTCAAAGGCAGTACTGGACTGATCAAGTGACCGGCATCTGGTGCAGTGCAGGATGTGATGGAAGAACAACAACCTTATGCTTCTGACCATGTTCCCATATCTCTGACAATCCTCACCTCTCCAGCACTTCCATCCAAGTCTTACTCACCTGAGAAATGTCGTCCCTCTTTGATCCTGGACTTTTGACAGGTGCATTGAGGACAAGCAGCAACATTCCCAGTTGCACCGCCACAGTGATACCCCCTTTTTATCGATTTTTATCCCATCCAATTTCTTTACTAGTTCTCCCTTTACTGTAACATTTGAAGCATCTCCTTCTGAACTGAAGCCAAATTCAAATCATTGATTTGAAATAGACGTCTTGGACTCTCATCTTCTCCTCCCTAGTCCAAAAGCAGCATCTCCACATTCTTTATATTCTTATGACCCATTTTTAGCTTCCCCTTCATGATACTTCTCATTAATTCTCATGCACCGTATTCACCCCTCATTTCTTTTCATAATTTTGGTTTATATGGTCTGCATCCAGCTTGGTTCTATACTGAACAAAGAGTCAAATGTTCATTATAAATCGGATGGCCTCTGGCTTCTCTGCTTCATCGAAAGGAACCCAATTTATATCCAACACATCTCCATTTTTAAAACTCCCATTGCTTATTTGCAATTATTATTGACCCAATAATATTTAGGAGGTAATAGTGGCACAGTGCTCATGCCACTGGACTAATAATCCCGAGGCCTGGTGTTATGCTCTGGGAACTTTAGTTCAATTTCCACCAGGGCAGCCAATCGAATTCATGCCCAATTCATAAATCTGCAAATATAGCTATTCCCAGCAATGGGACTGTCATAGGTTGTTGTAAAGATCCATCTGGTTCATTAATAACCTTCAAGGAAAGAAAACCATCTGTTCTTACTCGGTCTGGCCTACAAGTGACTGCAAACCCACAATCATGTGGTTGACTCTTAAATATTACCTGAAATATTCATGTCAAATACAATTAGGGATGAGCAACAAATTCTGGCTTTGCCAGTGATGTCCACATCCCATGAAGAAAGAAATAGCAATCTTTGATTCAAAGAACAAAGAACAAAGAACAGTACAGCACAGGAAACAGGCCCTTCGGCCCTCCAAGCATGTGCCGCTCCTTGGTCCAACTAGACCAATCGTTTGTATCCCTCCATTCCCAGGCTGCTCTTGTGACTATCCAGGTAAGTCTTAAACGATGTCAGCGTGCCTGCCTCCACCACCCTACTTGGCAGCGCATTCCAGGCCCCCACCACCCTCTGTGTAAAAAACATCCCTCTAATATCTGAGTTATACTTCGCCCCTCTCACCTTGAGCCCGTGACCCCTCGTGATCGTCACTTCTGCTCTGGGAAAAAGCTTCCCACCGTTCACCCTATCTATCCCCTTCATAATCTTGTACACCTCTATTAGATCGCCCCTCATTCTCCGTCTTTCCAGTGAGAACAACCCCAGTTTACCCAATCTCTCCTCATAGCTAAGACCCTCCATACCAGGCAACATCCTGGTAAACCTTCTCTGCACTCTCTCTAACGCCTCCACGTCCTTCTGGTAGTGCGGCGACCAGAACTGGATGCAGTACTCCAAATGTGGCCTAACCAGCATTCTATACAGCTGCATCATCAGACTCCAGCTTTTATACTCTATACCCCGTCCTATAAAGGCAAGCATACCATATGCCTTCTTCACCACCTTCTCCACCTGTGTTGCCACCTTCAAGGATTTGTGGACTTGCACACCTAGGTCCCTCTGTGTTTCTATACTCCTGATGACTCTGCCATTTATTGTATAACTCCTCCCTACATTATTTCTTCCAAAATGCATCACTTCGCATTTATCCGGATTAAACTCCATCTGCCACCTCTCCGCCCAATTTTCCAGCCTATCTATATCCTGCTGTATTGCCCGACAATGCTCTTCGCTATCCGCAAGTCCAGCCATCTTTGTGCCATCCGCAAACTTGCTGATTTCACCAGTTACACCTTCTTCCAAATCATTTATATCATAAATAGCAGAGGTCCCAGTACAGAGCCCTGCGGAACACCACTGGTCACAGACCTCCAGGCGGAAAAAGACCCTTCGACCACTACCCTCTGTCTCCTATGGCCAAGCCAGTTCTCCACCCATCTAGCCACTTCTCCTTCTATCCCATGAGCCTTAACCTTCTTAACCAACCTGCCATGTGGGGATTCCAATACACATAGACGCTGAAGGTGAACATTTTCCATTTGAACATTTTTAGCCTTATTTGTTTGTGGCCTATATCATACGATGCCTTATGGGGAATGGAGTCTCTCTAATTACATTGTGTATATTTTGTATAGACACAGGACAGGATCCAGATTGTCCATCAAACTCTGCGACACATCAACAAGATCTACAGCATGAATCTGGGCTCAGTCACATGGGACCGAGACAAGGTGGAACATTTCCGGCTGATCCTGGATCGGCAGCTCAGTGAGCTGGAAGAATGTGTCAGGAAACAGGAGTCAGAGCACAAGATGAGGAGAAACTTCACCATTCACAATTACTTCAGGAAACTGGAAAAGTTCCTCAATCAGGAGGTAGGACCATTGATGATTGACTGTGTGGTTATTGGCATGTACATTAATTCACCCTCTTGGAATCTATTCATTCTGTAATCCATTTTCCTGAATAATTTTCTTTTTCAGAAATTCAGTCAATGTGCCTGGGAAATAATCCGCACTGAGACCAGGGCCCGATTACAACAGATGACTTCCGTAATGGCACAAATCAGGAGAAGAAAGTGAAAAAACTTTTCTATTACAGACTGGGAACAATGAATATTTATTTGAAAGAATTTTCATTTAAAACTATATTTATTTATGGATACTTGTAATGAATTTTATACTTTACATTAATGATGGGAGAACAATGGGTGGCTTGTTAGGTTATTTATTTTTATTGTTATTTTATTTATTGATATTTACGGCTGTGTTATTTCCCTCTGATTTTGAATGTACTGTCAGGCTTTCAGGAAGTGGGTTTGCAAACCAATAAACCCAGAGCCATGTTGACCTTTCCATTTATGCCCTCCTAAATGGACAACATTTCAACCAATTTCAGCTACTCTAATTTATTGATATTTATTGTTGTGATGTCTTTGTGTAACAAACTGTGACAGTTTCCACAATGTGTAAAATGAGTTTAAAAATGTTAAGTTATTGATATTTATTTAGAGTTATGGAATAGACAATGTTTTTCCACGCAGGCAATTTTTATACTGAAACCATGTTTATATGTATTTAATATTTACAATAAATTGTTTTTAATAATACACATTTGTTGAAATTATGTTTCTTATTTATTTCTGTGAATTTGCCCAAAAACCCATCTGATTCACTCATGTCTGTAAGGAAAGGAAATCTGCCCTCGATACCTGTTCTGGCCTACACATGGCTGTAGAACCACAACAATGTGATTACCTTTTAACTGCCCTCTAAAGTGGCCAAGCATGCGATCTCCTTTAAGGGCAATTAGGGATGGGCAACAAACACCGACCATTCCCGTGACATGCAACCCATGTGAACAAACTTTTAAAACCTGCAGAGTACAGATTGGGAAATCAGTCAATGGGCTGAGGAGTCATCAGTCTCTGGGTAGGAAAGAGAATATGTGGAATGTCAGGATGAAAATCTCTCATGTGGTATCATGGTTGACACCTTCTGGAAATTTGCATGTTACATAATGATTACATTACAAAAGAACTCAAGGAGGAGGAGCAATCCACTAATGCCAACCTGATAATTACCCACAATCAATATCATTAAACCAGGTTCTCTGTTCGCTATCAGAGTGCTGTTTGTGGGAGTATGAAGCACAAATTGGCTCATGTGTTTCCTATATTACAACAGTCAATGTACCTGAAAGGCACTCCATCAGCTGTCAAATTCTTTGAGATATTCTGTGACCAGTGAGGGTGTCACATGGATGTAAGCCTTTTTGCAAAACAATTATACTGAAAACGGGGCCAACACAAAACTGGCCTCACCCCAGGGTAAATTGTTCACCATTGAAATTATTTACTGTCCTTCAATAAGGCTCCAGAACAAAATTGAGTCATTTTGGTGTGAGGACAGCAATAGACCTGTGAAAGATTGATGGGCAATGTAACTTGTGAATTTGAAAAGAAAGTAAATATTGCACCCCAGATTCACCAGAAAATGGACCTGTCTTTTTAAAGGTCATTTTCAGTCATTTTAAAGCAGGATTCTAACAGAAGGTAAACTGATAAATTCATGAAAATATCTATAGTTTGGGTCAACAGGTATCTGTGAATGAGTTAATCTGCACCAAATTAAGAGCAGAAATGCATAAATTAATAGTTTAATGTATTTGTTAAAAATTGAATTTAAATATGCCGTCCCGTTGTGCTGCTCCATGGCCGATGTCACATTTGGTAATTGGCAATTAAATTGGAGCAGCAAGTTGAGCAAATGCTTCTCAATTTTGTTGGGGTGATGGAGGCGGAAAGGGTCAAAAGTGAGGATAAAGAAACCGCTGTACAATTGTCTGTAATTTCTACATAGCATGAAATCTCCACTCATTGAATAATATCTATACCCGGAAGCCTGCACCCCTTTCACCAACTTAACATTGCCTTCCGTACCACCGCCGCACAGTGGCAGCAGTGTGTCCCATCTACAAGATTGACTGCAGCAACCCACTCAGGCTCCTTCAACAGCACCTTCCAAACTCACCACCTCCACCCCCAGAAAATCAAGGGTAACAGACGCATGTTAACAACACAACCGGTAAGTTCACCTTCAAGTAACCCAACATGCCGACATGGGACCACGTCACCGTTCCTTCACTGTCTCTGGACAAAAATCCTGGAACTCACTTCGCAACACATCTGTAGTTGTATTTGCTTCACAAGGACAGCAGCAAGTTAAAAAAAAACGGCTAACCATCACCTTCTGAAGGGCAATTAGGGATGAGCAACAAATGTTAGCCCTGCAGAGTCGCTCATATCTCATGAAAGCATTAAAAAAACCCAAATTGGACCAGGTATCTGTGAATGGAGCGGAGATTTTTACCTGGTGAAGGTGGACATGCTGCCATAGGTCTTGTTATTTCCGGACATGTTTCTGGCTAATGTTGTTTGTAAAATTCTTCCTCGAGATTCCTGACCCTCCTTTACAATTCCGACAGTTTTATTTACCATTCATTTACTCCTGTCAGCATTATTATAAATTGCATTGTGCCTCCTGTCTACAGAAAGGGGTGGCAAGGTGGCACAGTGGTTAGCACTGCTGCGTCACTGCACCAGGGACACGGGTTCAATTCCAGCCTCGGCTCAATGTGTGGAGTGTGCACATTCTCCCCGCGTCTGCGTGGGTTTCCTCCGGGTGCTCCGGTTTCCCCTCACGGTCCAAAGATATGCAGGTTCGATGGATTGGCCGTGCTGAATTAACCCTAGTGTCAAGGCGAGTAGCAGGGTAAATATGTGGGGTTACGGAATAGGGTGGGATTGTGATCGGCGAGAAGACGCTTTGGGCCGAATAGCCTCCTTCTGCACTCTAGGATTCCATGATACAGTTGGTTCTGTGGGATCTCACTCCCACCGACACCCGGACTGAAGATTCGGATCCCAGTTGCATCTGACAGGGATTCGGTGCCATTCCCAGTGGAACGGGGGGATAATCCCGGATATCAGAAAACCTTTGGCAGCCCCTCGCCTCAGCCCTCTCAGTGTGAGCCGCTCTCTTCACAAACTCTCCCCACTGTCGGAAATGACAAAACGCCTCACTTTCCCTGAGGCACTTTCGCTTTCGGCACAAACTGACACAAGGCTCATTTCCAGAGAGAAAGTGAGGCGGACACTTTCCCGGGACAGAGAGGAGAAACAAACGGGGCGAAAGGAAAGGGAGCGGGATCACTTTCCCACTCAGAATCGGAACAGATTCAATATTCTCTCAGTCAGAGTCTGGAAATGGCTGCAGAAAAGAAGCGAGAAATGAGCAACTTCTTGCAGTTAAAGAGCAGATTGTGGGGCAGCTCAATGGGAGCGGAGTCAGTCTCCATTAAGCGGCGAGCCTGGGCTCTGAGCCGGTCTCTCTGCAATGTTCAAGCTGGGAAGTGTGAACAGGACAAACGCGATGTGAACACAGCGGGGATAGCAGAGGGAATGGGGCCGAATGCCCGCTCTAAAAGACGCCGCTCTCGGGTGATGTGAAGCGCACACAACACTGAGCTGCAACCGAGCGCTGCTTGTGATTTTCTCCCGGGGATTTCTCAGTCGCTGCTTCGGGAGTCTCCAGCTTTCCCATTCCTGACCTCACACAGAAACCGCACAAACTACTGATCTCCCGCAGCTCTCCCAAAACTCCTGCAGCCCATTTTCACTTTTGCAATGTAATGGGCGCACATTAAAGCGGGCAGCCTGGCAGTGCCAGTGCCAGCTCGCAGCAGAATCCACACTCACACCATTCGGCAACACAGGCGCTCGCTCCCGGATCACAAGCGGCTCCAATTCCACTTCCCGACTTGAATTCTCTTCGCAAGAACCGTTCTCGCCGCTGAACCACCAAAGCCGCCGGTTTCTCCTCTTCCACATCGGGCTTTCCCTCTGACTCGGTTGGTCATGGCCTTGGCGAGTATTTGGAGATTTTGGATGGTGTCGCTCTTCTTGTCCGGGACCCTCAGTCTGGGCTGCGAGAGGCTGCAGTTACAGCAAGTTCTCAACAAACACACACTCAGCAAACTCAATCAAATGGTGAGTTGGAACTGGGAATGATATTGAGGGGAGAGAGGGACCGGGAGAGATTGAATCTGAATCTGTTTGAAGGAGCAACTCTGATCTGAGAGAGAAATAGAAAGCAGAAATTGAGGAGAAGGGGACTGAGTGACGGATAAAGGGGAATGTGAGCCTGAGAGGGGGGAAATCAGAGACAGCCCATCAGTAACAAGCACTCATCATTATAGAGAGAGATTGATGGTTCAAAGTGATTCACAGTTATACAGAAACATTGGATAGCCAGTCAGACGAGGAGATACTGAGGCAGGTGAGCAATAACTTGATGAATGAAGTTGATTTTAAGGAGCGTTTTAATGGAGTAAAGGGAGGCGGAGAGGTTTAGGGCAGAAATTACAGAGGTTGAGGGTTGAGCAGCTGAAGAGACACCACCCATGGTGGGTGAAATAAAATGGAGAATTCTGGAGAGGCCAGAATTGGAGCAGAGCAGATATCTCGTAGGGATTCGCGGCTGCAGGTGATTACAGAGATAGGGAGGGATGAGGGACTGGCGGAGTTTGAAAATGAGGGTGAGATTTTTAAAATCAAGGCATTCCTGAAGCAGGAGCCAACATAATTCAACCAGCACAGGGGTGATGGGTAAATGGTGAGTGATGTCCCCATGGGGCAGCTGGGAGATGAGAATTAGAAAAGGGAGCAGGGACAGATCCTCATGGACAGCAGAGGCTGAAAGGTGAGGTGCGTGGTGGAGTGTGGGGGAGAAAGGATGCGATTCTGGATATTCTCAGGGTACAATGACTTCAGTCAGAATGAGAGGCAGAGAGAGTTCTCCCAATCAGTGGCACCGTGGGGGAGAGAGTTGAATGATGATGGTCTGCGCGCCCATGTCAAAGGCTGCGGACAGAGCGACAAGGAGGAGGGAGAGATTACCTGTGTCACGGGCACATTGAGTGTCATTTCTGAATGTAATAATCACCTTATGGAGCTCTTGTTGGAAAATGGGTTGGGCCCGCATTCGGGCAGCGAACTCAAGAAGAACAGCCTCAAACTCCAACAATCTGACCAACCGCAATTTTTCTTGTCCCCTTAATGTGAATCCGATCAATTTAAAGGCAATAATCTGTTTTTACAAAATGGATATTAATAATATTGATTCCGATTGTTGGAACTTTGAGCTGGAACCGAGCGCTGTTTGTGAGTTTTCTCTCGGGGATCTTCCAGTCCCTGGTTCCGGAAACTCCAGCTTTCCGATTCCTTACCTCAGACAGGGAGCAGATTAAATATTCCTCTCCTAAAGAACTTCCAAAACTCCCGCTACCAGATTTCACTTTTCCAATGTAATCACCGGCCCCTGCGACAGCATGGCAGGGACAGTCCCTCCCAGCACAGTCCACATATATACACGGGTACACAGAGAGAGAGAGACAGACACACGGAAAGAGAACTGAACAGCTCAGCGGTTCACTCGGGGTTCAGAAGCGGAACTATTTAGATTTTCATTCGTTTGAAAATAATTGTTCGGAGTTGAAGCCGGATCCGGCCGGTGTCTTATCTTCAGTTCGGGGGTTTCACTCTGACCCGGTTGGTCATGACATTGGCGAGTATTTGGAGATTTTGGATGGTGTCGCTCTTCTTGTCCGGGACCCTCAGTCTGGGCTGTGAGAGGCTGCAGTTACAGCAAGTTCTCAACACACTCAGCAAACTCAATCAAATGGTGAGTTAAAGCTGCATTCTGAGCAGCGTGTGAAATGTCAAATCAGGGGACATTTCTGGGGATTTATAATTAATTATATTTTTTCTCCTCTCAGGGTGGCTCCTTTCCCCAACACTGCATAAAACAGAGACACTTCCTGAAATCCAAGCCCTTGGACCTGGTGAAACTTTCGAAGGGATTAGAGGTGAGTAAAATCTCGGTTCATTTTATTTCGACAGAGGTTTTATAGAAAGTTAGATCAACAATCTGATCGGAACTGGCAACTGCAAGAATTTTCAATCGTGTGATTTACACCCATTGTGACAATGGCAGAATTCTCTGTCATTGTATTTCACTCTGTACTTCACTCACTCCGTAATTTCACTGTTACCGCACTTACTATCTCTATCTCGAACCCCCTGAAATTATATCCGTCCCTCTAACCATTCCTTCCTCTCCAATAAGCCCTCTTGTTCGATTGATCAGATGCCCGCGAACTATTGTATTTTCTGTATCTCCCTGTCCCTTACACTTTCATTCTTCTGATCACTAACTTTCACCACAAAAATATGAATTGTTCATAACATTTGCAGAAGAGTATTACAAAACATTTCAACTTCAAAATGATAGAAAGTGCAATGAAATTCAACATGCCTCCATGCAGCGTGTGACTCTTATGTGACTCTTATGTGACTCAATGGAATTGAAATATCCCTTGCGTTAACAATGTACATTACATGTTTGGGAAACAGCCTGAGTGCAGAATATTTCAGGATTATGGCTGTTTCCGAAGGGCAGTCAAGGGAAAACTGTTCCCATTAACTGATGTTGGAGGGTCTTGGAGACACAGATTTAATGCCCATATAAGGGACTTATCCCCACTGACATCTTTACACAACCAGTAGGAATCAGGGGATTCGGCAAGTGGGAATCCAGAAAGTCATGTTGTCGGTTTGCTTCCAGGTTGCTAGTATTGTAGGTGGGGTCAGGTGGAATTGTGGGTATGTCACTCATTCAAAGGCAGTACTGGACTGGTCAAGTGACCCGGCATCATTGCAGTGCAAGATGTGATGGAAGAACAACAACCTTATGCTTCTGACCATGTTCCCAGATCTCCTACAATCCTTACCTCTCCAGCACTTCCATCCAAGTCTTACTCACCTTAGAAATATCGTCCCTCTTTGATCCTGGACTTTTGACAGGTGCATTGAGGACAAGCAGCAACATTCCCAGTTGCACAGCCACAGTGATACCCCCTTTTTATCGAGTTTTATCCCATCCAATTTCTTTACTACTTCTCCCTTTACTGTAACATGTGAAGCATTTTCTTTTCAACTGGAGCCAAATTCAAATTACGGTTTTCAAATAAACACCTTGGACTCGTATCTTCTCCTCCCTTGTCCAATACCGGCATCTCCACATTCTGTATATTCTTATGACCCATTTTTAGCTTCCCCTTCATGATACCTCTCATTAATTCTCATGAACCGTATACACCCTTCATTTCTTTTGATAATTTTGGTGTGTATCGTCTGCATTCAGCTTGGTTCTATACTGAACAAAGAGTCTAAATTTTATTGTAAATCGGATGACCTCTGGCCTCTCTGCTTCATCGAAAGGAGTCCAGTCTGTATCCAAAACATCTCCAATTTTTAAAAACTCCCATTGGTTATTTGCAATTATTATTGACCCAATAATATTTAGGAGGTAATAGTGGCACAGTGCTCATGCCACTGGAGGCCTAGTGTTATGCTCTGGGAACTTTTGTTCAATTTCCACCAGGGCAGCCAGTCGAATTCATGCTCAATTCATAAATCTGGAAATACAGCTAGTCTCAGCAATGGGACTGCCATAGATTCTTGTAAAGATTCATGTGGTTCATTAATGACCTTTAAGGAAAGAGAACTTGCTCTCCTTACTTGGGCTGGCCTGCAAGTGACTGCAAACCCACAATCATGTGGTTGACTCTTAAATGTTACCTGAAATATTCATGTCAAATACAATTAGGGATGAGCAACAAATTCTGGCTTTGCCGGTGATGCCCACATGCTATGTAGGAAGAAATAGCAATGTTTGATTTCAATGCACATAGGCCTGATCCCGTTTTAAGTTGCTGAAGGTGAACATTTTCCATTTGAACATTTTTAGCCTTATTTGTTTATGGCCTATATCATACTATGCCTTATGGGGAATGGAATCTCTCTCATGACATTGTGTATATTTTGTATAGACACAGGACAGGATCCAGATTGTCCATCAAACTCTGCGACACATCAACAAGATCTACAGCATGAATCTGGGCTCAGTCACATGGGCCCGAGACAAGGTAGAACATTTCCGGCTGATCCTGGATCGGCAGCTCAGTGAGCTGGAAGAATGTGTCAGGAAACAGGAGTCAGAGCACAAGATGAGGAGAAACTTCACCATTCACAATTACTTCAGGAAACTGGAAAAGTTTCTCAATCAGGAGGTAGGACCATTGATCATTGACTGTGTGGTTATTGGCATTGTACGTTAATTCACCCCATTGGAATCTATTCATTCTGTAATCCATTTTCCTGAATAATTTTCTTTTTCAGAAATTCAGTCAATGTGCCTGGGAAATAATCCGCACTGAGACCAGGGCCCGATTACAACAGATGACTTCCGTAATGGCACAAATCAGGAGAAGAAACTGAAAAAGACTTTTCTATTACAGACTGGGAACAATGAATATTTATTTTAAAGAATTTTCATTTAAAACTATATTTATTTCTGGATATTTGTAATGAATTTTATACTTTACTTTAATGATGAGAGAAAAATGGATGACTTGTTGGGTTATTTATTTTTATTTATTTTTTATTTATTGATATTTACGGCTGTGTTATTTTCCTCTGATGTATCGTTACATTTTCAGTGTGTGGAGAGTCTGATTTGGAATGTACTGTCAGGCTTTCAGGAAGTGGGTTTGCAGAACATTAAACCCAGAGCCACGCTGACCTTTCCATTTCTACCCTCCTAAATGGACAACATTTCAACCAATTTCAGCTACCCTAATTTATTGATATTTATTATTGTGATGTCTTTGTGTAACAAAATGTGACAGTTTCCACAATGTGTAAAATGAGTTTAAAAATGTTAAGTTATTGATATTTATTTAGAGTTATGGAATAGACAATGTTTTTCCACATTGGGAATTTTTATACTGAATGAGACCATGTTTTTATGGATTTAATATTGACAATAAATTGTTTTTCGTAATACGCATTCGTTGAAATTATGTTTCTTTTTCATTTCTATGAATTTGTCCGAAAAACCCAGCTGATTCACTCATGTCTGTAAGGAAAGGAAATCTGCCCTCCATTCCTGTCCTGGCCTACACGTGGCTGCAGAACCACAATAATGTGGTTACCTTTTAACTGCCCTCTAAAGTGGACTAGCATGCTATCTCCATTAAGGGCAATTAGGGATGGGCAACAAACACCGACCATTCCCGTGACATGCAACGCATAGAGTCATAGAGTCATAGAGGTTTACAGCATGGAAACAGGCCCTTTGGCTCAACTTGTCATGCCGCCCTTTTGTTTCAAACCCCAATTGCCCGCATTTGGCCCATATCCCTCTATACCCATCGGACCCATGTAACTATCTAAATGCTTTTTAAAAGATAAATTTGTACCCGCCTCTACTACTACCTCTGGCAGCTTGTTCCAGACACTCACCACCCTCTGTGTGCATAAATTGCCCCTTGGACACTTTTGTATCTCTCCCCTCTCACTTTAAACCTATGTCCTCTAGTTTTAGACTCCCCTACCTTTTGAAAAAGATATTGACTATCTACCTTGTCTGTGCCCCTCATTATTTTATAGACCTCTATAAGGTCACCCCTCAGCCTCGCTGTCTATTCAGCCTCTCCTTATAACTCAATCCATCAAGTCCCGGTAGCATCCTAGTAAATCTTTTCTGCACCCTTTCTAGTTTAATAATATCCTTTCTATAATAGGGTGACCAGAAATGCACACAGCATTCCAAGTGTGGCCTTACCAATGTCTTGCACAGCTTCAACAAGATGTCCCAACTCCTGTATTCAATGTTCTTTTAATGAACATGTGAACAGCCCATGTGAACAGAGTTTTAAAACGCGGCAGAGTACAGATTGGGAAATCAGTCAATGAGCTGAGTAGACATCAGTCTCTGGGTAGGAAAGAGAACATGTGGAACGTGAGGATGAAAATCTCTCATGTGGTATCATGGTTTACACCTTCTGGAAATCTGCATGTTAAATAATGATTGCATTACAAAAGAACACAAGAAGGAGGTGCATTCCACTAATTCCGGATTGCCAACCTGATAATTACCCACAATCAATATCATTAAACCGGGTTCTCTGTCTGTTATCAGAGTGCTGTTTGTGGGAGGATGAAGCACAAATTGGCTCAAGTGCTTCCTATATTACAACAGACAATGTACCTCTAAGGCACTCCATCAGCAGTCAAATGCTTTGAGATATTTTGTGACCAGTGAGGGTGTCACATGGATGTAAGCCTTTTGGCAAAACAATTACACTGAAAAATGGGCCAACACGAAATTGGCCTCACCCCAGGGTAAATTATTACAGGCCTTCAATAAGGCTCCAGAAACAAAATTGAGCCACTTTGGTGACAAGATAACAATAGACCTGTGAAAAAGTGATTGGCAATGTCACTTTTGAATTTGAAAAGAAAATAAATATTGCACCCCAGATTCACCAGAAAATGGACCTGTCTTTTTAAAGGTCATTTTCTGGCATTTTAAAGCAGGATTCTAACAGAGGGTAAACTGATAAGTACCTTTGTTGCTTCTCAGCCTTTTGGCTAAGATCAAGCGTAGTATCGGATCTGCACTTGGTTGAGGTCATGAGGTTATGCTGAGGCTTCATATGAAGCAATTTTTAAAAGCGGCATCTCGGCTTTTTGGCTAAGATGCAAATGAGCTCAAGTCTTGGAGGAGGATCCTCCCACTTCTCCAATCAGCTTGACTCATGTAGATCAGGCCCAGGACAGGGTGGCTTAGTCACCCGCCCTGTCTTGTCAGCCTGGATCGGAAATGTCTCAACTTGTTGAGACTCTGAATTGGATTTGATCTGATTGAATTGGAAAAGTATTAAAAAAAAATATCTATGGTTTGGGTCAACAGACATCTGTGAATGAGTTAATCTGCACCCAATTACATACTCACGTGAGAACACCATCCACCATGTACACGGTACATACTCTTGCAACTCGGCCAACGTTGTCTACCTGATACGTTGCAGGAAAGGATGTCCCGACGCATGGTACATTGGGGAAACCATGCAGACGCTGCGACAACGGATGAATGAACACCGCTCGACAATCACCAGGCAAGACTGCTCTCTTCCTGTTGGGGAGCACTTCAGCGGTCACGGGCATTCGGCCTCTGATATTCGGGTAAGCCTTCTCCAAGGAGGCCTTTGCGACACACGATGGCGCTGAGCAGAAACTGATAGCCCAATTCCGCACACATGAGGACGGCTCAACCGGGATATTGAGTTCGTGTCACACTATCTGTAATCCCCACAGCTTGCCTGGACCTGCAGAGTCTCACTGGCTGTCCTGTCTGGAGACAATACACATCTCTTTAGCCTGTCTTGATGCTCTCTCCACTCATATTGTTTGTATCTTAAAGACTTGATTTGCTGTAAGTATTCGCATTCCAACCATTATTCTGTAAATTGAGTTTGTGTCATTATATGCCCTGTTTGTGAACAGAATTCCCACTCAACTGAGGAAGGGGCTTAAGGCTCCAAACGCTTGTGGCTTTTGCTACCAAATAAACCTGTTGGACTTTAACCTGGTGTTGTTAAACCTCTTACAGAAAGGGGCAACATGGTGGCACAGTGGTTAGCACTGCTGCCTCACAGCGCCAGGGACACGGGTTCAATTCCAGCCTTGGATCACTGTCTGTGTGGAGTTTGCACATTCTTCCCACATCTGCGTGGGTTTCCTTTGGGTTCCACAGTTTCCTCTCACAGTCGAAAGATACGCAGGTTAGGTGGATTGGCTGTGATAAATTGACCCTAGTGTCAAGGCGAGTAGCAGGGTAAATATGTAGGACTACGGGATTGTGGTCGGTGCAGACTCAATGGGCCGAATAGCCTCCTTCTGCAATCTAGGATTCTATGAGACTGTTGTTGTTGTGGGATCGCACTCCCACCTACACCCGGACTGAAGATTTGGATCCGAGTTCAATCTGACAGGGATTCAGTGCCTTTATAGCTAAAAGAATAGAATATAGTGTAAGGAAGTATTGTTGAAACTATAGAAGGCATCAGTGAGGCTGCATCTGGAGTATTGTGCACAGTATTGGTCCCCTCATTTGAGGAAAGATGTAGTGACATTGGAGGCAGTTCAGAGGAGGTTCACTAGATTGATTCCACAGATGAGGGGTTTGTCGTATGAAGAGAGATTGAAAAGTTTAGTCCGATACTCTCTGGAATTTAGAAGAATGAGATTAGAAAATTGAGGTATTCAAGATGATAAAAGGTGTGGATAAAGTAGACGTGGAGCGGATGCTTCCTCTTGTGGGGCATTCTAGGACGGGAGGTCATAGATTTAGGATAAGGGGTAGCAAGTTTAAAACTGAGTAGAGGAGAAACTACTTCTCCCAAAGGGTTGTGAATCTGTGGAATTTGCGACCCCAAAGTGCGGTGGATGTTGGGACAGTGAGTAAATTTAAGGAGGAGTTAGACAGATTTTTAATTGGTAATGGGTTGAAGAGTTCGGGGAGAAGGCAGGAAAGTGGTAGTTGAGGAGCATATCAGCCATGATCAAAAGGCGAAGCGGACTCGATGGGCCAAATGGCCTAATTCTGCCCCTATATCTTATTGCCTGTTGAAAGCGGGGATAAATACGAATATCAGAGGCAGCCCCTCCCCTCAGCCCTCTCAGTGTGAGCCGCTCTCTTCACAAACTCTCCCCACTGTCGGAAATGACAAAACGCCTCACTTTCCCTGAGGCACTTTCGCTTTCGGCACAAACTGACACAAGGTTCATTTCCAGAGAGAAAGTGAGGCGGACACTTTCCCGGGACAGAGAGGAGGAACAAACGGGGCGAAAGGAAAGGGAGCGGGATCACTTTCCCACTCAGAATCGGAACAGATTCAATATTCTCTCAGTCAGAGTCTGGAAATGGCTGCAGCAAAGAAGCGAGAAATGAGCTACTTCTTGCAGTTAAAGAGCAGATTGTGGGGCAGCTCAATGGGAGCGGAGTCAGTCTCCATTAAGCGGCGAGCCTGGGCTCTGAGCCGGTCTCTCTGCAATGTTCAAGCTGGGAAGTGTGAACAGGATAAAGGCGATGTGAACACAGCGGGGATATCAGAGGGAATGGGGCCGAATGTCCGCACTAAAAGGCGCCTCTCGGTGTCTCTGTAATCCGGATGGTTAAATGCAGCCCCTAATCCATGTCCACACTGCCCTCCCAATACAGAGCCCCCCTCTGTAGCACCTTAGTGCCCCCCGGGGTGATGTGAAACCCACACAACGCTGAGCTGCAACTGGGCGCTGCTTGTGATTTTCTCCCGGGGATTTCTCACTCGCTGCTTCGGGAGTCTCCAGCTTTCCCATTCCTGACCTCACACAGAAACCGCACAAACTACTGATCTCCCGCAGCTCTCCCAAAACCCCTGCAGCCCATTTTCACTTTTGCAATGTAATGGGCGCACATTAAAGCGGGCAGCCTGGCAGTGCCAGTGCCAGCGAGCAGCAGAATCCACACTCACACCATTCGGCAACACAGACGCTCGCTCCCGGATCACAAGCGGCTCCAATTCCACTTCCCGACTTGAATTCACTTCGCAAGAACCGTTCTCGCCGCTGAACCACCAAAGCCGCCGGTTTCTCCTCTTCCACATCGGGCTTTCACTCTGACTCGGTTGGTCATGGCTTTGGCGAGGATTTGGAGATTTTGGATGGTGTCGCTCTTCTTGACCGGGACCCTCAGTCTGGGCTGCGAGAGGCTGCAGTTACAGCAAGTTCTCAACAAACACACACTCAGCAAACTCAATCAAATGGTGAGTTGAAACTGGGAATGATATGGAGAGAAAAGAGGAACCAGGAGAAGTTGAATCTGAATCTGTTTGAAGGAGCAACTCTGATCTGAGAGAGAAATAGAAAGCAGAAATTGAGGAGAAGGGGACTGAGTGAAGGATAAAGGGGAATGTGAGCCTGAGAGGGGGGAAATCAGAGACAGCCCATCAGTAACAAGCACTCATCATTATAGAGAGAGATTGATGGTTCAAAGTGATTCACAGGCGTGTTATCCAGAAACATTGGATAGTCAGTCAGACGAGGAGATACTGAGGCAGGTGAGCAATAACTTGATGAATGAAGTTGATTTTAAGGAGCGTTTTAATGGGGTAAAGGGAGACGGAGAGGTTTAAGGCAGAAATTACAGAGGTTGAGGGTTGAGCAGCTGAAGAGACACCACCCATGGTGGGTGAATTAAAATGCGGATTTCTGGAGGGGCCAGAATTGGAGCAGAGCAGATATCTCGTAGGGATTCGCTGCTGGAGGTGATTACAGAGATAGGGAGGGATGAGGGACTGGCGGAGTTTGAAAATGAGGGTGAGATTTTTAAAATCAAGGCATTCCTGAAGCAGGAGCCAACATAATTCAACCAGCACAGGGGTGATGGGTAAATGGTGAGTGATGTCCCCATGGGGCAGCTTGGAGATGAGAATTAGAAAGGGAGCAGGGAGAGATCCTCATGGACAGCAGCGGCTGAAATGTGGGGTGCGTGGTGGAGTGGGGGGGGGGGGGGAGAAAAGATGCGATTCTGGATATTCTCAGGGTACAATGACTTCAGTAAGAATGAGAGGGAGAGTTCTCCCAATCAGTTGCACCGTGGGGGAGAGAGTTGAATGATGAGGGTCTGCTCGCCCATGTCAAAGGCTGCGGACAGAGCGACAAGGAGGAGGTAGAGTTTACCTGTGTCACGGCACATTGAGTGTCATTTCTGAATGTAATAATCACCTCATGGAGCTCTTGTGAGAAAATGGGTTGGACCCGCATTCGTGCAGAGAACTCAAGAAGAACATCCTCAAAATCCAACAATCTGACCAACCGCAACTTTTCATGTCCCCTTAATGTGAATCCAATCACTTTGAATGCAATAATCTGTTTTCACAAAATGGATATTAATAATATTGATCCAGATTGTTGGAACTTTGATCTGGAACCGAGCGCTATTTGTGATTTTTCGATCGGGGATCTTTCAGTCCCTGGTTCCGGAATCTCCAGCTTTCCGATTCCTTACCTCAGACAGGGAGCAGACTAACTATTCCTCTCCTGAAGAACTTCCAAAACTCCCGCTATCAGATTTCACTTTTTAATTGTACTCGCCAGCCCCTGCAACAGCATAGCAGGGACAGTTGCTCTCAGCACAGTCCACATATATACACGGATATCCAGAGAGAGGCACAGACACACGGAAAGAGAACTGAACAGTTCAGCCGATCACTCGGGCGTCAGAAGGGGAACTATTCGACTTTCATTCGTTTGAAAATAATTGTTGGTCTGAGTTGAACCCGGACCCGGTCAGTGTCTTATCCTCAGTCCGGGGTTTCACTCTGACTCGGTTGGTCATGGCTTTGGCGAGGATTTGGAGATGTTGGATGGTGTCGCTCTTCTTGTCCGGGACCCTCAGTCTGGGCTGTGAGAGGCTGCAGTTACAGCAAGTTCTCAACACACACACACTCAGCAAACTCAATCAAATGGTGAGTTAAAGCTGCATTCTGAGCAGCGTGTGAAATGTCAAATCAGGGGACATTTCTGGGGATTTATAATTGATTATATTTTTTCTCCTCTCAGGGTGGCTCCTTTCCCCAACACTGTATAAAACAGAGACACTTCCTGAAATCCAAGCCCTTGGACCTGGTGAAACTTTCGAAGGGATTTGAGGTGAGTAAAATCTCGGTGCATTTCATTTAGAAACAGGTTTTATAGAAAGTTCGATCAACAATCCAATCGGAACTGGCAACTGCAAGAATTTTCAATCGTGTGATTTCCACCCATTGTGACAATGACAGAATTCTCTGAGTGAGTTAGATACAGAGTGAAATACAGAATTCTCTGTCATTGTATTTCACTCTGTATCTAACTCACTCAGTAATTTCACTGTTACCGCACTTACTATCTCTGTGTCTCGAACCCCCTGAAATTATATCGATCGCTCTCACCATTCCTTCCTCCCCAATAAGCCCGCTTGCTCTAATGATCAGATACCCGCGAACTATTTTATTTTCTGTATCTCCCTTCCCCTTACACTTTCATTCTTCTGATCACTAAATTTCACCCCAAAAATATGAATTATTCATTACATTTGCGGAAGAGCATTACAAAACATTTCAACTTCAAAATTATAGAAAGTGCGATGAAATTCAACATGCCTCCATGCAGCATGTCCCACTCTTATGCGACTCAATGCAATTGAAATATCCTTAGCGTTAACAATGTACATGATATGTTTGGGATACAGTCTGAGTGCAGAATATTTCAGAATTATGGTTGTTTCCCAAAGGTAGTCAAGGGATAACTTTTCCCATTAACTGATGTTAGACGGTCTGGGAGACATAGATTTAATGCCCATATAAGGGCCACATCCCCACTGACAACTTTACACAACCAGTAGGAATCAGGGGATTCAGCAAATGGGAATCCAGAAAGTCATCTTGTCGGTTTGCTTCCAGGTTGCTAGTATTGTAGGTGGGGTCAGGAGGAGTTGTGAGTATGTCTTTCATTCAAAGGCAGTACTGGACTGATCAAGTGACCGGCATCTGGTGCAGTGCAGGATGTGATGGAAGAACAACAACCTTATGCTTCTGACCATGTTCCCATATCTCTGACAATCCTCACCTCTCCAGCACTTCCATCCAAGTCTTACTCACCTTAGAAATGTCGTCCCTCTTTGATCCTGGACTTTTGACAGGTGCATTGAGGACAAGCAGCAACATTCCCAGTTGCACGGTCACAGTGATACCCCCTTTTTATCGGTTTTTATCCCATCCAATTTCTTTACTACTTCTCCCTTTACTGTAACATTTGAAGCATCTCCTTCTGAACTGAAGCCAAATTCAAATCACTGATTTGAAATAGACTTCTTGGACTCTCATCTTCTCCTCCCTAGTCCAATAGCAGCATCTCCACATTCTTTATATTCTTATGACCCATTTTTAGCTTCCCCTTCACGATACCTCTCATTAATTCTCATGCATTGTATTCACCCCTCATTTCTTTTGATAATTTTGGTGTATATGGTCTGCATTCAACTTGTTTCTATACTGAACAAAGAGTCTAATTTTTATTGTAAATTGGATGGCCTCTGGCTTCTCTGCTTCATCGAAAAGAACCCAATTTATATCCAACACATCTCCACTTTTAAAACTCCCATTGCTTATTTGCAATTATTATTGACCCAATAATATTTAGGAGGTAATAGTGGCACAGTGCTCATGCCACTGGACTAATAATCCCAAGGCCTAGTGTTATGCTCTGGGAACTTTAGTTCAATTTCCACCAGGGCAGCCAATCGAATTCATGCCCAATTCATAAATCTGCAAATATAGCTATTCCCAGCAATGGGACTGTCATAGGTTGTTGTAAAGATCCATCTGGTTCATTAATAACCTTTAAGGAAAGAAAACCAGCTGTCCTTACTCGGTCTGGCCTACAAGTCACTGCAAACCCACAATCATGTGGTTGACTCTTAAATATTACCTGAAATATTCATGTCACATACAATTAGGGATGAGCAACAAATTCTGGCTTTGCCAGTGATGCCCACATCCCATGAAGAAAGAAATAGCAATCTTTGATTCCAATACACACAGACCTGATCCCCTTTTAAGTCGCTGAAGGTGAACATTTTCCATTTGAACATTTTTAGCCTTATTTGTTCGTGGCCTATATCATACGATGCCTTATTGGGAATGGAATCTCTCTAATTACGTTGTGTATATTTTGTATAGACACAGGACAGGATCCAGATTGTCCATCAAACTCTGCGACACATCAACAAGATCTACAGCATGAATCTGGGCTCAGTCACATGGGCCCGGAACAAGGTGGAACATTTCCAGCTGATCCTGGATCGGCAGCTCAGTGAGCTGGAAGAATGTGTCAGGAAACAGGAGTCAGAGCACAAGATGAGGAGAAACTTCACCATTCACAATTACTTCAGGAAACTGGAAAAGTTCCTCAATCAGGAGGTAGGACCATTGATGATTGACTGTGTGGTTATTGGCATGTACATTAATTCACCCTCTTGGAATCTATTCATTCTGTAATCCATTTTCCTGAATAATTTTCTTTTTCAGAAATTCAGTGAATGTGCCTGGGAAATAATCCGCACTGAGACCAGGGGCCGATTACAACAGATGACTTCCGTAATGGCACAAATCAGGAGAAGAAACTGAAAAAGACTTTTCTATTACAGACTGGGAACAATGAATATTTATTTTAAAGAATTTTCATTTAAAACTATATTTATTTATGGATATTTGTAATGAATTTTATACTTTACATTAATGATGGGAGAACAATGGGTGACTTGTTAGGTTATTTATTTTTATTTATTTTTTATTTATTGATATTTACGGCTGTGTTATTTCCCCCTGATGCAACGTTACATTTTCAGTGTGTGGAGAGCCTGATTTGGAATGTACTGTCAGGCTTTCAGGAAGTGGGTTTGCAAACCAATAAACCCAGAGCCACGCTGACCTTTCCATTTGTGCCCTCCTAAATGGACAACATTTCAACCAATTTCAGCTCCTCTAATTTATTGATATTTATTGTTGTGATGTCTTTGTGAAACAAAATGTGACAGTTTCCACAATGTGTAAAATGAGTTTAAAAATGTTAAGTTATTGATATTTATTTCGAGTTATGGAATAGACAATGTTTTTCCACGCAGGCAATGTTTATACTGAAACCATGTTTATATGTATTTAATATTTACAATAAATTGTTTTTAATAATACACATTTGTTGAAATTATGTTTCTTATTTATTTCTGTGAATTTGCCCAAAAATCCATCTGATTCACTCATGTCTGTAAGGAAAGGAAATCTGCCCTCGATACCTGTTCTGGCCGACACATGGCTGTAGAACCACAACAATGTGGTTACCTTTTAACTGCCCTCTAAAGTGGCCTAGCATGCTATCTCCATTAAGGGCAATTGGGGATGGGCAACAAACACCGACCATTCCCGTGACATGCAACCCATGTGAACAAACTTTTAAAACCTGCAGAGTACAGATTGGGAAATCAGTCAATGGGCTGAGGAGTCAACAGTCTCTGGGTAGGAAAGAGAATATGTGGAATGTCAGGATGAAAATCTCTCATGTGGTATCATGGTTGACACCTTCTGGAAATCTGCATGTTAAATAATGATTACATTACAAAGAACTCAAGGAGGAGGTGCAATCCACTAATTCCAGATTGCCAGCCTGATAATTACCCACAATCAATATCATTAAACCAGGTCCTCTGTTCGCTTTTAGAGTGCTGTTTGCGTGAGTATGAAGCACAAATTGGCTCATGTGTTACCTATATTACAACAGTCAATATACCTCAAAGGCACTCCATCAGCTGTCAAATGCTTTGAGAGATTCTGTGACCAGTGAGGGTGTCACATGGATGTAAGCCTTTTTGCAAAACAATTATCCTGAAAACTGGGCCAACACAAAACTGGCCTCACCCCAGGGTAAATTATTCACCATTGAAATGATTTACGTTCCTTCAATAAGGCTCCAGAACAAAATTGAGTCATTTTGATGTGAGGACAGTAATTGACCTGTGAAAAATTGATGGGCAATGTAACTTGTGAATTTGAAAATAAAATAAATATTGCACCCCAGATTCACCAGAAAATGGACCTGCCTTTTTAAAGGTCATTTTCAGTCATTTTAAAGCAGGATTCTAATAGAGGATAAACTGATAAGTTCATGAAAATATCTATAGTTTGGGTCAACAGGTATCTGTGAATGAGTTAATCTGCACCCAATTAAATGCAGAAATGCATAAATTAATACTTTAATGTATTTGTTAAAAATTGAATTTAAATATGCCGTCCCGTTGTGCTGCTCCATGGCCGATGTCACATTTGGTAATTGGCAATTAAATTGGAGCAGAAAGTTGAGCAAAAGCTTCTCAATTTTGTTGGGGTGATGGAGGCGGATAGGGTCAGAAGTGAGGATAAAGAAACCGCTGTACAATTGTCTGTAATTTCTACATAGCATGAAATCTCCACTCATTGAATAATATCTATACCCAGAAGTCTGCATCCCTTTCACCAACTTAACATTGACTTCCGCACCACCGCCGCACAGTGGCAGCAGTGTGTGCCATCTACAAGATTGACTGCAGCAACCCACTCAGGCTCCTTCAACAGCACTCTTGTGGGAAAAATCCACTAGTAGTCAGACTTCGAGATTCAGAAAATACGATTTATTAAACGGAGCTCCGGGAGTTAAGACACTTGTTCGTAGAACACCTTTTCTCACTGGTATGTCGGGAGCGGTTCATTTTTATACCCTTTACACAATGGGTAAGCCAGTGATTCGAATATTATCACATAGTTTCAGTGAGTACAAACATTTAACATTTCATGAATGGGTACATTTCCTCATGTTTACATAAGTACAAACAGGTATAGACATTTAACATTTTATGAATGGGTACAGCTCCTTATGTCTGTATCTATCAATGGCTAGTTTTGTCTCGTTCAGGTGCTAATTGGTTCCCTCGCATTCATATTTCCCGCGTTCCTCTAACGTTAATCTAAGCTCTTTGTTTCGGGTTTTCCTTATCTTAACATATGTCTTGACCCTTGGCTTGGCTTCCTGAGGTGTTTATTTGCTATGAGTCACTGTCTGTGATTTGGAAATGGCTTGTCTGTTAGGTTTTGACTTAAAGTGATTTCTGAACAGCGGGAGCCTGTGTCTGCGTTTCTGGCTTCGTTCCCAGTTAACCCTTTATGTGCCAGGCAGCCATTTTAAAGTGTGCTTTCTTGTATTGCCATTTTAAAGTGTGCTCCCTTGTATTTTTCCCCTTACAAGCACCTTCCAAACTCACCACCTCCACCCCCAGAAAATCAAGGGTAACAGACGCATGTTAACAACAGGACCGGCAAGTTCACCTTCAAGTAACCCATCATGCCGACATGGGACCACGTCACCGTTCCTTAACTGTCTCTGGACAAAAATCTTGGAACTCACTTCGCAACATCTCTGTAGATGTATTTGCTTCACAAGGACAGCAGCAAGTTAAAAAAAACGGCTAACCATCACCTTCTGAAGGGCAATTAGGAATGAGTAACAAATGTTACCCTGCAGAGTCGCTCATATCTCATGAAAGCATAAAAAAAACAAATTGGACCCAGGTATCTGTGAATGGAGCGGAGATTTTTACCTGGTGAAGATGGACATGCTGCCATAGGTCTTGTTATTTCCGGACATGTTTCTGGCGAATGTTGTTTGTAAAATTCTTCCCAGAGATTCCTGACCCTCCTTTACAAATCCGACAGTTTTATTTACCATTAGTTTATTCATGTCAGCATTATTGTAATTTGCATTGTGCCTCCTGTCTACAGAAAGGGGCGGCATGGTGGCACAGTGGTTAGCACTGCTGCCTCACTGCACCAGGGACACGGGTTCAATTCCAGCCTCGGCTCACTGTGTGGAGTTTGCACATTCTCCCCGCGTCTGCGTGGGTTTCCTCCGGGTGCTCCGGTTTCCCCTCGCGGTCCAAAGATATGCAGGTTCGATGGATTGGCCGTGCTGAATTAACCCTAGTGTCAAGGCGAGTAGCAGGGTGAATATGTGGGGTTACGGAATAGGGTGCGATTGTGGTCGGCGAGAAGACGCTTTGGGCCGAATAGCCTCCTTCTGCACTCTCGGATTCTATGATACAGTTGGTTCTGTGGAATCTCACTCCCACCGACACCCGGAATGAAGATTCGGATCCCAGTTGCATCTGACAGGGATTCGGTGCCATTCCCAGTGGAACGGGGGGATAATCACGGATATCAGAACCCCCTTGGCTGCCCCTCCCCTCAGCCCTCTCAGTGTGAGCCGCTCTCTTCACAAACTCTCCCCACTGTCGGAAATGACAAAACGCCTCACTTTCCCTGAGGCACTTTCGCTTTCGGCACAAACTGACACAAGGTTCATTTCCAGAGAGAAAGTGAGGCGGACACTTTCCCGGGACAGAGAGGAGAAACAAACGGGACGAAAGGAAAAGGAGCGGGATCACTTTCCCACTCAGAATCGGAACAGATTCAATATTCTCTCAGTCAGAGTCTGGAAATGGCTGCAGAAAAGAAGCGAGAAATCAGCAACTTCTTGCAGTTAAAGAGCAGATTGTGGGGCAGCTCAATGGGAGCGGAGTCAGTCTCCATTAAGCGGCGAGCCTGGGCTCTGAGCCGGTCTCTCTGCAATGTTCAAGCTGGGAAGTGTGAACAGGACAAACGCGATGTGAACACAGCGGGGATATCAGAGGGAATGGGGCCGAATGCCCGCACTAAAAGGCGCCGCTCTCGGTGTCTCTGTAATCCGGAAGGTCAAATGCAGCCCCCAATCCATGTCCACACTGCCCCCCAATACAGAGCCCCCCTCTGCAGCACCTTAGTGTCCCCCCGGGTGATGTGAAGCCCACACAACACTGAGCTGCAACCGAGCGCTGCTTGTGATTTTCTCCCGGGGATTTCTCACTCGCTGCTTCGGGAGTCTCCAGCTTTTCCATTCCTGACCTCACACAGAAACCGCACAAACTACTGATCTCCCGCAGCTCTCCCAAAACCCCTGCAGCCCATTTTCACTTTTGCAATGTAATGGGCGCACATTAAAGCGGGCAGCCTGGCAGTGCCAGTGCCAGCGAGCAGCAGAATCCACACTCACACCATTCGGCAACACAGGCGCTCGCTCCCGGATCACAAGCGGCTCCAATTCCACTTCCCGACTTGAATTCACTTCGCAAGAACCGTTCTCGCCGCTGAACCACCAAAGCCGCCGGTTTCTCCTCTTCCACATCGGGCTTTCCCTCTGACCCGGTTGGTCATGGCTTTGGCGAGGATTTGGAGATTTTGGATGGTGTCGCTCTTCTTGACCGGGACCCTCAGTCTGGGCTGCGAGAGGCTGCAGTTACAGCAAGTTCTCAACACACACACACTCAGCAAACTCAATCAAATGGTGAGTTGAAACTGGGAATGATATTGAGGGGAGAGAAGAACCAGGAGAGGTTGAATGTGAATCTGTTTGAAGGAGCAACTCTGATCTGAGAGAGAAATAGAAAGCAGAAATTGAGGAGAAGGGGACTGAGTGAAGGATAAAGGGGAATGTGAGCCTGAGAGGGGAGAAATCAGAGACAGCCTATCAGTAACAAGCACTCATCATTCTCGAGAGAGATTGATGGTTCAAAGTGATTCACAGGCGTGTTATCCAGAAACATTGGATAGTCAGTCAGACGAGGAGATACTGAGGCAGGTGAGCAATAACTTGATGAATGAAGTTGATTTTAAGGAGCGTTTTAATGGGGTAAAGGGAGACGGAGAGGTTTAGGGCAGAAATTACAAAGGTTGAGGGTTGAGCAGCTGAAGAGACACCACCCATGGTGGGTGAATTAAAATGGGAAATTCTGGGCGGGGGTTAGAATTGGAGCAGAGCAGATATCTCGTCGGGATTCGCGGCTGGAGGTGATTACAGAGATAGGGAGGGATGAGGGACTGGCGGAGTTTGAAAATGAGGGTGAGAATTTTAAAATCAAGGCATTCCTGAAGCAGGAGCCAACATAATTCAACCAGCACAGGGGTGATGGGTAAATGCTGAGTGATGTCCCCATGGGGCAGCTTGGAGATGAGAATTAGAAAAGGGAGGAGGGAGAGATCCTCATAGACAGCAGAGGCTCAAAGGTGGGCTGCGTGGTGGAGTGTGGGGGGCGGGGGGGGGGGGGGGGAAGATGCGATTTTGGATATTCTCAGGGTACAATGACTTCAGTACGAATGAGAGGCAGAGAGAGTTCTCCCAATCAGCTGCACCGTGCGGGAGAGAGTTGAATGATGAGGGTCTGCTCGCCCATGTCAAAGGCTGCGGACAGAGCGACAAGGAGGAGGGGAGTTTACCTGTGTCACGGCACATTGAGTGTCATTTCTGAATGTAATAATCACCTTATGGAGCTCTTATTGGAAAATGGGTTGGGCCCGCCTTCGGGCAGCGAACTCAAGAAGAACAGCCTCAAAATCCAACAATCTGAGGAACCGCAATTTTTCTTGTCTCCTTAATGTGAATCCAATCACTTTGAAGGCAATAATCTGTTTTTACAAAATGGATATTAATAATATTGATCCAGATTGTTGGAACTTTGAGCTGGAACCCAGCGCTATTTGTGATTTTTCTATCGGGGATCTTCCAGTCCCTGGCTTACGGAATCACCAGCTTTCCGATTCCTTACCTCAGACAGGGAGCAGACTAACTATTCGTCTCATGAAGAACTTCCAAAACTCCCGCTATCAGATTTCACTTTTTAAATGTAATCGCCAGCCCCTGAGACAGCATGGCAGGGACAGTTCCTCTCAGCACAGTCCACATATATACACGGATACACAGAGAGAGAGAGAGACAGACACACGGAAACAGGACTGAACAGCTCAGCCGTTCACTCAGGCATCAGAAGTGGAACTGTTCGATTTTCATTCGTTTGAAAATATTTGTTGGCCTGAGTTGAACCCGGACCCGGCCGGTGTCTTATCGTGAGTCCGGTGTTTCACTCTGACTCGGTTGGTCATGGCTTTGGCGAGGATTTGGAGATTTTGGATGGTGTCGCTCTTCTTGTCCGGGACCCTCAGTCTGGGCTGTGAGAGGCTGCAGTTACAGCAAGTTCTCAACAAACACACACTCAGCAAACTCAATCAAATGGTGAGTTGGAACTGGGAATGATATTGAGGGGAGAGAGGGACCGGGAGAGATTGAATCTGAATCTGTTTTGAGGAGCAACTCTGATCTGAGAGAGAAATAGAAAGCAGAAATTGAGGAGAAGGGGACTGAGTGACGGATAAAGGGGAATGTGAGCCTGAGAGAGGGGAAACCAGAGACAGCCCATCAGTAACAAGCACTCATCATTATAGAGAGAGATTGATGGTTCAAAGTGATTCACAGGCGTGTTATCCAGAAACATTGGTAGTCAGTCAGACGAGGAGATATTGAGGCAGGTGAGCAGTAACTTGATGAATGAAGTTGATTTTAAGGAGCGTTTTAATGGGGTAAAGGGAGGCGGAGAAGTTTAGGGCAGAAATTACAGAGGTTGAGTGTTGAGCAGCTGAAGAGGCACCACCCAGGTTGGTTGAATTAAAATGGGGAATTCTGGAGAGGCCAGAATTGGAGCAGAGCAGATATCTCGTAGGGATTCGCGGCTGGAGGTGATTACAGAGATAGGGAGGGATGAGGGACTGGCGGAGTTTGAAAATGAGGGTGAGATTTTTAAAATCAAGGCATTCCTGAAGCAGGAGCCAACATAATTCAACCAGCACAGGGGTGATGGGTAAATGGTGAGTGATGTCCCCATGGGGCAGCTGGGAGATGAGAATTAGAAAAGGGAGCAGGGAGAGATCCTCATGGGCAGCAGAGGATGAAAGGTGAGGTGCGTGGTGGAGTGTGGGGGAGAAAAGATGCGATTCTGGATATTCTCAGGGTACAATGACTTCAGTAAGAATGGGAGGCAGAGAGAGTTCTCCCCATCAGTTGCACCGTGGGGGAGAGAGTTGAATGATGAGGGTCTGCGCGCCCATGTCAAAGGCTGCGGACAGAGCGACAAGGAGGAGGGAGAGTTTACCTGTGTCACGGGTACATTGAGTGTCATTTCTGAATGTAATGATCATCTTATGGAGCTCTTGTGGGAAAATGGGTTGGGCCCGCCTTCGGACAGAGAACTCAAGAAGAACAGCCTCAAAATCCAACCATCTGACCAACCGCAACTTTTCTTGTCCCCTTAATGTGAATCCGATCAATTTAAAGGCAATAATCTGTTTTTACAAAATGGATATTAATAATATTGATTCCGATTGTTGGAACTTTGAGCTGGAACCGAGCGCTGTTTGTGAGTTTTCTCTCGGGGATCTTCCAGTCCCTGGTTCCGGAAACTCCAGCTTTCCGATTCCTTACCTCAGACAGGGAGCAGATTAATTATTCCTCTCCTAAAGAACTTCCAAAACTCCCGCTACCAGATTTCGCTTTTCCAATGTAATCGCCAGCCCCTGCGACAGCATGGCAGGGACAGTCCCTCCCAGCACAGTCCACATATATACACGGATACACAGAGAGAGAGGGACAGACACACGGAAAGAGAACTGAACAGCTCAGCGGTTCACTCGGGGTTCAGAAGCGGAACTATTTAGATTTTCATTCGTTTGAAAATAATTGTTCGGAGTTGAAGCCGGATCCGGCCGGTGTCTTATCCTCAGTTCGGGGGTTTCACTCTGACTCGGTCGGTCATGGCATTGGCGAGTATTTGGAGATTTTGGATCGTGTCGCTCTTCTTGTGCGGGACCCTCAGTCTGGGTTGTGAGAGGCTGCAGTTACAGCAAGTTCTTAACACACACACACTCAGCAAACTCAATCAAATGGTGAGTTAAAGCTGCATTCTGAGCAGCGTGTGAAATGTCAAATCAGGAGACATTTCTGGGGATTTATAATTAATTATATTTTTTCTCCTCTCAGGGTGGCTCCTTTCCCCAACACTGCATAAAACAGAGACACTTCCTGAAATCCAAGCCCTTGGACCTGGTGAAACTTTCGAAGGGATTAGAGGTGAGTAAAATCTCGGTTCATTTTATTTAGACAGAGGTTTTATAGAAAGTTAGATCAACAATCTGATCGGAACTGGCAACTGCAAGAATTTTCAATCGTGTGATTTCCACCCATTGTGACAATGGCAGAATTCTCTGTCATTGTATTTCACTCTGTATCTAACTCACTCCGTAATTTCACTGTTACCGCACTTACTATCTCTTTCTCGAACCCCCTGAAATTATATCCGTCCCTCTAACCATTCCTTCCTCTCCAATAAGCCCTCTTGTTCGAATGATCAGATGCCCGCGAACTATTGTATTTTCTGTATCTCCCTGTCCCTTACACTTTCATTCTTCTGATCACTAACTTTCACCACAAAAATATGAATTGTTCATAACATTTGCAGAAGAGTATTACAAAACATTTCAACTTCAAAATGACAGAAAGTGCAATGAAATTCAACATGCCTCCATGCAGCGTGTGACTCTTATGTGACTCTTATGTGACTCAATGGAATTGAAATATCCCTTGAGTTAACAATGTACATTACATGTTTGGGAAACAGCCTGAGTGCAGAATATTTCAGGATTATGGCTGTTTCCGAAATGCAGTCAAGAGAAAACTGTTCCCATTAACTGATGTTGGAGGGTCTTGGAGACACAGATTTAATGCCCATATAAGGGACTTATCCCCACTGACATCTTTACACAACCAGTAGGAATCAGGGAATTCGGCAAGTGGGAATCCAGAAAGTCATGTTGTCGGTTTGCTTCCAGGTTGCTAGTATTGTCGGTGGGGTCAGGTGGAATTGTGGGTATGTCTCTCATTCAAAGGCAGTACTGGACTGGTCAAGTGACCCGGCATCATTGCAGTGCAAGATGTGATGGAAGAACAACAACCTTATGCTTCTGACCAATTTCCCATATCTCCTACAATCCTCACCTCTCCAGGACTTCCATCCAAGTCTTACTCACCTGAGAAATGTCGTCCCTCTTTGATCCTGGACTTTTGACAGGTGCATTGAGGACAACCAGCAACATTCCCTGTTTCACCGCGACAGTGATACCCCCTTTTTATCGAGTTTTATCCCATCCAATTTCTTTACTACTTCTCCCTTTACTGTAACATTTGAAGCATCTCCTTCTCAACTGGAGCCAAATTCAAATTACGGTTTTCAAATAAACACCTTGGACTCGTATCTTCTCCTCCCTTGTCCAATACCGGCATCTCCACATTCTTTCTATTCTTATGACCCATTTTTAGCTTTACCTTTACGATACCTGGCATTAATTCTCATGCATCGTATACACCCTTCATTTCTTTTGATAATTTTGGTGTGTATCGTCTGCATTCAGCTTGGTTCTATACTGAACAAAGAGTCTAAATTTTATTGTAAATCGGATGACCTCGGGCCTCTCTGCTTCATCGAAAGGAGTCCAGTTTGTATCCAAAACATCTCCAATTTTTAAAAACTCCCATTGGTTATTTGCAATTATTATTGACCCAATAATATTTAGGAGGTAATAGTGGCACAGTGCTCATGCCACTGGACTAATAATCCTGAGGCCTAGTGTTATGCTCTGGGAACTTTTGTTCAATTTCCACCAGGGCAGCCAGTCAAATTCATGCTCAATTCATAAATCTGGAAATACAGCTAATCTCAGCAATGGGACTGCCATAGATTCTTGTAAAGATCCATGTGGTTCATTAATGACCTTTAAGGAAAGAAAACTTGCTCTCCTTACTCGGTCTCGCCTACAAGTGACTGCAAACCCACAATCATGTGGTTGACTCTTAAATATTACCTGAAATATTCATGTCAAATACAATTAGGGTGAGCAACAAATTCTGGCTTTGCCGGTGATGCCCACATGCTATGTAGGTAGAAATAGCAATGTTTGATTTCAATATACATATGCCTGATGCTGTTTTAAGTCGCTGAAGGTGAACATTTTCCATTTGAACATTTTTAGCCTTATTTGTTCATGGCCTATATCATACTATGCCTTATGGGGAATGGAATCTCTCTCATGACATTGTGTATATTTTGTATAGACACAGGACAGGATCCAGATTGTCCATCAAACTCTGCGACACATCAACAAGATCTACAGCATGAATCTGGGCTCAGTCACATGGGCCCGAGACAAGGTGGAACATTTCCGGCTGATCCTGGATCGGCAGCTCAGTGAGCTGGAAGAATGTGTCAAGAAACGGGAGTCAGAGCACAAGATGAGGAGAAACTTCACCATTCACAATTACTTCAGGAAGCTGGAAAAGTTTCTCAATCAGGAGGTAGGACTATTGATGATTGACTGTGTAGTTATTGGCATGTACATTAATTCACCCCTTTGGAATCTATTCATTCTGTAATCCAACTTTCTGAATAATTTTCTTTTTCAGAAATTCAGTGAATGTGCCTGGGAAATAATCCGCACTGAGACCAGGGCCCGATTACAACAGATGACTTCCGTAATGGCACAAATCAGGAGAAGAAAGTGAAAAAACTTTTCTATTACAGACTGGGAACAATGAATATTTATTTTAAAGAATTTTCATTTAAAACTATATTTATTTATGGATATTTGCAATGAATTTTGTACTTTGCTTTAATGATGAGAGAACAATGGATGACTTGTTGGGTTATTTATTTTTATTTATTTTTTATTTATTGGTATTTACGGCTGTGTTATTTTCCTCTGATGCAACGTTACATTTTCAGTGTGTGGAGAGTCTGATTTGGAATGTACTGTCAGGCTTTCAGGAAGTGGGTTTGCAGAACATTAAACCCAGAGCCACGCTGACCTTTCCATTTCTACCCTCCTAAATGGACAACATTTCAACCAATTTCAGCTCCCCTAATTTATTGATATTTATTGTTGTGATGTCTTTGTGTAACAAAATGTGACAGTTTCCACAATGTGCAAATTGAGTTTAAAAATGTTAAGTTATTGATATTTATTCAGAGTTATGGAACAGACAATGTTTTTCCACGTTGGGAATTTTTATACTGAATGAGACCATGTTTTTATGGATTTAATATTGACAATAAATTGTTTTTTGTAATACACATTTGTTGAAATTATGTTTCTTTTTCATTTCTGTGAATTTGCCCGAAAACCCCATCTGATTCACTCATGTCTGTAAGGAAAGGAAATCTGCCCTCCATTCCTGTTCTGGCCGACACGTGGCTGCAGAACACAGTAATGTGATTACCTTTTAACTGCCCTCTAAAGTGGACTAGCATGCTATCTCCTTTAAGGGCAATTAGGGATGGGCAACAAACACCGACCATTCCCGTGACATTCAACGCATAGAGTCACAGAGTCATAGAGGTTTACAGCATGGAAACAGGCCCTTTGGCTCAACTTGTCATGCCGCCCTTTTTTTTCAAACCCCAATTGCCCGCATTGGGCCCATATCCCTCTATACCCATCGTACCCATGTAATTATCTAAATGCTTTTTAAAAGATAAATTTGTACCCGCCTCTACTACTACCTCTGGCAGCTTGTTCCAGACACTCACTACCCTCTGCGTGCATAAATTGCTCCTTGGACACTTTTGTATCTCTCCCCTCTCACTTTAAACCTATGTCCTCTAGTTTTAGACACCCCTACATTTGGGAAACGATATTGACTATCTACCTTGTCTGTGCCCCTCATTATTTTATAGACCTCTATAAGGTCACCCCTCAGCCTCTCATGCTCCAGAGAAAAACGTCCCTGTCTATTCAGCCTCTCCTTATAACTCAATCCATCAAGTCCCAGTAGCATCCTAGTAAATCTTTTCTGCACTCTTTCTAGTTTAATAATATCCTTTCTATAATAGGGTGACCAGAATTGCACACAGTATTCCAAGTGTGGCCTTACCAATGTCTTGCACAGCTTCAACAAGATGTCCCAACTCCTGTATTCAATGTTCTTTTAATGAACATGTGAACAGCCCATGTGAACAGAGTTTTAAAACGCGGCAGAGTACAGATTGGGAAATCAGTCAATGAGCTGAGTAGACATCAGTCTCTGGGTAGGAAAGAGAACATGTGGAACGTGAGGATGAAAATCTCTCATGTGGTATCATGGTTTACACCTTCTGGAAATCTGCATGTTAAATAATGATTGCATTACAAAAGAACACAAGAAGGAGGAGCATTCCACTAATTCCGGATTGCCAACCTGATAATTACCCACAATCAATATCATTAAACCAGGTTCTCTGTCCGTTATCAGAGTGCTGTTTGTGGGAGGATGAAGCACAAATTGGCTCAAGTGTTTCCTATATTACAATAGTCAATGTACCTCAAAGGCACTCCATCAGCAGTCAAATGCTTTGAGATATTTTGTGACCAGTGAGGGTGTCACATGGATGTAAGCCTTTTGGCAAAACAATTACACTGAAAAATGGGCCAACACGAAATTGGCCTCACCCCAGGGTAAATTATTCACCATCGAAATTGTTTACAGTCCTTCAATAAGGCTCCAGAAACAAAATTGAGCCATTTTGGTGTGAAGATAGCAATAGACCTGTGAAAAAGTGATTGGCAATGTCACTTTTGAATTTGAAAAGAAAATAAATATCGCACCCCAGATTCACCAGAAAATGGACCTGTCTTTTTAAAGGTCATTTTCTGGCATTTTAAAGCAGGATTCTAACAGAGGGTAAACTGATAAGTTCATTAAAATATCTATGGTTTGGGTCAACAGACATCTGTGAATGAGTTAATCTGCACCCAATTACATACTCACGTGAGAACACCATCCAACAGGTACACGTTACATACTCTTGCAACTCGGCCAACGTTGTCTACCTGATACGCTGCAGGAAAGGATGTCCCGACGCATGGTACATTGGGGAAACCATGCAGACGCTGCGACAACAGATGAATGAACACCGCTCGACAATCACCAGGCAAGACTGCTCTCTTCCTGTTGAGGAGCACTTCAGCGGTCACGGGCACTCGGCCTCTGATATTCGGGTAAGCGTTCTCCAAGGCGGCCTTCATGACACACGACGGCGCAGAGTCGCTGAGCAGAAACTGATAGCCAAATTCCGCACACATGAGGACTGCCTCAACCGGGACATTGGGTTCATGTCACACTATCTGTAATCCCCACAGCTTGCCTGGGCCTGCAGAGTCTCACTGGCTGTCCTGTCTGGAGACAATACACATCTCTTTAGCCTGTCTTGATGCTCTCTCCACTCACATTGTTTGTATCTTAAAGACTTGATTAGCTGTAAGTATTCGCATTCCAACCATTATTCTGTAAATTGAGTTTGTGTCTTTCTCTGCCCTGTTTGTGAACAGAATTCCCATTCACCTGAGGAAGGGGCTTAAGGCTCCAAAAGCTTGTGGCTTTTGCTACCAAATAAACCTGTTGGACTTTAACCTGGTGTTGTTAAACCTCTTACAGAAAGGGGCAACAAGGTGGCACAGTGGTTAGCACTGCTGCCTCACAGCGCCAGGGACACGGGTTCAATTCCAGCCTTGGATCACTGTCTGTGTGGAGTTTGCACATTCTTCCCACATCGGCTTGGGTTTCCTTTGGGTTCCCCAGTTTCCTCTCACAGTCGAAAGATATGCAGGTTAGGTGGATTGGCTGTGATAAATTGACCCTAGTGTCAGGGCGAGTAGCAGGGTAAATATGTAGGACTACGGCATTGTGGTCGGTGCAGACTCAATGGGCCGAATAGCCTCCTTCTGCACTCTAGGATCCTATGAGACTGTTGGTGCTGTGGGATCGCACTCCCACCTACACCCGGACTGAAGATTTGGATCCGAGTTCCATCTGACAGGGATTCGGTGCCTTTATAGCTAAAGGAATAGAATATAATGTAAGGAAGTATTGTTGAAACTATAGAAGGCATCAGTGAGGTTGCATCTGGAGTATTGTGCACAGTTTTGGTCCCCTCATTTGAGGAAAGTTCAGAGGAGGTTCACTAGATTGATTCCACAGATGAGGGGCTTGTCGTATGAAGAGAGATTGAATAGTTTAGGCCGATACTCTCTGGAATTTAGAAGAATGAGATTAGAAAATTGAGGTATACAAGATGATAAAAGGTGTGGATAAAGTAGACGTGGAGCGGATGCTTCCTCTTGTGGGGCATTCTAGGACGGAAGGTCATAGATTTAGGATAAGGGGTAGCAAGTTTAAAACTGAGTAGAGGAGAAACTACTTCTCCCAAAGGGTTGTGAATCTGTGGAATGTGCTACCCCAAAGTGCGGTGGATGTTGGGACAGTGAGTAAATTTAAGGAGGAGTTAGACAGATTTTTAATTGGTAATGGGTTGAAGAGTTAGGGGAGAAGGTAGGAAAATGGTAGTTGAGGAGCATATCAGCCATGATCGAATGGCGAAGCGGACTCGATGGGCCAAATGGCCTAATTCTGCCCCTATATCTTATTGCCTGTTGAAAGCGGGGATAAATACGAATATCAGAACCCCCTTGGCAGCCCCTCCCCTCAGCCCTCTCAGTCTGAGCCGCTCTCTTCACAAACTCTCCCCACTGTCGGAAACGACAAAACGCCTCACTTTCCCTGAGGCACTTCGCTTTCGGCACAAACGGGGCGAAAAGAATCGGAACAGATTCAATATTCTCTCAGTCAGAGTCTGGAAATGGCTGCAGAAAAGAAGCGAGAAATGAGCTACTTCTTGCAGTTAAAGAGCAGATTGTGGGGCAGCTCAATGGGAGCGGAGTCAGTCTCCATTAAGCGGCGAGCCTGGGCTCTGAGCCGGTCTCTCTGCAATGTTCAAGCTGGGAAGTGTGAACACGGCAAACGCGATGTGAACACAGCGGGGATAGCAGAGGGAATGGGGCCGAATGTCCGCACTAAAAGGCGCCGCTCTCGGTGTCTCTATCATCCGGATGGTCAAATGCAGCCCCCAATCCATGTCCACACTGCCCCCCAATACAGAGCCCACCTATGCAGTACCTTAGTGCCCCCCCGGGTGATGTGAAGCGCACACAACACTGAGCTGCAACCGAGCGCTGCTTGTGATTTTCTCCCGGGGATTTCTCACTCGCTGCCTCGGGAGTCTCCAGCTTTCCCATTCCTGACCTCACACAGAAACCGCACAAACTATTGATCTCCCGCAGCTCTCCCAAAACTCCTGCAGCCCATTTTCACTTTTGCAATGTAATAGGCACACATTAAAGCGGGCAGCCTGGCAGTGCCTGTGCCAGCTCGCAGCAGAATCCACACTCACACCATTCGGCAACACAGGCGCTCGCTCCCGGATCCACTTCCCGACTTGAATTCTCTTCGCAAGAACCGTTCTCGCCGCTGAACCACCAAAGCCGCCGGTTTCTCCTCTTCCACATCGGGCTTTCCCTCTGACTCGGTCGGTCATGGCTTTGGCGAGGATTTGGAGATTTTGGATGGTGTCGCTCTTCTTGTCCGGGACCCTCAGTCTGGGCTGCGAGAGGCTGCAGTTACATCAAGTTCTCAACAAACACACACTCAGCAAACTCAATCGAATGGTGAGTTGAAACTGCACCCAGAGTGGGATTCGAATCAGATTGGGTCTGTTTGTTTTCCAAGGCAGATCAGGAGAGAAATAAATTTGGGCTTGTAATTTCTATCCATTTAATAAACAAAAAGTCTCCAGTATTTATCAGTGTTTATCTGCATATACCTGGGTCAACTTTACCGCCTCTTCTCTAATAACAGAATTACCATGCGATTTCACAGACTGGGTGATTTAAATTGTCCCTTAGGTTCGATGGTGTCGGGGTCTGGAGCATTGCAAATGTTATACAGAAAATGAAGTAAAGGTAGATGCAACAAGGTAGCGAGTTTAACGGAAGTTTCTAGAAATTCAGTTCTCCCTAAGACGGATTCAGGTTAATTCTGCACGGTCAAACCATGTCTCACTAACTTGCTGAGGTTTTTTTGATGATTTGGTTGACGCGGGTAATGCTGTTGGACATGGACTTCGAATAGTCTTTCGACAAAGTGCCACACAACAGACCTGTGAGCAAAGTTATGACACTTGGAATAAAAGAGACAGGAGCAAAGTGGATATGAAATTGGCCGAGTGGCAGGAAGCAGAGATTACTGGTTAACGGATGTGATGGTGTGCAGGGTATAGTTTTGGAATTTGCAAATGATACAAATCTTGGAAGCATTGTGAGGAGGACAGCGGAAAACTTCACCAACTTCTCAAGTCGGTGCAGTGGTCAGACAAATGGCAGGCGGAATTTAATGCAGAAAAGTGTGAAGTGATTCTTTTGGCTGGAAGAATGCCAATCACAACATACCACTTTAAACGAGTATAGGCGTAGAGGGTGTATATGTGCATAAGCCATCAAAAGCGGCAGGATAGGTTGAGAGAGCAGTTAATAAATCATACAACATCCTAGGCTTTATTAATAGAGGTATAGAATACATAAGCAAGCGGGTGATGTTAGACTTGTATAGAATGCTGGTTTGGTCTCAACTGGAGTATTGCATCCAGTTCTGGGCACCACACTTTAGGGAGGTTGTGAAAGCATTTCGAGAGAATGCAGAGAAAGATTCACAAGAATGTCTCTCGGGATGAGGAACGTCAGTTACATGGACAGATTGGGTAAATTGGGACCATTTTCCTTGGAGAAGATAAGGTCCAGAGAAAATTTGATAGAGGTGTTCAAAATTATGAGGGTTTGAACAGGATAGACAAATACAAATGTGCCTTGACAAATACATGAATAGGATGGGAATAGAGGGATATCTTCCCCGGAAGGGCAGGGTTTTTTAGTTCAGACGAGCAGCATGGTCGGTGCAGGCTTGGAGGGCCGAAGGGTCTGTTCCTGTGCTGTAATTTTCTTTGTTCTCTGTTAGGCTAGAAAGGGAAAATGCTGTTCCCACTGATGGAAGGATTGGGAACAAGTAAATAGAAATTTAAGGTAATGAAGCTAATAAGAGGATCTGTGGTGACAGGAGGAAATTCCTTTTGGCAAAGTGAGTGAGTAGAATCTGGAATGTGCTGGCTGAGAACACAGCACAGGCAGGATCAATTGAGCCATCTAAGAAGGAATTGGATTATCATTTGAAAAAGCCAAATGCACAGGGCTATGCCAAAAGGCCAGGATGTGGCATGAGGTAAATTGCTGATTTGGAGAACCAGCACAGCACGATGGGCTGAATCGCCTCCTTCTGTGCAGCAACCATTTTGCGATTCCGGGTACTGAAACTTTCAGTGGAACCAACAAATCAGAGCCCAAGGGAACTGAAAAAATCAGATAGAGGGTCGGGGAGTCTTACAGTGATTGGCAAAAGACAACAGGAGAATCTGAACACAGGAGGGTGTGGGGGTCTGATCATACAGAGGGGAAACTGAACCTGAGGCTAGGTGCAATCAAACCGTGAGTCAAGGGGAAATCAGCGTTGAACGGGAAAAAATCAGATTTAGAGAAAATGGGAACCCACACATTGTGGAGAGAAGAATGATAGAGGAAAGGAGAAATTTGGCATTGTGAAGAGGCTGAATTAAACACGGATGTAGAATCAGACACAAAAACGAAGGGTCAGCAGAAGGCCCAGAGTGACAATCAGGTAGAGACTAATTCTCTGTGGAGAGAGGTAGTCAGATGCAGAGGAAATGAGTTAATTTGTGAAGGATAACTGCATTGAGGGGAAAGGGGAAATAATCCTCTGGGGGAGATAGAATCTGAATCCTTGTGAAAAAATATATCTGGTCTGAAGGGTGAATAGAAAATGGACACTGAGGCGGGGAAGACTCACAAAATGGGTCAAGAAGGGGATTGTGATGGGGGGGGGGGGGGGTGCAGGGATGAAAAGGGGGCTCAGAAACAACACATTAGCCTCAACAATCTATATTTATATAGCACCTTTAATGTAATAAATATCCAAAGTGCTTCACAGGAACATAATACAATAAAATTGACATCAAGTTATGCAGATGCCCAAATGTTAGTGAAAGAGTTAGGTTTGCAGGAGTGTCTCACAAGAGGAAGGGGAGCTGAAGAGATACAAAGATTTTCAGAAAGAATTCCTGATCTTAGCATCTTGATAGTTGAAGGTACGGGCCACCAATAGTGAAACAATGAAAGTCAAGAGTACAAAGGAAGCCAAAACAACAGAAGAGCAGATATGTCAGATTTTTCTTGAGGCTGGAGATGATTACAGACCCTGGAGGAGACTTGAAAACAAGTTCAAGAATTTAAGGATTGAGGCCTTGTTTAACTAGAGCTCAGGTGTAGTCAGAAAACCGCTGTTGCGAATTAGGAAAAAGCCATCACAAATTTAGATAACTTCAAATTTCCAGTGGGGAGAAAGTGGAATGTCAATCAGATTTGTGTTGGAATAGTCAAACTCAGAGGTTAGAAGGGTATAGATTAATGTTTCAGTAAATACGAGGAGGCAGCAGATATGATAGAGGTGGAAGTTGGCAGTTTTACTGAAGGCATGGATATGTGATCAGAAACTCATTTCATGGTCAGATATGATGCCACGTTTGTGCAATCTCTGCTTCAGCCTCAGTTAGTTTCCAGGGAGAAGTTGGTGTCAGCGACTGGGGAAGAAACATTGCACGGAGGACCAGCTTCAGTCTTCTCATAAGATCATAGCAGGAGTAGACCATTCGGCCCCTCTAGCCTGCTCTACCATTCAGTAAGATCATGACTGATCAATTGGCAGCTTTAACCTCACTTTCCCTGTCTTCCCCCTATAACATTTGACTTCCATGTGGATTAGCCTTGAAACATCTTCAATGGCTAAGGGGGCTGTTTTCTACGGAAGAGAATTCCAAAGACTAATGACCCTCTGAGACAAGAAATTCCTCTTTACTTCCACCCTAAATGGGAGACGCCTTATTTTTAAACTGTGCCCCCTAGTTCAAGATTCCGCAACGAGGGGGAAACATCGTCTCAGCATCCACCCAGTCAAGCTCCCTGAGAATCGTCTATGTTTCAATAAGGTCATCTCCAATTGGTATGATCGACACATGTTAAAATTGACCGAGGGTTTACAGATGATCTGAGAGGCAGGATGTAGATGAGAGGGAGGAGAGGCCAAGGATTCATCCTTGGGGGACACCAGAGGTAACGAAACCGCTCGACAGCGGGAACAGAAGCAATTGCAGGAGTTTCTCTGGCTACGTTTAGATGGATAAGAATAAAAGCAAGCGAGTGGAGCACCCCACCCCACCCCACCACCCCTACCCCACTTCCCCCACAACCGGACAGTGGTGCAGAGGCCTGGGGGATGCTGATGCATTGAAGCGTGTCAAAGTGTGCAGGCAGATCAAGTAGGACCTGGGGGTGGGGGGAGGGGCGGGAGGAGGGGGGGAGGGGAGGTTAACTTCGGTTACAGTCACATAGGATTTAATTTGTGATTTTGAAAAAGAATGATGATCAAAGCAGCCTATGATGCCCCAATGAAGGGAATCCGATCAACTTGAAGGAAATAATCTGCTTTTACAAAATGGATATTAATAATATTAATCCAGATTGTTGGAACTTTGAGCTGGAACCGAGCGCTGTTTGTGATTTTTCTCTCGGGGATCTTCCAGTCCCTGGTTCCGGAATCTCCAGCTTTCAGATTCCTTACCTCAGACAGGGAGCTGACTAACTATTCCTCTCCTGAAGAACTTCCAAAACTCCCGCTACCAGATTTCACTTTTTAAATGTAATCGCCAGTCCCTGCGACAGCATAGCAGGGACAGTTCCTCCCAGCACAGTCCACACATAGACACGGATACACAGAGAGAAAGAGAGAGAGACAGACAGACAAACCACAGAGACACACACACACAAACACAGACACAGAGAAACACACACACATACACACAGATATTCACAGAGACAAGACCCACAGAGACACACAGAGAGACAATTACAGACATACATAGAGAGACACAGAACGGCACGCACACAGAAACAGACATGCACACAGGCACACACGCAGACACTCGTACAGACAGACACAGACATGCACACACAGACACAAACATTCACGGGCACATAGAAACAGACACACACAGATACAAACAGACACACTGAAACAGACATACAGAAACAGACACACAGACACAGACATAACAGAAACGTACAGATAGACACACAAACAGGCACACAGAAAGAGACACACACACACATAGTCTCACACACACACACACACACAGGACTGGACTGTTCAGGCTGGGTTCACGCGAGGCTGTATTTCCACTCCGGTGTTTCACTCGTTTGAAAATAATTATTGTTCGGAGTTGAACCCGGATCCGGCCGCAGTCTGATCCCCAACTCGGGTTGATCATGCCTTTGGCGAGTTTAACCTGCTTCCTGAGCAAATTCCGATTCACACAGGGTGCGTTTGTTTTTGGAAAAAAAAACAGGGAACGTGTTTCTCGGCTTTCAGTTAATTGTTAGCGATTCTCCAGCATTGCTGCTTGGGTTTGTCGTCTGAGACAGTGTTTGTCTTTTCTCTCAGGCCGGTCGCTTCCCTCGACAATGTGTCAGGGAGAGGTTTGCGCTGAAAACCAAGCCCCTGGATCTTGTGAGACTGTCGGAGGGGTTGCAGGTGAGCGAACACTGGGGCTTATTTTCATTCATTCTGACAGAATTTTACGTAAAACCTGATTAAGGCGAACAACCGTAATCCAGGATTTACAAAGCGGGCCACTCATTGCTGTGAAAGTATCGGTGAAATTGAATCTGGTCCTCTCTGAGTCAGGGTTGAACTCACGCCGCGCAGTTTAGGAACCCCAAAGAAAGGCCCACGTCTCCATTCCCTCAGTCTGGTGTATGGTGTCGAGACTCCATTATTCTAATACTGGCCACGTCACCCAGCCACCTTTCATCCTCTGTAAACTTGAACTTCCTCACATGACTGCTGTAATATAATGTGGAGATGCCGGCGTTGGACTGGGGTAAATACAGTAAGTTGAACAACACCAGGTTAAAGTCCAACAGGTTTATTTGGTAGCAAAAGCCACAAGCTTTCGGAGCCTTAAGCTCCTTCTTCAGGTGAGTGGGAATTCTGTTCACAAACAGGGCATATAAAGACATAAACTCAATTTACAGAATAATGGTTGGAATGTGAATACTTACAGCTAATCAAGTCTTAAAGGTACAAACAATGTGAGTGGAGAGAGCATGAAGACAAAACCTGCCTTAATGCTCTCTCCACTCACATTGTTTGTACCTTTAAGACTTGATTAGCTGTAAGTATTTGCATTCCAACCATTATTCTGTAAATTGAATTTGTGTCTTTATATGCCCTGTTTGTGAACAGAATTCCCACTCACCTGAAGAAGGAGCTTAAGGCTCCGAAAGCTTGTGGCTTTTGCTACCAAATAAACCTGTTGGACTTTAACCTGGTGTTGTTAAACTTCTTACTATGCTGCAATATAACCCAGCTTTAGTATATCGAAATATCCCAACTCGCACAATTCAACCATCCCTTCTATTGAAAACAATATTGTAACTAAAATATTGAAAAAATACTTCTCACTGCATACTAATACATGTGGCAATAATAAATCAAATCAAATCCTTCTGTATTCTCGGAACAGGAAACAGTATTTTTTTACTTTCTGATGCTTCGTGTGAAATCTCTCCATGGTTTTGGCCCTCGTATTTCTGTGACTTCCTCCAAGCTTCCAGATGTGGGCATGGTGGCACAGTGGTTAGCACTGCTGCCTCACAGCACCAGGGACCCAGGTTGAATTCAGGCCTGGGGTCACTGTCTGTGTGGAGTCTGCACATTCTCCCTGTGTCTGCGTGGGTTTCCTTCGGGTGCTCCGGTTTCCTCCCACATTCCGTAGATGTGCAGGTTAGGTTGATTGGCCATGCCAAATTGACCCTTAGTGTCAGGGGAATTGGCAAGGTAAATATGTGGGGTTACAGGGGTAGGGTGGGATTGTTGTTGGTGCAGGCTGAATGGGCCGAATGGTCTCCTTCAGCACTGTAGGGATTCTATGATTCTATGTTACATCCAATTTTCATTTCATGCACATTCTGGATGTCCATTGCTCTGCTATTGGTGGCCATGCCTTCAGCTGCCTAAGTCTCTCTGCACTCTGAAGCGAACTCTCCGTTTCCTTTGTGGAATGTGAGTGTCACTGGCTGGGCCAGCATTTATTGCCCATTTAAGAGTCAACCACATTGCTGAGGCTCTGAAGTCACATGTAGGCCAGACGAGCTAAGGACGGCAGATTTCATTCCCTAAAGGACCAGATGGGGCTTATTTTCATTCAGATGGGGTTTTTTTTAACGACAGTCGACAATACTTTCATGGTTATCATTGGACTTCTAATTCCAGATTTTTATTGAAATCAAGGCCGCAATTCTCCCAAAAGTGCTGAATTGGCGGAAAAACTGTTCTAGATCCGACTGTTTTGTCAGTTCAGCTTCTCACCCGAATCTCCGCACTCTGTGCACTGAAGAAGACCCAATCGTGAATATCATTAAAACCCGGGGGCGGGACCTATTAACGCTGGAGTCTGACGGTTCTGGAACTCTGTGCATGCAGTGGCCCCGATCTGTCAGTCTCCCCGTTTGCTGGCCAGCCTGGGAACCCCGCAATGCTGCCCCTCCAACAAACCCCCCTCCCCCCCCACCCGCCCCCCCCACCCCCCCCCCCCCCCACCCCCACGGCCCAATCACGGCCCGCACAGCAATTCCCGGTCCAGCCCTGACCTCCGCACCCTGGAGCACCCTGATGTACAGCCCACTTCCCCCCAGCAGTGGCAATCCCCCCACCCATTCAACCCGGCAGACCCCCCCCCCCCCGCTAATACCGCTCCCCCGGGGTCAGACCCTCCCCCCAGAGGCAGGGCCCCCCCTTGGCAGACCACCCACCCCTCCAACACACCCCAATCACTGCCCTCCCTTCATCCCAGACCGATCCTGTCTGCAGAGTGGCAGTGGAACCCCCCCACTCCCACTGATCACCCGGGGCCCTGCTCACAATAGGCCCCGCCCTCTCGGCACTGCCCGATGCCAAATGGGCAGTGTGAAGCTGCCTCCTGGGCCTGGACACTTTGCCCCTTGGGCAGTGCCAGGGGACACAGGCTGGCACTGCCAGGGTGCCTATGCCCAGGGGGCACCACCCCCACCAACCGACCCGCTGGAGGGCCCCAATTGCCCCCCCTCCGGCAGGGTTTCTCGCTAGTCCCTCGAACATGGGGAGCTAGTCTAAACCCTGCCATAATGAAGTACTCCTAGCTGGGTGGGAGATTCAATCGGGACCAGAAAGTTCCCGATAATTAGATTGAAAACATATTTAAAATACATTTAAAACAGATTCAAATGACTTACCTGTCTTCACGCCCGTTTCCAGTGTGGTCTGACCGGTGACTGTTCACCAGTTCTGGGAGATGCGCATGTGTCCCCAGCGAATGTGCAAATCCCGGAACAAGGTCAGCAACGCACATCTCCCACCATGACCCACCAGAAAAGTTGCATGTTGTGATGGAAGAATTGTGGCCCAAATTTCACCCTCTGCCATAGTGGGAATTGAACCCATGTCCCCTGAGTCTCTGGATTACAAATCCAGTGGCAATACCACTACCTCACCAACTCCCTGATTGGTAATTCTCCCGGGAACCTTGAGATTGTTCGCTGTGTTAAACGTGAAATATAAATGCAAGCCATTGTTGGCAACATGGGGCAAATTGGAACTGTGCATGGACTGGGCTAAATGGGGTGTGAGGTCTCAAAGTACTTGTCCAGGTGGCAGATATTCGGTGCCAGTTAGAGTGTACAATCTGCATCAATGCAAGCTTGTACCTCCTAGTAACTACATTTGAAAGTATATTTATTACTCACAAGTAAGGCTTACATTAACGCTGCAATGAAGTTACTGTGAAATTTCCCTAGTCGCTACTATCAGGCCCATATTCAGGCCAATGCACCTAACGAGCACGTCTTTCGGAGGAAACTGGAGCACCCGGAGGAAACCCACGCAGACACGGGGAGAACATGCAAACTTCACACAGACAGTGACCTAAGCCAGCAATCGAACCTGGGTCCCTGGTGCTGTGAAGCAGCTGTGCTAACCACTGTACCATCAATCAGATGGAGCAACAGCTTCAGTGGTGTTACATCAATCCTTAGCTTCTCCAGAGTAACAGTGAAGGATTAACCGTGCAAATTGTACTTTGCTGGTTAAAAGGGAACATGTTCTCTCTAATGGCATTGTGTATATTTTGTCCAGACACAGGACAGGATCCAGATTGTCCATCAAACCCTGCGACACATCAACAAGATTTACAGCATGAATCTGGGCTCAGTTACATGGGCCCGGGACAAGGTGGAAAACGTCCGGCTTTTCCTGGATCGGCAGCTCAGTGAGCTGGAAGAATGTGTCAGGAATCCAGGGTCAGAGCATAGGCTGAGGAGAAACTCCACCATTCAAAAATACTTCAGGAAACTGAGGAAGTTTCTCAAACAGAAGGTGGGACAATTGAAATTTGAGAGTGGGATTACTGGCATGTAGTTAATTTAACTGTATTCAAATCTGTCCATTTTCAAATGGGGTTTCCTGAATGTTTGTTTCACTTTTTCAGGGATTCAGCAACTGCGCCTGGGAAATAATCCACACTGAGACTAGAGCCCGATTACAACAGCTCCTTTTCGTAATGGCACAAATCAGCAGAAGAACGTGAAAAAAATCCAACCCCATGTTTCGTAGAAACTAGAATAATTAATTTAAATGAGCTGCTACTGATAAAATATAATGATATCGTAACATGTATTTTACTGTATCGCTGTGGTGAAACTTTGATGTTTGGTGACTGATGAAGAGCAAAGAATTATGTTATTTTATGTTTAATTATTTATTCTAATCTATTAATATTTATTGCTGCGATGGTTTTCTATGATGAAATGCTAAATGTTTCACGAGGGGAAATCCAAGAGAAAATAATTCTGCCCCTTCCTTTATTGGCTGCCAGGGGTGACAATGAAACGTTTCAATCCAGGTTTGCTCTTTTGGGCATTTTATTCCATTGGCTGACTTTTCCACTGTGAAATTTCTGAGCTGCCCAACTAGCTGACTTTAATCCTTCTTGCTCCTCATCTTTATCTGTCTTCAGTTAAATTGATCACCACAATGTCCTTGTACCACAGATTTTACAACTTTGAAGGTATAAAATCAAAAATCAAAAAGGAACTGAATATTTCTCATGTCTTTACAGGCTGAAATGATAATAAGCTATTTGAAAGGCCTCAATTTTTAAAGAAGTATTATGTTTCATGTGCACAGTATTTATGTCATTAAACAATTCCGTCAGCTTGAAAGCTCAAAACTCCACTTCATTTGGGGCTGCAGTGGTTAACACTGCTGCCTCACAGCACCAGGGACCCAGGTTCGATTCTGGCCTTGGGTGACTGTGTGGGTTTCCTCTGGGTGCTCCGGTTTCTTCCCACAGTGCAAAGATGTGCAGGTTAGATGGATTGGCCATGCTGAATTGTCCCTTAGTGTCCCAAGGAGTGTAGTTTGGGGGGATCGGTGGGGTAAAAGTATGGAGTTATGAGGATAGGGCCTGGGTAAGATGATCTATCGGAGAGTCAGTGCAGACTCGATGGGTTGAATGGCCTCCTTCTGCACTGTAGGGATTCTATGATTCTATTCTATGATTCTATTTCCACTGAGCTGCTTAGTGTAACTGCTGAACTTCCAGTGACAAATCTGCATTGGAATGGTCCGGCCCATTCTCAGCTTTGACTTCCAGGTTTCCTCAGTCTCAAGGGTGGGGATGCAAACTCCTGATTCCATCCCTGTTCCACACTAACCTTTACATTTCTGTTCTCCACGAGGTCACCATTTCGGTTAATTGTATGTCATTTTAAGAAGTCCCACTACACCAGGTTAAAGTCCAGTAGGTTTATTTGGCATCACAAGCCTTTGGAGCGGTACTCCTCACCTGATGAAGGAGCAGCGCTCCGAAAGCTCGTGATACTAAATAAACCTGTTGGACTTTAACCTGGTGTTGTGAGACTTCATACTGTGCCCACCCCAGTCCAACGCCGGCATCTCCACATCAAATCATTTTAATGTATTTGTATTTATCACTGTGATGGCTTTGTGTAATGGATTGTTACAGTTTTATACAATGTGTGAAGTGAGTTCAAAAAGAAACATTAATTTATTGGATATTTATTAAAAGTTGGAAAATCAATAATATATTTATAAAATGTTTTATATTGAATGAAATATGTTTGTGCAAATAAATTGTATTTTATATTACACATTACTCATTTGTGTCCATTGGTCTCTCTCTTCACTATAAATATGATATCATTGAAGCAATCAGCATTGGGAGGGAGGAGATATTAATGGTTTCAGTGGGTTTAAGAGTGGATAAATCCCCAGGCCCAGTTGAGATGTATCCCAGGTTGCTGTGGGATGCAAGGGAAAAGATTGCAGGGGCTCTGACACTAATTTGCAATCCTCTCTGGCCACAGGAGACATTAAGAAGTTTAACAACACCAGGTTAAAGTCCAACAGGTTTATTTGGTAGCAAAAGCCACATAAGCTTTCGGAGCTCCAAGCCCCTTCTTCAGGTGAGTGGGAATTCTGTTCACAAACAGGGCATATAAAGACACAGACTCAATTTACATGAATAATGGTTGGAATGCGAATACTTACAGCTAATCAAGTCTTTAAGAAACAAAACAATGTGAGTGGAGAGAGCATCAAGACAGGCTAAAAAGATGTGTATTGTCTCCAGACTCTGCAGTTCCAGGCAACTGTGGGGGTTACAAATAGTGGGACATGAACCCAATATCCCAGTTGAGGCCATCCTTGTGTGTGCAGAACTTGGCTATCAGTTTCTGCTCAGCGACTCTGCGCCGTCGTGTGTCGCGAAGGCCACCTTGGAGAATGCTTACCCGAATATCAGAGGCCGAATGCCCGTGACCGGTGAAGTGCTCCCCAACAGGAAGAGAACAGTCTTGCCTGGTGATTGTCGAGCGGTGTTCATTCATCCGTTGTCGCAGCGTCTGCATAGTTTCCCCAATGTACCATGCCTCAGGACATCCTTTCCTGCAGTTCCACATGCAGTTCCTGTGTTCCACATCATGACTACGACAGGAGACATGCCAGAGGGCAGGAGGAAAGCTAACGTGGTACCATTATTCAACAAGGGAAGTAGAGATAAACCAAGTAATTACAGGTCAGTGAGCCTAACATCAGTGGTGGAGAAATTATTAGAACAAAATTCAGAGGGAGAGAATTAATATCCATTTGGAGAGGCAAAGATTAATCAGGGATAGTCAGCATTTAGAGGGGATTTGAGGAGAATTTGTTTCACCCAGAGGGTGTTGAGAATTCACTACCTGAAAGGGTGGTAGAGGTGGTCTTCCTCAAAACATTTAAGAAGTATTTAGATGAGCACTTGTAGTGCTGTAGCATGCAAAGCTATGGATCAAGTGCTGGAAAATGGGATGAAAATAGATAGGTACTCAATGGCCGAAGCAGACATGATGGGCCAAAGGGCCTCTTTTGTGCTGTAAAACTCAATGGGCGGAATTTTCCCAAAACATTTCTGTGTCTCAATGATGAGAAAGAAGGAGTCCTCCATGCCAACATTTTCAGCAACTTGGCACTGCAATCTTTCGGCACTATGTCAATTTTTCTGACAGCTGGGAGACTTACGCCGGTACAAAGGGGTGGAGGAGGTTAAATATGCCGGGGGAGCTGGCTTCAGAGTGCTTGGGCGCCATTTTGCGGCGTTCCCCAACCTGCTGGTGAACTGGAAAACCTCCTCTCACTCCTGTCTCCCAACGGACATTGGAGCACCCCCTTCATTAACAGCATTGGTATTCCCCAAACTGACACGGCTCATTGGCATCGGGGCATCAGAGCCCTCCAGGTAAATCCCCTGGTTGACACTGGCATGGCTCCCCACCACCCATGATGACCCCCTCCATGACCCACTCCTGCACGATACCCCTTGAACAATCCCCCTGCTTAGCAACCTCCAAAATGACCCTCCCTCCTGATAGGCCCACCCATGCATAGCCCCTTGTCATTGCGCATAGCTCTCTGTCAGAGTGCATAGACGCCCCTCATAGTCATTGTGCATAGACTCCACTCATAGCCCCCTAACACAGCCTCACTCCCCCACTCATGCTCCACCCCCATATAGACCCTATCCCCTTGGTACTGCCTCTGTCATATGGTGCCAGAGTGCCAGCTGGGCACTGCCATGGTGCCAGGTGAGTACTGCTAGGGTGCTAGGTGGGCATGGCCATGATGCCAGGTGGGCACTACGAGGCAGGCACTGCCTACTGGTGAGGTTGGAAGCATCCGGGAGGGGAGAAGCAGCTGTGCCGGATTCCCTAATTATATGGAGATCCAGGCAATCCTGTGTTAATGAGCCCTTCCTGGATGCGAAGCCATTCTCACCAGTAAAACAGGGCCGGGAAGATACCAATCCAATTCATGAATCGGATCTTTGGCCTCTCACGCTATCTATCCAGCTCGTTATGCTAATCAACGGGCACAGCGAGCCGGTAAGATCACACCCTTTGACTCTAAATGATCTGAATTGCTCTCCCTGTCGCTGTTACTGATACTCCTTCAATAATCTATTTTCCTCTCTGCAATGTTTGATATTCCCGCTCCAGGCAAAACACATAAATCCCTTTGAACCCAATGGGCTCAATTTTCTGTTTCCTAGGCATGACAGCTTGTTTAGTCTTCTGGTATTCAACTCTATATTCTCCCTCTTGAGCGAGGGGTCAAACTTGAGGGGTTAAACAGAAAGAGAAGGGGGTAACTGCAGGCATTAAGTGGAATGGGCTATTCGTCAATACCTATTCCCAAACATTGTTGAAAATTGTGGTTTATTTCTTCTCTCTACACTCCTGATGTTGCATTCAAACCATCTAAGCCGACTAAATTTTCTACTTCCAGACAGATTCACAAAGTAATCCTCCCTTCCGCTCTATTCCATTGTTACTCACTTCAGTCTTTCTTTTGATCATTCCGTTCTTCATGGGCTCATCTTTCACCTTGCACTGAGAAAAACTGAGGTCTGTTTCTGATCATTGTCATTTAATCACATTCAAGTACAATTTGTCTTTATTCATCTGCAAATGGATAATGTTTTACTTATTATTAGCAAATATACCCTGCCTTTGTCCACATTCAATTGAAAAATAACTTTTTTTAAAATCTAAAAGATGGAGAATCTTCAGAAATCTGTTCTACAGAATCTCATCCATGCTTGAAATGAGATTTTGGAATGATAGAGTTTGTAATCCTGCCTTGGATTCAAAGGTTGGAAAGTTCAAATTCACTTGAGAGTTATGGTGGAGACACAACCTCTGGCTCTGAATTCTGGGTTGTCCCATAGAATCCCGACATTGCAGAAGGAGGCTATTTTGTCTTTGAACCTGAATTGATTCTCTGACAGATCATCCAAACCAGGCCCTATCTTCATAACCCCACGTTTTTACTCCACTAATCCCCCTATACTACACATCTTGGGACACTTTGGGGCAATTAAGCATCGCCAATCCACCCAACCTGTACATCTTTGGACAGTGGGAGGAAACCCACGCAGACACAGGGAGAACACAGAAACTCCACACAGTCACCCAAGACTGGAACTGAAACCGGGTCCCTGGTGATGTGAGGCAGCAGTGCCAACCATTGTGCCACCATGCTGCCCAGCCATATATTTGTGCCCAAAAATTGAGATTCTCAGCTTCTCAGTGTATTGGCTGTGGGACTACATGAAATCTTGCTAATGTACAGGATTATTTGAAATCAGCCTTTCAACTCAGATGTAGATGGTTACGGCTGAGAAAGTAATGTACAAGCATGGAAGGTGAGTCGACTTGTGAATCCATCCTTTACTCCTCAGGGGGAGAATATGAAATCATGTTGTGTTCAGTGGCTAGATTAGTGCCAGGTGGTCCATCTGGTTTCATACATATTCAACATTTTCACAGTGGTTAGATACAACTAATCATAGAATAGAATCCCACAGTGCAGAAGGAGGCCATTCAGCCCATCGAACCAGCACCGACAACAATTCCCACCCAGGCCCTATCCCCATAATCCCACCCTGATAATCCCCCTGACACTAAGAGGCAATTTAGCATGGCCAATCAATCTAACCTTCACATCTTTGGATTATAAGAGAAAATTGGAACACCCGGAGGAAGCCCACACAGACACGGGGAGTATGTGTAAACTCCACAGAGTGTCACCTGAGGCCATAATTGAACCTTGGTCCTTGATGCCGTGAAACAGCAGTGCTAACCACTGTGCCACTGTACTGCTCATTAAGTGGCTTATAGACCATTTCAGTGGTTGCTTAAGGTTCGACCACAATTCTCTCGGTTTAGAGTCACATTTAGGCCAGACTGGCTATGGACAGCAGATTTCCTGGTGCTGTCTAAAGGTTACATTTTTTTCAGAGAAAGATTTTAGAAATATTTTTATAATGTTGGCACACATGGTGGCTCAGAATTCTCCTCACTAGTGTAATAACTTTGTGCATTAACTATTACCTGCTGAAATTACTGAAATTGTATGTTTATTATGTTGTAGAAGCTCCTGTAACTGTGATAAAATATTATCCATTGTAAGAGTTAATATTTCAAGTGAAAGGCTATGTCCGGAACGTTAAGTCCATTCACACTGGTGGGATTTTCCCATCCCACTGCAGTGAATAGAGATTTGGCTGGTTGCCAAATTCTCCAACCTCGCTACAGCGGGAGCGGGGTTTGAACGGCCGGTAAGATATCGCCCTATGAATTTTTTATTCATTTATGGTTTGTGGGCATCGCTGGCTAGGACAACATTTATTGCCCATTCCTAACTGCCCTTGAGAAGCAATGATGAGCTGCCTTCTTGAGCCGTTGTAGTTCATGTGGTGTACATAAACCCTCAGTGCTGTTAGGGAGGGAGTTCCAGGATTTTGACCCAGCGACAATGAAGGAAGATGATATATTTTCAAGTCAGGATGGTGAGTGCATGATCTGATAATGATCATGTTGGTCATAGGCGCGATAATAGCCTAAGCCTAAAATAAAACTAGGTGGGAGATCAGTGCCAAAATCTTATCACCGTTCATGCCGACGGGATTTTCCCATCCTGCTGCAGTGAACAGAGAGTTGGCTGGGTGCCAAGTTCTCTGACCTCGCTGCAGCAGAAGCATGGCGTCAAACGGGTGGTAAGATTGCACCCTTGATTTCAAATGTATAAGGGGCTCCAGAAAAAAGCAAAAGTAGAAATGAGATCGATAGAAATAATTGCTTAGATAGAGAACATTTACATTCACTAAGATATAAATAAGTTGAGTTTAAATAGAGGAAAATAAATTATTCAACAAGAGAAGAAATACCATGAGAAGGTAAGGATCTTTTAATGCATCAGGTTGTTATAACTTGGAACTCACTGCCAGAAAGAATGGTATAGCTGATTCAGTAGTAACGTTCAAAAGGGAACTGGAGGCTTCCTAGTTAAGGAAAAGTTAAGGGCTATATTGAAAAGCAGTAGAGTGGGATTAAATGGATAGCTCTTTCAAAGAGCAATAGGGGCAGAAAGGCCTTCTGTGTTGTAATATTTTATGATTCCATGAATTTCATTTCTTCAACTATGCTTAGGTATATAGAATCATAGAATAGAATCATAGAATCACTACAGTACAGAAGGAGGCTATTCAGACCGTCAAGCCTGCACCAACAGCAATCCCACCCAGGCCCAATCCCCGTTACCACACATATTTATCCGACTAATCCCCCTGATACGAAGCGTCAATTTAACATGACCAATCAACCTAACCCGCACATACTTCGACAGTGGGAGGAAACCGGAGCACCCGGAGGTAACCGACGCAGACACAGGGAGAATTTGCAAACTCCACACAGACAGGAATCTAGGCCCCTGGTGCTGTGAGGCTTCAGTGCTAACCACTGTGCCAAGGTGCTGCCCAATAAATGCTGAGCCTAGCCAGTGATGCCCACACCACGGATGGAGAGATTACAAAGCATAAGTGGAAAAGGTGACTGGAATGTTGAACGTTCCATCTTGAGGTCAGGTGACACGGGGGTTTGGAAGTAATGGCCGTGATTCTCCCAAAAGCACTGAATTGGGTGGAAAACTGTTCTAGATCCCCACTGTTTTTTCAGTTCAGCTTCTCACTCGAATCTCCCTCACTCTGTGCACTGCAGAGGTCCCAGTCGTGAATCTCATTAAAAGCCCAGGGGGGCGGGACCTATTCATGCCGGACTCTGACAGTTCTGGAGCTCTGCGCATGTGCAGTGGCCCCAAACTGTCAAACTCCCATTTGTTGGCCAGCCCGGGACCCCCACAGTGCTGCTCCTTCAGCCCCCCCACAGTCCGATCACGGCCCCCACAACAATTCCTGGGCCAGCCCTGACCCCCCATCCCGGAGCGCCCCAATGTACAGCCCACCTACCCCAGCAGTGGCAATCCCCCCACACCCCTCACCCCGGCAGACTCCCACTGCTGATCTCCCCCTTGGGGTCAGACCCCCACCCCTCACCCAGAGGTAGGACCCCCCAGGCAGACCACCCGCCTCCCAGCCTGCCCCAATCCCTGCCCTCCCTCCAGCCCAGACTGTTCCTGTCTGCAGAGTGACAGCGGGACCCCCCCCATCCCCACCGATCGCCCCTAGGCCCCACCTGCAGTAGGACCCGTCCCCTTGGCACTGCCCGATGCCTGATGGGCAGTGCCAAGGTGCCCCCTGGGTATGGACACTTTGCCCCTTGGGCAAAGCCAGGGAACACAGGCTGGCACTGCCAGGGAGCCCATGCCCAGGGGGCACCATCCCCCTACCGCCCAAACCCCTGCAGGGCCCCGATTGCCCCCCCTTCACTCCGGCAGGGTCTCCCGCTAGTTCCCGAACGTGGGGAGCTACTGTAAACCCCGCCAGAATGAAGTACCCTGGCAGGGTGGGAGATTCAATCTGGACCTGAAAGTTCCCGATAATCACGTTTCAAACATATTTAAAATACATTTAGAAAAGATTCAGATGACTTACCTGCTTTCCTGCTGGTTTCCAGCGTGGTCTGACCGGCAACAACTGTTCGCCGGCTCTGGGAGATGCGCATGCGTTCCCGGCGCACGTGCAAATCCCGGTACAAGGATGGCGACGTGCATCTCTCACCGCCACCTGCCAGAAAAGTTGGGTGTTGCAATGGGAGAATCGCGGCCTATATTTCCACTGCACAAAGACTGAGGTTAGGCCGAAGCTTAAAGTTTTTCAAATTTACTTATTGGTGTCACAAGTAGGTTTACATTAACACTGCAATGAAGTTACTGTGAAAATCCCCTAGTCACCACACTCCTGCACCTGTTTGGATACACTGAGGGAGAATTTTGCATGGCCAATGCACCTAACCAGCATGTCTTTTGCACTGTGGGAGGAAACCGGAGCGCGCAGAGGAAACCCATGGAGAGACGGGGACAATGTGCAAACCTGGCACAGACAGTGACCTGAGCCGGGAAACGAACCTGGGTCCCTGGCATTGTGAAGTAGCACTGCTAACCACTGTGCCACCATGCCACCCCAAATCTATGTGTTCTTATTTACTCAGCTCTTTTAAGTTGCTGTTGCTCAATCGATGAAACACTGAATGAAACAGTGAGCTTTAATAAATGTTTCTCAATAAGCAAACTCTAGATCAACTTGAGGATAATGTAGCTTGATAAACTCTGGATACTGAAAATTGCACTTTCTATCTTTGATACTTTGGAAAAGACATACTTAATGATATTACTGATATTTTTTTCATGTCTCTGAGCAGTTCAGGGAAGGAGCTTTCCCCAGTATTTGGGCTGAGTTTGTTTATTTGATAAGAACAAGCTGAATCATGAACATGAATCAGATAGTAAACACAGGGGATTGATAAACTCACACCTAATGGGTCATTCTTAGCTCCTCTAATAATACCGGTTGATACAGCTTTACAGATGCCAATATCATAGAAATCATAGAAGCCTTACAGTGCAGAAGCAGGCCATTTGGTCCATTGAGTTTGCACCAACTCTCTGACGAAGCATACCCCCCAGACCCTATCCATGCAACCCCACATATTTACCCTGCTAATTTCCCTATCCTACATATCTTTGGGCACTAAGAGACAATTTAGAATGGCCAATCAACCTAACCTGCACATCTTTGGACTGTGGGAGGAAACCCACACAGACACAGGGAGGATGTGCAAATTCCACACAGTCACCCAACATCAGAATTGAACCTGGGTCCCTGGTGCTGCGAGGCGGCAGTGCTAACCACTGTGCCATCCTCCACTACTTCCTCAAAATGGCCATTAATCAGATGGCCTAGAATTTGGGGTATTACCAGTTGTGGCCTGACCCTAAAATAGGAAGGTACACCATTATCAGCAGTCAGAATGGAATAATGATCAGAAATGGGGAGCCTTGCTGATTTCAAACCTACTAAAATGCAGGGCACCCAGAATATTATGCCAGGTTAGCTAACCCCAAAGAAGGGCTAAATCTAATATATTCTAGGCTTCACTGGTAGTAGTATTTGAAAAAGTAGCACTTCCATCATCTAAAAATCTCCGGAAAATATAACACGGGTTTGCAAAAAAAACATCCACAAACTGCTGAGGCCTGTGTTATCGTTGATGTAGTAATCAGCAAGCAGCACATCACTTTAACAAACTATTGGTTAGACTATTTTCCAGACCGCAATCACTGGAAAAACCATGGGAGGAAACATTGGATTGGAGCTTGGCAGGCACCGTACCGCGTCGCTGCAGCTCCAACACATTTTCTGTGACAAACATGTTTCCTCTTTTTTTAATTCGCTCTCTGTTGCAGTAAGGCCAGCCTCTGATCTCTACACAAATTGTTCTCCTGTTGCCTGCTACATTCACAGTTGCTTTCAGACTCAGTATCCCTTTCAGTTTCATTTTAACTGAACGTGGAGAGTGGGATTTCTCATTGTCTGTGGTCAGCAAATGAGAAACCTCCTATGCAGATAGCTCACTTGATAAGGGAGACAGTGCAAACCATTGATGTGATTACATGTAGGGGATCACTTGAAGTTTTATGGGCTTCCCGGCAAAAAGTTTCCCTAATTCAACATAAAATCGCAAATTTTGCTTAAAATGGCTGGTGGAGGAAAAATGTTACAATAATGCAACAGGCGATGGAGTTTGTTTTAAGATGCATTGGCTGGTTGGTCCCTGCCAACTTCCCTCAAATAATGCTGAATCTGGGGCCTAGCAACAACTCAGCACCCCATTCTAGATTAAATGCATCGAATACATTGAAAGTATACAGTGAATATTACATGTATCACAACTGTATGGAAGCACCTCAGAGTGCAACATGACCGATCCACATAATCCATATAGTGCAGAAGGAGGCCATTCGGCCCATTGAGTCTGTACTGACAACAATCCCACCCATGCCCTATCCCACAACCCCACATATTTACCTTGCTAATCCCTCTAACCTACACATCCTGGGACACTAAGGGGCAATTCAGCACGGCCAATCAACCTAACCTGCACATCTTTGGACCGTGGGAGGAAACCGGAGCACCTGGAGGAAACCCACGCAGAAACAGGGAGAATGTGCAAACTCCACCTCGACAGTGACCCAATCCGGGAATTGAACCCAGGTCACTGGCGCTGTGAGGCAGCAGTGCTAACCACTGTGCCACCGTGCTGCCCTTGAAGAAAACCTGAATATTATTGTGCTTTGTGTGATGGTAATTTTGAAATGTTTGTAATGTTCTTTCAGATATTCTACGAATTAAGTACATTTTTGCAAAAAAAACTACTCCATCCTAGATTTCCTTTGCTCCCCCTGCCCTAGCACTTAAATGATTATTGACAGTAAATATAAACTTAACCACATCACCCACTACAAGATGTGCAGGTTTTAGGTGGGAAATTTGCAGCACATGATGGCTTCTGAGCTCAATAATTGATTATCAGACCATCAAATGCCCAAGCATTAATTCTGATTTTTTTACACCCTGTAGCACAGTAATAATCTGTATGTTACTGCCATTTAAACAGATATACATCCTTGCAGTTACAATCCTAACTGATCAGAATGAATTAGACGCACATTTTTAATAGTAAATTCCCAGTGTCAGAGAGGTTGTCTGGAAGTAATTAATAGTTATGTTATTAAAATGGTTCTTAGATTAAAACGGGCAGGGCTTAATTTTTCAAAGTCCGTTTAGTTTGTATCTATCATCAAAATATATCAACTGTTCATCATTTAATTTATTTCCATTGTAAGGCAAACAATGAAACATCACATTCACAATAACCTTTGGCTTTCTGTGTTTTTGACTTACACCTCCCTAAGTCTGAAGTCGATGCTCTTTTTGCACAGAAGTAACAATGAGTGCTGTCAGTCTCAATATAATTTTGACAGCAAATTATGGCCCAATATTTTCCAATTGGAAATACCCAGGAGAGGAAATTTTTACAAATACACCCACAGTGCCCACATGTCAAAACTGGAGTCATTCTGACTCTCAGACAATTGATAAATTGGAGTTATTGACATCCTTCACAATGGATAAAACAATCAAATATGAATCTCCAGTTCTAAAGTTTCCCTCAGATTCATGAAGAGTTCCTCAATTTGCTCATTGTAGAATCTGACATAGTCCCAAGGCAAACAGTAAAGAACTGATGATTTGATCCAATCATTGATGGATGATCAGCATCTTGTCCTTGGCCTATAGAAAACACAAGGGAAATGTGACTTGTTAAAATACTAAAGGCTAACTGGTTAAATGTGCTCTGCTGTGCTGTCGTTTACTCATTTAAAAACTGAGGGCGGCATGGTGGCACAGTGGTTAGCACTGCTGCCTCACAGCTCCAGAGACCTGGGTTCAATTCCGGCCTTGGGTCACTGTCTGTGTGGAGTTTGCACTTTCTCCCCGTGTCTACGTGGGTTTCCTCCAGGTGCTCTGGCTTTCTCCCACGGTCCAAAGATGCGCGGGTTAGGTGCATTGGCCTTGCTAAATTGCCCCTTAGTGTCCCAGGATGTGTAGGTTAGAGAGATTGGCGGTGTAAATATGTGGGGTTACAGGGTTAGGGCCAAGATGGGATTGTTGTCAGTGAAGACTCGATAGGCTGAATGGCCTCCTTCTGCACTGTAGGTTTTCTATGATTTCAATGATCAATTTGTCAGGCACTGAATAAAAATACATACTGAGCTAAATACTTACGTTGAGGTTTTTTGCAAGTGTAATGGCAGCATGGTGACACAGTGGTTGGTACTGCTGCCTTACAGCGCTAGGGACCCGGGTTCAATTCCCGCCTTGGGTCACTGTCTGTGCGGAGTTTGCACGTTCCCCCTGTGTCTGCGTGGGTTTCCTCCGGGTGCTCCGGTTTCCTCCCACAGTCTGAAAGACGTGCTGGTTAGATGCATTGACCTGAACAAGCACTGGAATGTGATGACTAGGGGAATTTCACAGTAACTTTACTGCAGTGTTAATGTAAGCCTTAATCGTGACTAATAAATAAACTTTAACTGAAAAATTTGGTCAAGGCACTGGATCAGAGGTGTTCCTCTTCTTACCACTTTTTACAGCAGTAATCCACCTATCTGGAACACAGGAATTTTGGTGTCTCAATAGTGCATCGCTCCTTCTGAGATCTGAGATTGAATCCTACCCCAGCCTAAACTCAGAATAATTGCTGGTGCTCATGAATGGTCCTGATGTTCTGCATTGCAAGGTACATTTATTGAAGAGAGGAAAAGTACTGCATAAATCTTGCGAGTTTCGCAAGAAGATGGGAAAAAACTATAAAATGAAAAAGCAGAAAAATGTCGGCCTTTAATTTGCCAAACCTTATGTTAATCATAGGGGTGCAGCATTCACTCTACTAGTATTTGTTTGGTGATTTTGTCAAATGTAAATAATTTTACCAAGCTGTTGGGAGGACATAGCGTCATAGAATCATAGAACCCCTACAGTGCAGAAGGAGGCCATTTGGTCCATTGAGTCAGCACCGATTCAGAGCCCTATCCTTGTAACCTCACATTTACCCCACAAATCCCCCTAACCTACACATCCTGGGACACAAAAGAGCAATTTAGCATGGCCAATCCACCTAACCTGCACACTTTGGACTGTAGGAGGAAAGCAGAGCACCTGGAGGAAAACCACACTTACATGGGGAAAACGTGCAAACTCCACACAGACAGTCACCCAAGGCTGGAATCAAACCCAGGTCCCTGTGAGGCAGCAGTGCCAAACACTGTGCCACCGTGCTTTTTGAGTGATATGTCTACTTGCCTGGAGATAAAAGTTAATACAACAGTGGAGTGTGGGTGGAAGCAGTTAGCTATTAGTAGCAATCACTATTTAGGGTGTGCTTTGAAAGACATGGCTTTACCATGTACACCACTGTCTATAGATGACATTAAAAATGAGACACTGAGTTGCAGCGACCAGCTGTGAGATTAGCTCCATCCCACGCCGGTTGTTTGGGAATATTACTGCCTTTTAATGTCCTCCTGTCTACTTTGCACAGGATGTTGGAGCTCATCCATCAAACCCTGAGCCAGATCAGTAAGATCTACAGCATGAACTGGGCTCAGTCACATGGGTCCAGGACAAGGTGTTGAATATCCAGCTGGTCTTGGAGGGGCACTTCAGGCAGCTGCAGCTCTGTGCTGGGCATCCTGACTCATGGTTTATGAGGGCCAATGCCACCCTTCACAAATATTTCAGAGATTTGGAGATGTTCCTCAAAGAGAAGGTGGGCCAATTGGTATTTCATTCAGTGACCTGCGATTACTGACATTACATTTCACCCCCTTTAAATCTATTCACCCGCTAATCAATTTCCCTTTTTTTTAGGATTACAGTGACTGCACCTGGAAAGTCATCTGCCTTAGGACCAGGGCGCTTTTACAGCAGACTCTTTCTAACATAACAAAAATCAGCAAAATATGGGGAGGACGATTCTCCCCAAAAAATTCCATATGTCAAATTCACATAAAAACTGGAGTAAATCATGCTGTTTTTTTCAGTGGGGGTTTCAAAATGAATCTCTCACACACTGCACTGCAGAGTGCACTAGCATGAATCACTCCAAAAAGCTGTGGGTGGGGCCTATTCCCATTGGAGAGGCCAGCAGCATAGCGTTGAACGGGCCACTGTGCATGCACTGTCAGCGCCGAGATTGGCACATGTGCAGTGGCCCCACGCTGCCAGCTTCCCAATCGCTGGTCAGCTCGACCGCTGGCCAGCTCCACAACCCCCATGTCACCGGCCATGTGACCCCCGTTCAGCCCAATCGCTGGCTCCCCGAACATACCCAGGCCAGCCTCGACCACCCCCTCCCCATACTCGGCCGCCTCAATGTTCTCCCCTGCCGCAGCCCCAATCTCCTGATCCCCCGATACTCTGCCTCCATTAGGCCCCACCCGCTTGGCACTGCCCCAGGCCCCTGGGCATTGGAACTTTGCCACTTGGGCAGTATCGGGGGCCCAGGCTGGCACTGCCAAGGTGGCAATGCCCAGACGGCACCCCCTCACACCTTACCCTCTGGGGGCCTTGATTGCTCCCCCTTTACTCCAATGGGATCAAAGAACAAAGAACAAAGAAAATTACAGCACAAGAACAGGCCCTTCAGCCCTCCAAGCCTGCACTGACCATGCTGCCCGACTGAACCAAAACCCTCTACCCTTCCAGGGGCCATATCCCTCCATTCCCATCGTATCCATGTGTTTGTCAAGATGCCCCTTAAAAATCACGATCGTATCTGCTTCCACAACCTCCCCCAGCAGCGAGTTCCTGGAAACCACCACCCTCTGTGTAAAAAACTTGCCTCGTACATCTCCTCTAAACCTTGTCCCTCACATCTTAAACCTATGACGCCTAGTAACTGACTCTTCCACCCTGGGAAAAAGCTTCTGACTATCCACTCTGTCCATGCCCCTCAAAATCTTGTAGACTTTTATCAGGTCGCCCTTCAACCTCCGTCATTCCTGTGAGAACAAACCAAGTTTCTCCAACCTCCCCTCATAGCTAATGCCCTCCGTGCCAGGCAACATCCCGGTAAACCTTTTCTGTACCCTCTCCAAAGCCTCCACATCCTTCTGGTAGTGTGGTGCCCAGAATTGAACACTATATTCCAAGTGCGGCCTAACTAAGGTTCTATAAAGCTGCAATATGGCTTGCCAATTTTTAAATTCAATGCCCCGGCCGATGAAGGCAAGCATGCCGTATGCCTTCTTGACTACCTTCTCCACCTGCGTTGCCACTTTCAGTGACCTGTGTACCTGCACACCCAGATCCCTCTGCCTATCAATACTCTTAAAGGTTCGGCCCTTTACTGTATATTTCCTATCTGTATTAGACCTTCCAAAATGCATTACCCCACGTTTGTCCAGATTAAATTCCATCTGCCATTTCTCCAGCAAAGTCTCCAACCAATCTATATCCTGCTGTATCCTCTGATGGTCCTCATTGTTATCTGAAAATCCATCAACCTTTGTGTTGTCCACAAACTTACTAATCAAACCAGTTACATTTTCCTCCAAATCATTTATATATATTACAAACAGCAAAAATCCCAGCACTGATCCCTGAGGAACGCCACTTGTCACAGCCCTCAATTCAGAATCACACCCTTCCACTGCTACCCTCCGTCTTCTATGACAGAGCCAGTTCTGTATCCACCTTGCCAGCTCACCTCTGATCCCATGCGACTTCACAGCAGGGTTGGGCCACCTGCTCTCTGCATACGGGGAACTATACTAAACCCTGCTGGAGTGAAACACTCCTGATGGAGGGGGGAAGAGGCTAGCAGGCCCGAAGACTTCAGTCGCAGGCCCATTAATTATATTTAAATAGGATTAAAAAGGTCATTTGAATAAATTACGCAGCTCCACACCAGAAATCGGTGTGGAGCTGTCGGCGCTGGAAATCTGACTGCCGGAGATGCGCAGAGGCCACTAAATGTTCTTCCTAGAGTCTCCTGGCCTGCTGCGCTACAAAAGCAGGGTAATGGGTTGGGAGAATAGCCCCCATGATGAATGTTCAAATACAGACTGGGATTTGTGATCATTTTTTAAGAAATGGTTACATGATATTTAAAGTGTTCCTGTGTTCAACTGATAGCCCAAACGGACGAGTCTAAAAGCACTTGAACATTTCCAAATAGGTCTTTATTGAAAACTTTGAATAATGATTATTTATTTGATAATTTAGTTCTAATAGAAATATCTTTTGTAATATTATTATTTATGCCAAAATATACTGGTTGGAAATATTTATTAGAGCATTTTTATCTAAAGATTTTGTTCGAAATTACTGTGAAACAATAAACATTTGGAATTTGATCATTTTTAATTATTATAAAGTTAAAGTTTATTTATTAGTCACAAGTACATAGAACATAGAACAGTACAGCACAGAACAGGCCCTTCAGCCCACGATGTTGTGCCGAGCTTTATCTGAAACCAAGATCAAGCTATCCCACTCCCTACCATCCTGGTGTGCTCCATGTGCCTATCCAATAACCGCTTAAATGTTCCTAAAGTGTCTGACTCCACTATCACTGCAGGCAGTCCATTCCACTCCCCAACCACTCTCTGTGTAAAGAACCTACCTCTGATATCCTTCCTATATCTCCCACCACGAACCCTATAGTTATGCCCCCTTGTAATAGCTCCATCCACCCGAGGAAATAGTCTTTGAACGTTCACTCTATCTATCCCCTTCATCATTTTATAAACCCCTATTAAGTCTCCCCTCAGCCTCCTCCACTCCAGAGAGAACAGCCCTAGCTCCCTCAACCTTTCCTCATAAGACCTACCCTCCAAACCAGGCAGCATCCTGGTAAATCTCCTCTGCACTCTTTCCAGCGCTTCCACATCCTTCTTATAGTGAGGTGACCAGAACTGCACACAATATTCCAAAAGTAGGCTTACTTTAATACTACAATGAAATTACTGTGACAATCTCCTAGTTGCCACATTCTAGCACCTATTTGGATACGCTGAGGGAGAATTTAGCATGGCCAATTCACCTAACCAGCACATCTTTGGACCGTGGGAGGAAACCAGAGCACCCGGAGGAAACCCACACAGACACAGGGAGAATGTCCAAACTCCACACAGACAGGGATCCAAGCCAGGAATTGAACCCAGGTCCTGGCATGGTGAGGCAGCAGTGTTAATCATTGTGCTGCTCCCCATTTTGTGGAAATGGGTAGACAAATGACAATTGTAATTTAATACAGATAAATTGGAAGCTATGAAATTCCCTCCCTAAATCTCTCCCATCTTTCCTCCTCTCTCTCTTTTAAGGTACTCCCTAATAACATTTCTTTAACCACTGTGGGCCACTGTGCTCATATCTCCCTGTCAAATTTTCTTTGATAATGCTGCTGGAGTTATTTTGTACCTTAAAAGGTGTCACAGGAATGCAAAATATTGCTGCAATTTGGGAAGATGAATGGAGAGGTGCAGTATAAATACAGCACCATTTTAAAGGGCTGGAGGAGTAGAAAGACCTGCAGGTTCACATAAAAAAAATTGAGGGGGGCATGAGATGCTGATAAAACAGTTATTTTAAAAAAATGTCTGTCATCTTGGTCTTTAAGAATCGCAGCATGAGAGGTGATTTTCCTTTTGCTAATCGGGGTGTTTTACACCTATCACCTTCTCATCTGATTGGGATTAAATACATATAACTTACATGTAATTGTGGAGAATTTGCTATGTCAGGTTAGAGCTCTTGCCTGGGTTGCATATTACACACATGTTGGAAAATGTTTTATCTGTCTTCAAATGCTGAGCAAACTCATTTACACATTACAGAATGCAAAAAAATGCCAGGAATCGTCACAGTTGGGCAGCATTTTAAAATATATTTTTTGTTAAAATAAATGATTTTATTTGGGGGGTTATTTTAAACAGCACTAATTTATCCTCTGACTACCCACTCATAAACAAAATGTGTTTTGATTTATTTTCTCTTTATTAGTGTTGGTTTATTTCACAACCATCTGGTTTTGGTATGATCCAATTTTCTATTAATATTCCCACAGCAAACTTAGATAGGATGAGCTCAAAGGGTTAATTTATTTGCATACACTCAAACACTGGAGGAGGGTCACAACATTGCCTTCAAACTCAGACAGTAAAGAGAGGGATAGAGGAAATAAGTCTTTTTTTCAGTGTAGAGACCACAGAGAAAATGATTCATGCAATTGAATCAAATTGCAATGAGGTATTCCTTCATGGAGGTTGACTGATGCTGTCTCGTCCACTTTTCCACTAGAATGAACTTCACAAGATGAGAAAGGGAGGCAGAGGTGAATCTTTCTTGCAACTGATGATGCAAAATTTCCAGCAGAAGTAGAGTAGATGATAGCACAGTGGTGCAGTGGTTAGCACTGCTTCCTCACAGCGCCAAGGACCCGAGTTCAATTCCGACTGCAGGTGACTGTATGTGTTGAGTTTGCACATTCTCCCCAAGTGTGCGGTTTCTCCCTCATCACAAATATGTGCAGATTAGGTTTAGGTGGATTGCCATGATCAATGTGCAGGGTTACGGGGATAGGATGGGGGAGTAGGCCTCAATAAAGTGCTCTTTTGGGGGTTTGGTTCAAACTTGATGGGCCGAATGGCACTGTAGGAGTTCTGCAAGACAATATTACTGCCCACACAAGCCAGGGGCCCATATCACATGACTCCCACCACTCCATACTGTCTTCGACAAAGGACTTGTATCTTTTGTCTGGGTCTCTGCGATTGTTAAATGTCTCACTCCTTAAAAACTGAAAGGAAATTTGCAGAGCCCTTTGTCTTAACCAGTGCATAGACTCCTGCTGGAGCTGGCATTTGTACAACTGTCCCTGAATTTGGTCTGTGAGGCCTACAGGGAGTCATTAGTGGCTCTTCAGGGATAAAATATGTGAGTGTCCCCTGTACCACTAAGTAGCTTCCTTCTGCTCAGGCTTATCAGCCATTTTAGATCTTTGTCCAGTTTGATTTTATTGAAGATATCAATGAGCATATCTTTATATACACGATCCACTGCAAATCCCTCACTGTGGCCTCAGAGAGGGAAAATGAATTTTATTTTTGTCTTATGAAGGAGGAATAGAAAGTAAAGAACTGTGCATTCAATCTCCAGTCACACTGACATATCAAGCACACAGCTAGCGGGGGCAATGGCCTGTTAGGATGATCAAACTTGAGAAGTTTTATTATCTTCAAGGAACTGTAAAAAAGAAATTGTTTTCATAACACTGATGTCGTGAATGGAGGACTTAATTTTCTGTCTCTCTAAATAATTAATTTAGTTTGTGGATTTTGTGGTCACTGGAAATAGAAATCAGCAGAAATTCCACATAACCATTTATTTTCAGGTCAACATTCAATTTCATACCTATTTGAAACTACTTCACGAGTTTTCTGAAGTGAGTAATTTTCTAACTCCCCATTTCTTTTTCATTGAATCATAGAATCTCTGCAGTGAAAAGGGGTCCATTTAGTCTATCGAGCACCAAATTTCCCACAAAGCATCTTACCCAGGCTATATTCTTCTAACCTACACCTTTGGACACTAAAGGGCAATTTAGCATTGTCAATCTCCTAACCTGGACTTACCTGAAACTGGAGAACCCAAAGGAAACCCACGCAGTCACAGGGAGAATGTGCAAACTCCACACAGACAGTCACCCAAGGCCGGTCCCTGGCTCTGAGAGACAGCAGTGCTAATCACTGTGCCACCATGTTATTTATGTCAGTGCTCATGCACTCTAGAATAGCTAGATCCACATTACTGAAATCGCATAGCATTGCATAGAATTTGTATCACCAATACAGATTATTCAGCCCAGTTGCTCCATAGAAGTTTTCTGCCAAAGCTTTTCATCCAATCCTGTCGACAAACCATAAATTCCTTTCTCCCTCACATATTTATCAAGCTTTCTCTTAAATGAATCAGTACTATACACCAAAACTACTTCACATGGTAGCAAGATTCACTTACTAACCACTCCGTATTGAAGTCCACATTGAATGGGTCAGTGACTGTCTTATATTTGGGGCTTCTAGTGTTGGACTCCAACACAAGTGGACATCGTAGTTGTTTAATCCACATTGTTACTTAATTCAGTCAATGTTTAATAGTTCTGAACATCAGTTCATATGAGTTTTCCTCACTTAATCTTTCCTGCTCTGCTTCTATAGCAGAAAAGGATGCAGCTGTGTGTTGGTATCCATGCAACTGCAGACTAGGTGGTTACTGGTCCTCAACCACAATTTCCTGTCTCACTCTGTGACGAAGACATCGTTACTTGAATTACGATACTTTGTTTGTCCTTCATAGCAGATCTTTCGGTTTCCTATTCTAGTGAAGCATGTTGCATTCAATTCTCTTCAGTTTTATTTTATTGACGTTACCATACATATCATGGCACCGATGTTGATTTACAAAAGTAAAATATTGCAAAGGCTGGAATCTGAAATAAAATTAGAAATTGTTAGAAATGCTCAACAGATCTCACAGCAGCTGTGGAGACAGAAATAGTTTTAAAATATTTTTAGAATGGGCTATTGCTCATTCATCCATCTTATCATATTAATAACAACTAAATCTTTTTCAAATGCACAATTTAAGTCAGACATGTACTCGCTTGCAAGACAGATTGAGAATACCAGGTGCAATAGGCTTGAATTCACTGAACCAATTTGTGTAATGACTTCAATGAAGCCCATAAGGTTGGCCTCTTAAAGTACAAGCTCGTTGATTGATTTCCTCCTGATCTACGGGCACCTGGTGCGGCGAGGGGCGGGTAGGGATGCCGACCTCCTCGTGAACCTGCTCCTGGGCCTGGCGAGACGCGCCATCAATAGGTCCAGGCAGCGGGCGATCGACGGGGCCGTCCATCCTGACTGTCTGCCCCTCTGCCATGGCTACATTCGTAGCCAGGTGTCCCTGGAGAGGGAGCATGCGGTGTCCACGGGCGCAGTTGACGCCTTCCGCGACCGCTGGGCACCGCAGGGGCTGGGGTGTATTATCGACCCTGATAATCACCTTTTGGTTTGATGTTTTAAGTTTCCTTTCGACTTTGTTTTTGGTTCGGGCTGTTCCCCCTTCCTTTTGGGGAGCTGCCCCTTTTAATTTGTCCCTAAGTTAATTTGAGTTTGTTTACTTGGTTGGTGTGAAAAGACATCCTTGATTGAGGTCCAATCAGGAAACCTCACCTGCATATAGAAATGGGAGTGTCAGATTCACTGGCACTCCTGATTCTAACTTTGTACCTGAAACATGCTTGGAGGGGAATAGAGTTTGTAAATAAAGACAATCTGGTGAAGGGACACCAACCTCAGAGGAGTTATTTCAATATGGACCTATGGTGAAATGGAGATCTACATCCATGGACAGTTGGAGGTGATTTGAAGGGAAATCCTAGTAAGCAGAGGTCCACGAAATCTCCACCTTCACATAGAACTTTGGAACCGTATATTCAGAGCAGGTGGTTAATCTTCACATTTATAATATGTACTTAACTGGAGGTTTGTGTGTGTTTGTAAGCCAAATGGATGTGGAAGGAAATTTGAAGTTACTTTTAAGAGTAAGGTAACTGCGTTCATTGTACTTTGAATAGCTTTATCCTCAGGGATCATAAACGATAGCACAAAGTCAGAGTGACTGAAGGGATGAGCACATTGCTGGCATAGCAGTATTTGTTACCCATCCCTAATTGCTCTTGAACTGAGACTTGCTCTGCCATTTCAGAGGGCAGTTAAGAGTCAACAGCATTGGTGGGAATCTGGAGTCACATGTAGGCCTGACCAGATAGGGATGGTAGATTTCCTTTGCTTAGAGATCTTGTACAACAATTGCTAGTAGTTGTCATGGTCACCATTGCAAATATGAGATTTGTCTTCCAGATTTATTAATTGCAGTAAAGCTGCTATGCTGGGATTTGAACCCTTGTCCCAAGACCTTGGGCTAATGGGTTTTGTTTAACAGGGATATTAAATGCAAGCATAGCCTGAACATAGAACATAGAACATTACAGCGCAGTACAGGCCCTTTGGCCCTTGATGTTGTGCTGACCTGTGAAACCAATCTAAAGTCCATCTAACCTACACTATTCCAATATCATCCATATGTTTATCCAATGACCATTTAAATGCCCTTAATGTTGGTGAGTCCACTACTCTTGCAGGCAGGGCATTCCACGCCCTTACTACTCTGAGTAAAGTACCTACCTCCGACATCTGTCCTATATCTATCACCCCTCAATTTAAAGCTATGTCCCCTCATGCTAGCCATCACCGTCTGAGGAAAACGACTCTCACTGTCCACCCTATCTAATCCTCTGATCATCTTATAGGCCTCTATTGAGTCACCTCTTTACCTTCTCTCTAATGAAAATAGCCTGAAGTCCCTCAGCCTTTCCTCATAAGACCTTCCCACCATACCAGGCAACATCCTGGTAAATCTCCTCTGCACCCTTTCCAATGTGTCCACATCCTTCCTAGAATGTGGCGACCAGAACTGTACACAATACTCCAAGTGCAGCCGCACCAGAGTTTTGTACAGCTGCAACGTGACATCATGGCTCCGAAACTCAATCCCTCTACCAATAAAAGCTAACACACCGTCCGCCTTCTTAACAACCCTATCAACCGGGGTGCCAACTTTCAGGGATCTATGCACATGGACACCGAGATCTCTCTGCTCATCCACACTACCAAGTATCTTACCATTAGCCCAGTACTCTGTATTCCTGTTACTCCTTCCAAAGTGAATCACCTCACACTTTTCCGCATTAAACTCCATTTGCCACACCTCAGCCCAGCTCTGCAGCTTATCTATGTCCCTCTGTAACCTGCAACATCCTTCCGCATTGTTGTAGGAAAAATCCACTAGTAGTCAGACTTCGAGATTCAGAAAATATGATTTATTTAATGGAGCTCTGGGAGACGAGGCACAAGTTAGTAGTAGACCTTCTCTCGGTAAAATGTCGGGAGCGGTCCATCTTTATACTTTTTACACAATGGATGGACCGATGATTTGAACATTATCACATCGTTTTAGGCAGGTACAAACATATAGATATTTAACATAGTATTGTTCTTATGAATGGGTACATTTCCTTATGTCTGTATCCATCAATGGTTGGTTTTGGCTCATTCAGGTGTTAATTGGTTTCCTCGCATTCATATTTTCCCGCCCTTCCTATTGCTAATCTATTCCCTTTGTTTCGGGTTTTCCTTATCTTAAAATATGTCTTGACCCTCGGCTTGGCTTCCTGAGGTGTTTGTTTACTTTGAGTCACTGTCTGTGATTTAGAAATGGCTTGTCTGTTAGGTTTTGATTTAAAGTGATTTCTGATAAGTGGGAGCTGGTGTCTGCTTTTTTGGCTCCTTTCCCAGTTAACTCTTCATGTGCCAGGCAGTCATCTTAAAGTGTGCTTTCCTTGTATTTTCCCCTTACATGCACTGTCCACAACTCCACCGACTTTAGTGTCATCCGTAAATTTACTAACCCATCCTTCTACGCCCTCATCCAGGTCATTTATAAAAATGACAAACAGCAGTGGCCCCAAAACAGATCCTTGCGGTACACCACTAGTAACTGAACTCCAGGATGAACATTTCCCATCAACCACCACCCTCTGTCTTCTTACAGCTAGCCAATTTCTGATCCAAATCGCTAAATCACCCTCAATCCCATGCCTCCATATCTTCTGCAATAGGTTACCGTGGGGAACCTTATCAAACGCTTTACTGAAATCCATATACACCACATCAACTGCTTTACCCTTATCCACCTCTTTGGTCACCTTCTCAAAGAACTCCATAAGATTTGTGAAGTACGACCGACCCTTCACAAAACTGTGTTGACTATCCCTAATCAAATTATTCCTTTCTAGATGATTATAAATCCTATCTCTTATAATCCTTTCCAAAACTTTGCCCACAACAGAAGTAAGGCTCACTGGTCTATAAATACCAGGGTTGTCTCTACCCCCCTTTTTGAACAAGGGGACAACATTTGCTATCCTCCAATCTTCTGGCACTATTCCTGTAGACAATGACGACATAAAGATTAAAGCCAAAGGCTCTGCAAACTCCTCCCTAGCCTCCCAGAGAATCCTGGGATAAATCCCATCCGGCCCAGGGGACTTATCAATTTTCACACTTTCCAGAATTGCTAACACCTCCTCCTTATGAACCTCAATCCCGTCTAGTCTAATAGCCTGTATCTCAGTATTCTCCTCGACAACATAGTCTTTTTCCTGTGTGAATACTGATGAAAAATATTCATTCAGCGCCTCTCCTATCTCTTCGGACACCACGCACAACTTCCCACTACTATCCTTGACTGGCCCTAATCTTACCCGAGTCATTCTTTTATTCCTGACAAAGCTATAGAAAGCTTTAGGGTTTTCCTTGATCCTACCTGCCAAAGACTTCTCATGTCCCTTCCTGGCTCTTCGTAGCTCTCTCTTTAGGTCCTTCCTGGCTAACTTGTAAATCTCAAGCACCCTAACTGAGCCTTCACGTCTCATCTTTACATAAGTCTCCTTCTTCCTCTTCACAAGAGATTCAACTTCTTTAGTAAACCATGGTTCCCTCGCTCGACCACTTCCTCCCTGCCTGACAGGTACATACTTATCAAGGACACACAGTAGCTGTTCCTTGAACAAGCTCCACATTTCAATTGTGACCATCCCCTGCAGTTTCCTTCCACATTCTATGCATCCTAAATCATGCCTAATCGCATCATAATTTCCTTTCCCCCAGCTATAACTCTTGCCCTGCGGTATGTACCTATCCCTTTCCATAGCTAAAGTAAACGTAACCGAATTGTGGTTGCTATCACCAAAGTGTTCACCTACCTCCAAATCTAACACCTGGCCTGCTTCATTACCCAGTACCAAATCCAATGTGGCCTCGCCTCTTGGCCTATCTACATACTGTGTCAGGAAACCCTCCTGCACACATTGGACAAAAACTGACCCATCTAAAGTACTTGAACTATAGCTTTTCCAGTCAATATTTGTAAAGTTAAAGTCCCCCATAACAACTACCCTGTTACTTTCGCTCCTATCCAGAATCATCTTTGCAATCCTTTCCTATACATTTCTGGAACTTTTTGGAGGCCTATAGAAAACTCCCAATAGGGTGACCTCTCCTTCCCTGTTCCTAACCTCAGCCCATACTACCTCAGTAGACGAGTCCTCATCAAACGTCCTTTCTGCCACCGTAATACTGTCCTTGACTAACAATGCCACACCCCCCCCCCTCTTTTACCACCTTCCCTGATCTTACGGAAACATCTAAACCCCGGAACCTGCAACAACCATTCCTGTCCCTGCTCAATCCATGTCTCCGAAATGGCCACAACATCAAAGTCCCAGGTACCAACCTATGCTGCCAGTTCACCCACCTTATTCCGCATGCTCCTGGCGTTGAAGTAGACACACTTCAAACCACCTTCCTACCTGCTGGTACACTCCTGCAACCTTGAAACATTATTCATGACCTCACTACTCTCAACCTCCTGTACACTGGAACTACAATTCAGGTTCCCATCCCCCTGCTGAATTAGTTTAAACCTCCCGAAGAGCATTCCCAAATTTCCCCCCCAAGATATTGATACCCCTCTGGTTGAACATGCAGTCAAGGGTCCAAGGATGAGATGCATTGGAAAAAATGGTGTTTGTCCTTGGAGGCAATGATGTCCATGTCTGTCATCTGGGGTATTTGGTGTGTTCTGATGGGCATGTCAGTGATGGCTAAGGCTGATCTATGCCCAGAATGTTTGCTGTAAACAGAATAGGAGACTACAAAAAATGAGTTTTCAATGAATTGCTGCCTCAGGATTTATTATCCTTGCATTTTCTTTATGCTTCTGATACATGTTCTCTTCTGAAGGAGGCTGTAACCTTTTTTTATTTGGTTATGTTCATTGCAGTGATCCTGGCAGTGCTTCTCCCAGGACTTGGGTCAATATTTACGTTCCTAAGTAAAGTCTTCTGCATTGTATCTTTTGACCACTGAGCATATTCCAAACTCTCCAAAGGCAATTTATTGCCAGGCATTCTGGTGACATAATCAACCCAATTCAGTTGTGGCTGTTTCTATATGGTATGGATGCTTGGCATGGCAGTGTCTGGTATTTTCTCATAGTATCGAATCTTCAGACGTTTCCAAAGCCACCTCGGGGGGGGGGGGGGGGGGGGTGGTTGAGCTACCTCGGGGGGGGGGGGGGTTGAGCTACCTCGGGGGGGGGGGGTGGTTGAGCTACCTCGGGGGGGGGGGGGGGGGGAGTGGTTGAGCTACCTCGGGGGGGGGGGGGGGGGGGGTGGGAGTGGTTGAGCTACCTGGCATGATGCTGGTACACAGTTCAAGATCTGCATGCATAGAGCAGAGTGGGCAGACTGTCTCTCCCCACCATCCAAGGCTCCAAAAACTCCACCAAGGTGAAGCAGCAGCTTGTATTTCTTTCAATTTAGTCTACTATATTCACTGCTCCCAATATGGTCTCCTCCACAGTGGGGGGACTGAACAGATTGGGTGACCACTTTACCAAACACTTCCATTCAGTCCTCAAGCTTGACCCTAAGCTACCAATTGATTGCTGTTTAACTTTTTTTCACACTTACATGACTGTCCTCTCCATACTGTGGTGTCCCAGTGAAGCTCAATGCCAGCTCCAGTAACAGCATGCAGACATTTTACAATCTTCTGGACTCAAAATTGAGTCAATAAACTCTGTCCCCTATTTTGATTCTGTTTTTTTTTGCCATATCTAAATCTTTGATTTCATATTTTTGCTTTTGGTCAGAGCTATTTATTATTCTGCCAATCAGACTCACTAAGGGCTTTGTTTCTTAATACAACCATTGCCTAGTACTTTGCCTTTTCCTTTGTTCCATGACATCATCATTTAATCCCTCCACTTATTCCAGATCTTTCCTTTTGTTCTTCCTCCCCCTCCCACCTTTCCATGGCATAGATTCAGCCACAGTCCTACCTTCCTTCATTTCTGAAGAAGAATATTTAACTCCAAATGTTAATTTCTCTCTCCACAGATGTTGCCAGACCTGCAACGTATTTCTGATAGTTGCTGTTTTTAATATGGACCGGACTTGGCTCTGTAGACTTTCAGTTTGGTTGGCAGTCTTAGTCCTCTTCATTACCAAGCTAATGTTCAAAGTCTGCTGTAGGCTTCACTTGCCTTGGTATATCTTGCATCCATACAGAGAGCTCGAGAGTATGTCCATAAGTGAACATTAGAGTATTCGTGCTCTAATCACAGCTCATTGTCAATGCATGGCAAAATGTGAATGACATTGCATTAAAACATTATAGGATAGAATGACTGATGACTACTTAATGATTTAATTACATTAATTTAAGCTTCCATGGGTAACATTTACCCCGTGCCCCAATCATCTGCTGCTTTGTTGACTGCGAGCCTGAACACAAGAGCCAATAACTGGCAGTTATTTTCATACTTATCTTTTGCTGTCTTTAGAGGCAATTGTTGATTTTCAGTTGCTGAAATGTAAGTTCTCTATAATATTGTTTTTACTTTGGTTTCCATGCGGTGGAATTCAATGTTGTGAATATTTCGATTGTTATTGTCCATTGTAAACAATGACAAATATTCCATTCATTAAAAAATAAAATTCAGTGAAATTTTCCATTTTGAAATATGAAATGCCGGAGTTCTCCTGATTTCTGGAGTCACTAATAGAGGTTTGTTTACCTTCACATTATTTCCAGAAGGAAACTAATATATTTAAGGAAGGACGCTTGTCGACAATTAAGAAATAGCAGTGGAGGAACGAATTAAGGGTTTCCGTTGTACACTGTAAAAGAATGTACTAATGGCAAATAATCCCAATATGTTTACTGCAAATATTTACGGCAACAACCCTGGAGTATCCCAACAGCAATTTAATAAATTTCAGGCCTGAGTACATGTCAGCATGGACTCACAGGAGCGAAGTCACCTCCAACATACCACTTAATTTCTTGGCCAAGTGCCAGTTTTCAATGTTACATTTATTTATGCGAATACACACGGAGCAATCAGCCCTGGGTGACCCGAGTTGGGTAGCTCTTTCGGCACCAATCAAGTAAACGAACTCAAATTAACTTAGGGACAAAGTAAAAGGGGCGGCTCCCCAAAAGGAAGGGGGAAACAGCCCGAACCAAAATCAAAGTCGAAAGGAAACTTAAAACGTCAAACCAAAAGGTGATTATCGGGGTCGATAATACACCCCAGCCCCTGCGGCGCCCAGCGGTCGCGGAAGGCGTCAACCGCGCCCGTGGACACCGCATGCTCCCTCTCCAGAGACACCTGGCCGCGAAACACAGAGGACATAGATTTATAGCTTTCAGTTGGGTGGTGATTAACGATGATTAGTGATTGTGAATTCACAATCAGGTAGCTTTTTCGGCACCAATCAAGTAAACAAACTCAAATTAACTTAGGGACAAAGTAAAAGGGGCGGCTCCCCAAAAGGAAGGGGGGAACAGCCCGAACCAAAATCAAAGTCGAAAGGAAACTTAAAACGTCAAACCAAAAGGTGATTATCGGGGTCGATAATACACCCCAGCCCCTGCGGCGCCCAGCGGTCGCGGAAGGCGTCAACCGCGCCCGTGGACACCGCATGCTCCCTCTCCAGAGACACCTGGCCGCGAAACACAGAGGACAGATTTATAGCTTTCAGTTGGGTGGTGATTAACGATGATTAGTGATTGTGAATTCACAATCAGGTACAAGATCAACACATCCACGTGGGCATTAACATAAACCACTAAAAACAAGGCAATTTCTTAATATCAAAATACAAAATATTTATTTCGTAACTGTAATGAGATGGATATGATGTCAATAAATAGTCTTATAAATTAGGTCTGGTATAAATATATCAATGCAGTGCCTGTCGGACACTAAATTGTTTTCAACTTGAAAAATGTTTATCATAGATTCATAAAATCCCTACAGTGCAGAAGGAGGCCATTCGGCCCATCGAGTCTGCATTCAGGCTCTATTCCCGTAATCCCACATATTTACCCTGCTAATCCCCCCAACACTAAAGGTCAATTTAGCATAGCCAATTAACCTAACCCGCACATCTTTGGAGTGTGGGAGGAAACTGGAGCGATATAATACATATACAAATAAATATAAACATAGCAGACTGCATTTAGAAAATTTATAATCTGTCTAATTGTATTTCTCACACTGGTAAACCGGTTTGTGCAGCTGACTGAACAATATAATCCTCCTATAAAAATTCTACAATTTTTAAATAAATAATCACTGTTTTCTGTCTTCATTAAATATATCGATAGAAATTCTTTAATTGCTTCCGCTGATTTGTGCCGTTATGAGAAGGAGCTGTTGTAATCGGCCTCTGGTCTCCGTGCGGATTATTTCCCAGGCACACTCACTGAATCCCTGAGAAATGGAAACATTGAGGGACATGGATTAGAGAATGAACAGATTTCAATGGAGTGAAAGAAACTACATGCCGGTAATCACAGTCAATTGTCCCACCTGCTGTTTGAGAAACTTTTCCAGTTTCCTAAAGTAATTGTGAATGGTGGAGTTCCTCCTCAGCCTGGATCCCGGGTTCCTGACACATTCTTCCAGCTCACTGAGCTGCCGATCCAGGAGCAGCCGGAAATGTTCCACTTTGTCCTGGGCCCATGTGACTGAGCCCAGATTCATGCTGTAGATCTTGTTGATGTGGCGCAGGGTTTGATGCAGAATCTGGATCCTGTCCTGAGTCTGGACAAAATATATACAACGACATTAGAGAAAACGTTTCTTAGTTAACTGACTATTTTAATAGACATCTGCAGCTGCAAGTGTGTAAGAAACTCGAATTTAAAAGTTAGCACCGTAATTGCCGCTGACAATATTCATCATCAAACTGGTTTCTGGTATCTTCTCGTTTGGCGAGCTAATCTGATACTGTCAGCAATTTGGGGAAAGTGGAGAGGAGAAAGACTGACTATAGTTCAGTTTATCCGTCCGTCCCCCCCCCCCCCCCAAACAAGGCAGGGATTGATAGACAAGCTGGATCCTATCTGTACAAAATATACACAATGATATTAGAGAGAAGGACCTGTTCCCTTTTGGCCTGCGAGCAAAAGAGCATAACTCACAGACACGGACCACAATCCAGTTAGTTCTTATTTTAATACGGTTTTCCAAATGTAGGTAAGTAAGCAGACAGAATGAAAAACCACATCCTCGTTGTTGCAGTTGGAAATATTAGTTAATACCGAACTGGATCCTGACATTCTGTTGTGGGCTAATTAACATGTTCACATTAGCGAACTAACATCTTCCTGTAAGTACAGAGAAGAAATGTTGGCCCGTCCAGAGTATACGAAGGCTCCAACATTTCGAACCAAAAGGTTTAGCAACAAACTTTAATTCTTACACAAACGAATAAAATAACACGTTCGCCTTCAACATTATTTATTTCTACTGTTGAGGGTGTGGATACATTCCCCACATATCTATTATACCTGGCAGTATTAAAAGAATGATCAGACAGGTTACACAGTGCACACTCGCCTGTAACCTCTTGATGAGCTGGTGCAGGTCCAGGGATTTGGTTTTCAGTGATTCTCTCGTTGCCATACACTGGAATGGGAAGGGACCTCCCTGCAACAGGACAGAATGACTGTCAGAACGGGCTCCAAGCTCACATTTCACAAGCGATCCTTACTCTCAGAAATTTGCTCCCAAAACCAGCACAGTCATTCCACAACTTGCTTAAATATTTTACTGACCATCCAACTGAAACACTCAGTGAAAAGTGTTTCACATTTCCACACACTTCCTTCTATATTTTAACACTTTAATGCGCATTCCATCAAGGAGATGCTCTACACTTTTGGAAGAGAACAGATTTAATCTCAACAATTCCTCGACAGGAGATTATCCCGAGAAGGTGCGAGTTAGGATTGTACACTCGAATCCCCGGATCTCTGTATAAACTCACCATGTCCCTCAGGGACCTTTGAGCATTCTTGTTAAGGACTTGCTGTAACTGCAGCCGCTGGCAATCCTGGCTCAGGATCCCGGGTAGCCAGATTAACAAAATCCACAGCCCGCAAACACTCGGAACAAACATGTTTTAAAGCAGCGATTAGAAATCACAGAAAGTGACTGGATCCGGGTTCAGTGCCGAACACAATGTTAACACCAGCTGAACTCCTTCGCTGCTGGATTGAAAGGAATATTCATCCATTGTGTCCATTTGAAGGTATGAACCAGGATATTCCTTTGACGTTACAAAACGAATCGATTTTGCTTCTAACCGCGGTGTGTTTTCAGGGAATCTTTTAACTTGTTTCCAGAAACGACTTCTTCATTCGAAACCTTTTTCACTTTCTGCTTAATTAAGAATGAATTTTCTCTCTAATAAATTAGGATGCAAACCTATACTTCGACATTAAAAGCTGGACAGATGTTACCCAAAATTTTACATCTGTTGCCTCTTTGTTGGCCAGATTTTGATAAGCAATTCATTTTAAAAAATCATTTCATATGTTTTAAGATTCCTAAATGCGGAACCACCTTATATTGGGAAATGCTGCGCTCACAGTCAGTTTAGTCTGTTAGGAATTGGATTGGGGGTTTAAAAGGCTGGGTTCTAACAGGGATGTTTGATGGGGCGGGGAAGGTGAGAAGTGAATTGATTTATTGCCATTTTGGATGCTGCACTAAAAATCCTGAAAGCTAATTTAAACTCCAGGATTTAGGGTGCAATGTCCTGACTGTGTAATTAGAGCAAGCTCATCTGTTTTCAATATTCACTAAACAACTCGACGGAATGATGCAATTTGACTTCCACTGAAAACCAATGGGCTGCCAATCGGGGATTGCGGTTTTGAGTTGCTTCCACTCTCCCCTTTTAGCCAAGTGTCTGCCTCCCTCATTCCTCCCCAGCAGACAATCATTTATTATGGAGCTAAGTGCTCAGACTCTGATATTTCACAAGCACAGACCAAAGTGAATGCGTGTGACTGGTTAGTGAGCAGAGAGTTTTGTGGGTCCTGAATTATTCTCATACAACACACACGTAACGAATGCAAAAATGCATCAGTGTGATAATTTGACAAGTGATAATGTGCAGAAACTGTATACAATACTGGGTAATTTACCACTCTTTACCTCACAACCAATTATAACTCAGCTGTCACAATTACAGCCAAGAGCAGTAATCATATTGATGTTGACTTTGGAAACATTCCTGGCATGTTTGGCTCACTTACTCACGAACTTAACCAATTGAAACTTGCTTCTTTGTAGAGACACCAATGTTAATATAAAGACACGATGCTTGAAGTTTAACTTCTAACTCCAGCCTCATTGAACATTTAAAATAGGTTTAATGACCAGAGGACCAATGTTACTCTCTCACTGAATCATTGTGAGAGATTTCAGGTCAAGGTGACACAGCAACTCTTGGGTCTCCCGCCTGATTCTCCTTTACCCTCTCCACTCTTCTGGCAGGATCTATCGGGTGAATGTTAACTTTTCCTGATACTTCCTGTCTTTCTTTCCTCGCCATCAAATAGCGAGGAACGAATTTCACTTCCAAACTTACAGCTGTTTAGATATTGAGGAAAATATAGGATCAGGTGGGTAATGACTTCCAAACGAGGATAGAATTTAGAGAGATGCGATCAGCAGGTCCAGCTGAAACCTGCAAAACAGTTAATCTACTTGGCATATCCAATAGGAAGAGGCAACAATGAGTCTCTATTTCGCGCTGTCATGTTTGCTGCACTGTTGAGTATTGGGAATGTTTGTGGAGCGCTGTGCTCAGTTGGTTTTTCAACTATCCACCGACATTCTCGACTGCATAGGGCAGTGGTTCCCAAACTTTTTTCACTGGGCCGCACTTTCGGAATAAAAATTTGCTCGCGCCACACCGAATTTTTTATTGATAAGAAATATATTCAAAACCAAAAAACAACTCCTAGCAGTGTTTGATTCATAACATAGAACACAACTACTTTATAATATGATCATGGGACATCCAGAAAGTATAAAACAATCCCTTTGGAAAAATATCTAATCCATGTTTAAATGTTTCTTTGATTGTCCTTGAATCTTCCCGCCACACTTGCCATCCTCTCTTGCCGCACCAGTGTGGCGCGCTGTACCCTTTGGGAAGAACATAAGAAATAGGAGCAGGAGTAGGCCATCTAGCCCCTCGAGCCTGCCCCGCCATTCAATAAGATCATGGCTGATCTGAAGTGGACCAGTTCCACTTACCCGCCTGATCCCTATAACCCCTAATTCCCTTACCGATCAGGAATCCATCTATCCATGATTTAAACATATTCAACGAGGTAGCCTCCACCACTTCAGTGGGCAGAGAATTCCAGAGATTCACCACCCTCTGAGAGAAGAAGTTCCTCCTCAACTCTGTCCTAAACTGACCCCCCCTTTATTTTGAGGCTGTGTCCTCTAGTTCTAGTTTCCTTTCTAAGTGGAAAGAATCTCTCTGCCTCTACCCTATCCAGCCCCTTCATTATCTTATAGGTCTCTATAAGATCCCCCCTCAGCCTTCTAAATTCCAATGAGTACAAACCCAATCTGCTCAGTCTCTCCTCATAATCAACACCCCTCATCTCTGGTATCAACCTGGTGAACCTTCTCTGCATGCCCTCCAAGGCCAATATATCCTTCCGCAAATAAGGGGACCAATACTGCACACAGTATTCCAGCTGCAGCCCCACCAATGCCCTGTACAGATGCAGCAAGACATCCCTGCTTTTATATTCTATCCCCCTTGCGATATAGGCCAACATCCCATTTGCCTTCTTGATCACCTGTTGCACCTGCAGACTGGGTTTTTGCGTCTCATGCACAAGGACCCCCAGGTCCCTCTGCACAGCAGCATGTTGTAATTTCTTTCCATTTATTTAATAATCCAATTTGCTATTATTTCTACCAAAGTGAATAACCTCGCATTTGTTAACGTTATACTCCATCTGCCAGATCCTCGCCTACTCACTCAGCCTGTCCAAATCTCTCTGCAGACCTTCTATGCCCTCCACTGGCATAGGGCAAATGTCTGTCAAAAAACATATCCTACATTTTTTTAATGTTTATTTATTAGTCACAAGTAAGACTTGCATTAACACTGCAATTAACTTACTGTGAAATGTTGTGTCGATGATGGGGTGAAATACAACACGCAATGGAAAATCCCCGATGGCCAAAAATATAGTGAGAAATGTCAATAATGTGGGCAATGCAGATTTCTCTCTTCACTACATATATATAAAATAGCATGCATATTTTTTAAATGATATTGTTTAATGCATAATAGCAAGTGCTCCAAAAAGACACAGTGGAGCAAAGCAATCTCGCACTGAAGGAAATTTCAAGAAATTGTGCTCATTAATGGTCAACGTTTCATTGGATTTCACAAAATCTTTACATGATGCCATTTCTTGCCAAGAGATGATCAACAATCTGTAGACAGGGCATTGAGATGAATTCCCAGTGGAAACCCCTCCCTTCCCAAATGGAAGCGTTACATTATCAGGAGATGCATTCCCCCTAAAACAATCAGGTCACATCTGGACGACTGATCGCCAACAAACTATTTAGTCTCCCCTGAACATTTAATGATTGTGTTAGAGTGCCACCCTGAATGGACAGCTAAGCTTCATAGTCAGTAACTGTTGTCAGTAAATAATACCTCTGAGACTAGTCGTGAGTCAAAGTACAGTGGTTTATTTTCACAAGCTTGTGGGAGAATTCCGATTCCTAAAGCGGTTCTCTGGACTTCTCCCCGAATACAAGTTAAGAGCAGATATTTAGACATATATTTTCACCCCTGGTCATGTCCACATTTTCTCATGATTATTGCTGCCTCGGCGGTTCTGTCCTTCGCGTAGTCCGTGTAATTGTAGCCATCCCAAGGCTGCGACTGTCTGTTCTGTCGCCTCCATGTGGCGGACATCTGTGGTTTGTTTATCTAGCATACAAGATTATAAGTTTGCACAAACAAGGTAACTGAAGTTACAGGGGCCTATATAACAATTTATATCAGTAAGGATAAATAGTATATAATAAATATATATGAATCTATTATTATACGATCACAGAAGGCATGCATGTAAGCTCCACCGTGTTAAACAGAAGTACATAATATAAGAGAACACAAAATAGATACTAGCTGGGTTAGCCACATTCCTGAACACAGCTAGCTGGGAAAATCATAAGCTTGTGTACAACAGCAGGGACAGCTGCTTCTCTTATCTGTTTTTGGATACATGAAAACAAGTTCTACAGACACGAAAACAAGTTCGAAAATGCTTTTTACAAATCTCTAAGTATTACAAAGTCCATTAACCCATTCCCGTCTTCATTCCCCCCTTTTGATCAGGGCCAGGCCCAAGCATGGCCCCAGGACCAATTCAGAACCAAATGTTATCAGCATATGGGCCCAGCTCCTTTGTCAGGAGGTCTGCCCCCTCTGCGTGTACACTTGCGCCTGGCATAATCCGCGCTGTTACCATTTTACAACAGGCGTTCAATAATGCCATACAAACACAGCAAGCAATTATAATTACAATTAATATAATCAATCCATGCCTCAGGTATGAACCCCATGACCCAAACCATTGCCCCAGCCAGCCTGGGGGGCTATAATTGTGATATTGGTTCCCCTCATCCTGTTTTCGCCACGTGTTTAATAAGATCTGCCAAGCGAGTTATATTCTTCAAAGCATCTGGAATATACGGTCAGCATTCGGAGCCAACTATAGCGCATATTCCTCCTTTGGAGGCTAGCACATAATTGAGTGCCAATCGGTTCTGTAGCGCCACAGTCCGAATAGCTACAACCTCTGTTGATGCTTCAGAGACGGCCGTGCTCACCTCCTCGAACCCATCTTTAGTCTCATTTGCAATTTTCTCTAGGGTCGAGGCCATCTGTATAAGTTCCTGTGCTGCCTTTGCCGTCCCATAAAGTGGGTAGGCTATCATGAAGAACCATTCTGTCTCACTAATGGCTCGCTTAACCCTAAGCAGGTGTATCTTGGGGTGGTCCCGTAAGTCAGTGTATTGGTGAATATCGGGCGCCACATATGCCAAATAACACGATCCTGCCCAATTCCAGGGAAGCCACGGGTAGGCACTGTTTCCACAGACAAAATAGGTACCATTATATGCAGTCATCCTGCTTACATAAGCGGAGGGGAGGCTAACCGGGACAGTGCATGTGGGGCACTGGATTGTGACCTGTTGTACCATGGCCCAAGCGTCATTAGTGACATTAATCTGCTGTATACAGTAGCCATGATGTGGAGATGCCAGCGTTGGACTGGGGTGAAGACAGTAAGAGTTTTAACAACACCAGGTTAAAGTCCAACAGGTTTATTTGGTAACAAATACCATTAACTTTCGGAGCGCTGCTCCTTCGTCAGATGGAGTGGAAATGTGCTCTCAAACAGGGCACAGAGACACAAAATCAAGTTACAGAAGTTCTGTAACTTGTAACAAGTTCTGTAACTTGATTTTGTAACTTGTAACAAGTTCTGTAACTTGATTTTGTGTCTCTATGCTCTGTTTGAGAGCACATTTCCACTCCATCTGACGAAGGAGCAGCGCTCTGAAAGCTAATGGTATTTGCTACCAAATATACCTGTTGGACTTTAACTTGGTGTTGTTAAAACTCTTACTGTATACAGTAGCTCCAGCCAACAGGTATGGTTCCATTTCTTGTCAGGCAGATAGATCCCCTTTGTTGATTTTTCACAACGAAGTTGGGTGGGGAATCTGATCTGTCATAGCTGGGTTGGTAATGTTTCTTAAAGGTCGATAAAGTGCACCCTCCACCCTCTAGCCCTAAAACAACATCACTGTTACTGATATTAAACGTACTCTGCATGGTTGTACCCGATGGGGTTTTGAATGTCAGTTTCCTTGTCCCTTCCTGGGTTCCATTCTGATTTAAAATCCATTCTATCATTCCCAGAGCTGATAAGGGGATAGGGAATAAAGGATTTCCTCCCTTTCCTCCGTGCGTGGGAATGTGTGAACAGACCCAGCACTTGCTCAGATTTGATTGTGATGCATACAGATAAGACATATACACAAAGGTGTTCATACAATAGACAGAGTCATTGTTACTTCATGGTGCTTCATCGCTAAATCCTCATAATTCCATCTATACTTTCCCGCTATGGCTAACAGGGCCAGGGTCGCGGGAAGCAGCATGAGAAGCATCTTATCACTTACTAATAATCTGCGTGACCGTTATACAATGGTTCCAAGGCTATATTGCCCGCGCGCAACTTCCCACGAACCTGTTCAGCTTGCTTGGAGGTCAGCCGTCTCACGTATCTGTGAATTGAGCACATTACATGTTTTCCAATTGGTGCCAGTGTATTCTTTCAACTGAGTCCAATGTTTCCAGATGCCCCTGCCTTGCATATCTATGCAGGCACAGGTGTCTCCACTGATGCCATTCCATTTGGGGGCGAACCCAGGTTTTCCAGGTAATGTTTTTACCATAACCTTGCTGCCCGCCGGGGGTAACTCCGGGGTCTGTTCTAGTTCATTGTGCTCATCTACCGCTATTTGTTTGTCCCGTACTGTTTTCCACATATCTTTTAATTGCGAGCTTAATTCTAATACATATCGTCTAATCCTGTCCCGTAATGGGCCTACATCTGCCCCTCGGGTAATGATGGACTTGGGCAGTTGCATAGCCCTTCCGGTCATTAGCTCATATGGTGTCAGCCCAGTGGTCCGATTTGTGGTGGCTCTGAGTTTCATTAATATGGCGGGTAATACTTCTGTCCATCTCTTCCCTGATTCCTGCATGGCCTTTGCCAGGGAGGTCTTAAGTGTCCTATTCATATGTTCCACCATTCCTGAGCTTTGAGGGTGGTAGGGTATGTGAAATTTCTGTTTTATCCCCATCAGTTGACATATAGTTTTTACTACCTTCCCCGTAAAGTGTGTGCCTTGATCGGAGTCTATTTGCAAAGGCACCCCCCCATCTTGGGATAACTTCCTCAGCTAGTATTCTTGCCACTGTAGTGGCAGAACAGTTTTTCATTGGAAATGCTTCTACCCATCTGGTGAATTGGTCAATTATTACCAAGCAGTAGGTTCTCCCATGTGACTGCGGAAGAGGCCCTGTAAAGTCGATTTGTAGATGTTCCCAGGGACATTTAGGGTGGGGCTGGTGTCCCATCTTGATTTTTACGGCTCTTCCGGGGTTATACTGTGCAAAGGTTATGCACCGGTGACAATACCGGGCAATGTCCCATCCCATTCCTTTCCACGACCATTCCTTCCCCATACTGGTCATCATGGTATCCCTTCCCACATGCAACAGCCCATGATGTAACCGCATCAGAGTATGCTGGATACATTCTGGCGCTAGAACTTTATCATTTAATCTCCATATCCCCCCTCCATCAGGTGTAGCTCCTTGAGCTTTCCAACTCGCACGTTCTTCTTCAGGGGTATCAGCATGTAGCTGTGAGATGTCTATCGGGGGTTCGACTTTGGCCGAGGCAGCCGGCAAGGCTTGCATTTCCCTTGCTTCCAAGGCAGATCATGCCGCTATGTCGGCTGCCTGGTTTCCCTTAAAGATATGCCACTCAGGACTTTGCATGTCTGGTTCCTTTTGGTGCGCCTTTACCTTCAATACCGTGGTTTCCGATGGGAGGTTGCTGGCTTCCAGTAAGGTTGCTATTATCTGGCCATGTTTAATTGTAGTGCCTCCCATTGTGACAAATCCCCTTCTCCCCCAAACGGTCATATAGACATGCACAATTCCGAATGCATATCTACTATTGGTGTGAATGTTGACCATTTTCCCCACCGCCTCGGTAAAAGCCTGAGTTAAGGCTACTAGTTCCGCCACTTGCACTGACATGCCTCCCTCTATCCTTCCTGCTTGAACAATTAGTAAGTGCGCATTCACTACTGTTCATCCTGTTCATGGTGACCCATCTACATATTTCCATGATCTATCCACAAACAGGACAATATCTGGTGCCTCCAGGAGCACATCCTTTATTCTACCTTCCTCTACCTCTTCATCTACGTCCCCACACGTTGTGTGGGTTCCCTTCACCTAACATTCCTTCTGCGGGGTTCGTTCCCATATCTCGTACAATGGTGATGGACTTAGTGGGTGGGAGAAGCACTGCCTCCCGCTTCGCCCTTCTCATATTTGAGACAGACTGTAATTTTCCTGTGTTCAGCATTTCCACCAAGGTATGTATGGCGTGCAAGACAATATTCCCCGTCATTACAATGGGCTCGCTGATCTTTACTGCCCCTGCAGCGCAATCCAGTGTGGCTATACATCTGGGTAACCCGGTTACTACGGGGCCCTCCGCTGTGGAATAATAACCCATGGGTCACTGCTTATCCCCATGGACCTGTATGACTACTGCCGAGTAATATCCCCCTTCATTATTACAATAGATGTGAAAATCTTTACCAGCGTCAGGCAGTCCAAGTCCCGGAGCTGTCATTAGTTCTGCTTTTAGTTTGCTACATGCCTCTTCCTGTTCTGATCCCCACTCTATAACTTCTAGAGTGGGTTTCCCACCTTTTACTAGCCTTTGTATTGGTTCGGTTAGTCAGGCGAATTCCGGTATAAAGTCGCGGCTGTAATTAAACAATCCCAAAACCTTCCTTACCCCTTGGACGGTTACTGGTCTTGGCATTTGCTGTATAGCTGTTTCCCTGTCCACTGGCATTTCTTTGGTTCCCTGGGATATCAGGTGTCCCAAATATAACACCTGCGCTTTCCCTATTTGGGGCTTCCTGGGGCTCGCCTTTAGTCCCTGTTCTTCTAAGTGCTTCAAGACTGAGTATAGTGCCATCTGATGTTCTGCTCTAGTTTTGGAGGCTATTAAGATGTTGTCTACATACTGCAGAATTGTGCTCCCTTTTGGGACTTCTACTTGTTCTAATATCTTACTCATTACCCGGTGAAATATAGCCGGGCTGTTGTGGAAGCCTTGCGGGAGCCTAGTCCATGTGTACTGTTTATCGCCTATGGTAAATGCAAATTTATCTTGTGAATTAGGATCCAGGGGAATGGACTAAAATCCGTTGGTGATATCTAATACTGTAAAGATTCCATGGGATGGTGACCACCCGTTTAAAATGGTGGAGGGGCTAGCCACGATGGGGTGTAGCTTGGGGGTCACTTTATTTAAAGCTGTATAATCAATGGTTAATCTATAGCTCCCGTCCGGTTTAGGCACCGGCCAGGTGGGGGAGTTGGTGGGACTAGTGGTTTCCTGTAGGATCCCCCTTTTTACTAATCCCATCGCAATTTCCTCAAATGCCTTTTTGGCTTTGGGCTTAATCGGGTATTGTCGATGTGGTTTATGTTCTGGTCCTTCCACTATTATGGGGTCAGTTTTGACTAATCCAGTATCTAGTTTCGTTTCCGCCCATACCCGGGGATAGAGGCGCAGATGGCACCAAATCCATTATCTTCTAACTGCCAGTCGCGTCCTGTTGCAGATGCTGCATGGACGGTTCCTAGATAGTTTACATATGTTCCTACCCTGTCCTTTCTCCCATGGGGGCGGGGCCAAATCAATTCGCCCTTCCTGCAATCTAGTAAGACTTTGTACTCCTTCATCAGGTCATTTCCCATAATAGTTCCTTCATTATTTTTACATAATAAAATCGCATAGGTATATACAGGTTATTAATTTCTACTAGGGTGGTTTCGCTTAAGTAGGCAGGGGTCTTCTGTCCATTAATTCCTCTTACACAGATCATTTTATTAGTGATGGACAAGGGTAGATTGGTGATTGATATGGAGGCTCCTGTGTCCACCAGCATTTCACATTGTCTGCCCCCTACTAGTGCAGACACGTAGATTCTACCCACCTTTCTGCCCAGGCTTGCGGGGGCTGCCTCACGCCAGTTCCCTCCCTCCTCGGTGTGGGGAGGGGGGAGGAGTTGACTCGGTCTGCTGTGTTTGCTCCAACAGGTGGCCTCGGTGTGGCCATCCTTATTGCAAAACTGGCAGGTAGGGGCCTTCCTTCTACCCCACTTTGGAGCTCTACAGTCTCTGGCAAAGTGACCCGGTTTCCCACAATTATAGCACGCACCCTTTGGTTTAGCTCCTTCACTGTTTGCACTAACATTTTCCTGTTTTATTCGTGGGTATGGTTTCTCATCTGGTCCGTCTCTAATTCCAGATGTCCATTCTACTAATTCATTGTAATCCCGGGTACTGAGGACTCCCATTTTAAGGATTTTTTGGTGAGCTGGTGACAGCCCATCCTTAAATGCTTGTAGAAAGGCTCTATCTGTTCGGGCATTATCGGGCATTCCGGAACATTCTTGATATACTTTGAAGAGTCGCTCCCCGAATTCGGAGGCTCCTTCACCCCTTTGTTGGTTAGTATTGGTAATTCTGGTCCAGTTGGTTGGTGCATTGTCCAATACTCGCTGGACTGCTGCCTTAAACCAATTAAATGGTTCCATCATTTCATCGATCTCGGCGTTTGTCTCTGTCGCGAACGTCCACCTTCCGCCTTGGTAATAAAACCGGGCTCTGATGGCGACGTCAGCCTGGTCCGCCCTGTCACCCAGTAGTCTCCACCTGTCCTGTGGGCAAGCGGCTCGTACCAACTGGTGTATATCCCGCAAATGTAATTGGTGTCCAACCCAAATGGTGTCTAGTTCTGCCTAAAATTTGCTATTGCCACTCCGGGGCTGGAGCCTTCCAGGGATGCCAAAACCTGTTGTCTTTCTCCTGGGGTAAAGGGTTTGTATTGAGCCATGGGATGTTGTAATGTCCCGCCCCGAGGTATGGGAGCGAGATCATGGACCTCTTCCTCATCGGGTCGAAGTCTCCCACTGGTGCCGTGGGTTGTACGGCCAGCCCATAGGGAGGCAAGGATCCCCAGCCGGGGTCCTCTAAAAGTTGGCTTCTCTTTTCTAATTCTCTATTGCGTGCTTCCAGCATTTTAATTTTTGCTTTGTAATCAGCCCATTTCTTACCTGAGATTGAGACCTGTTCAGTTAATCCGGCCAATTGGTGAACTAAGAGAACTCCAATTTTCTTAGTTCTGTCTTTCTTTTCCTTTTCCAACCATTTCCGTTGTTGGTCTAGCGGGTGGGATGAATCCCACCCCCCTTTGCTCATCTGTTTAATGAATTTGTCCCTCTTAGTCATATATTCGTTTATCAGGGATCCCGGGGGTCCCCACTGTCCTTGTCCCGCCATAACACCAATAAGTTTATACTCACCACCTGGAGTCTTCTGTTCTCCCTTCTCGCTCTCCCCCTCCGAGGTCACTCTTATCAGAGTCCAGTGATACCTGTCAGGGGCGATCAGATCCCTCTGGCGATCACTCAGACAGTCTCTTTCTCACTCACGTCTGAACATCACACCTCAGGCAACCTTTTTCCAGACTCTACACCCACTTCATGGTCCTGACCATCGCGTAGGGGATTTCTCCTCATAACAACCTGTCTAAGGCTGTGTGTTAGAGTCAATTGACTCCTTGTCCATATGTGCTCAGTTCAGACATCTTTCACTCTCACACTCTCTCATCACAGATGACCACCTACTGTAGTTTGACCCACCCTATTAAGTTTGGTATTCTATTCTGGTGTCCCGGTCGTGGCCATTCGACCAGACCCATAAACAGATCCCGGGTTTCGGCACCAATTTGTTGTCGGTAAATAATACCTCTGAGACTAGTCGTGAGTCAAAGTACAGCAGTTTATTTTCACAAGCTTGTGGGAGAACTCCGATCCTAAAGAGGTTCTCTAAACTTCTCCCCAAATACAAGTTAAGAGCAGATATTTAGACATATATTTTCACCCCTGGTCACGTCCGCATTTTCTCATGATTATTGCTGCATCGGCGGTTCTGTCCTTCGCGTAGTCCGTGTAATCGTAGCCATCTCAAGGCTGCAACTGTCTGTTCTGTCGCCTCTATGTGGCGGACATCTGTGGTTTGTTTATCCAGCATACAAGATTATAAGTTTGCACAAACAAGTCAACTGAAGTACAGGGGCCTATATAACAATTTATATCAGTAAGGATAAATAGTATATAATAAATATATATGAATCTATTATTATACGATCACAGAAGGCATGCATGTAAGCTCCACCGTGTTAAACAGAAGTACATAATATAAGAGAACACAAAATAGATACTAGCTGGGTTAGCCACATTCCTGAACACAGCTAGCTGGGAAAATCATAAACTTGTGTACAACAGCAGGGACAGCTGCTTCTCTTATCTGTTTTTGGATACACGAAAACAAATTCTACAGACATGAAAACAAGTTCTACAATGCTTTTTACAAATCTCCAAATATTACAAAGTTCATTAACCCGTTCCCGTCTTCAGTAACTATCAACTACTCTTATTAGACTTGTATTTCTCGATATATTGTGGAGTTTCGTTTGATCTGACATTGTTAAATTTTCTCCATAACAATGCAGTTTTCTTTCCATTTAATTGACTTTGGTGTTGCAAAAAATTGAATCATTTGGTATCATGTAATATTTAGCCAAAATGTTTGAATCCTGAAAAAATACAATGACCCGATATAAATCTGAGTTGTGAACAGTCGGGATCTCCTCAATAGATACTAGTTTGCATTCATGCATGATTTCAAGAAATCAAAAATGCAAACACATCACACACTCAAACAAGAAAACTGACAATGTATTTAACATCAAATTGTTCAGGTTAAGAAACGGTTAAGTATTTAGAAAGGAGTATGTTTCTACAATACTTTTTAAACTAATGGTCTATACCCTGAGTAGATCAACAGCCTAATAGTCGGTCTGCATTTGAACAGCCACTGAAGACATTGTGGATCTGACAGAGGGCAGCACAGCTAATCCCAAATAAATAAATGCAACTTCTGAAAAAGTACCAGTATCTACACTGTGGCAATTAACAAGAGACACATATTTCGATGTTTTGTTTCGTATCTGCACACACTTATTTCCCCTTTGGGGAATAGTGGGGAAGTAATTTATTTGAATCCGCTCATAAGCATCGCTTCCAAAACCGACAAAGCCTTGGCATGGGATTTGATTCCGGAAGTTCTGGCTCAGAGGTTTTGGCGCTGTGCACTGGGCCGCACAAACTCCATAACCCAATGATTGAAATCTCTCACACAAGATGAACAGAAACACATCCAGCCGACATGGACATCAGTGTGGAAACGAAGACAACACCATGAAATTCAAAGTTTAAAATATTTATTGTGACACTGCAAATTGGGACATCTCGGATGCCTATAAATACAGTCTGTTACAATTTAAAACTGGTGTAAATAAATATATATCTTGCAGGCTCTCGCATCTACCAAATATTTTTAGATTTGAAATATATTCACACAGTGCATCCAGGTATAAATATTAGACTCATAAATTAAATATTAAAAAGTTATATTATTATTTCATCATGATATTATGTTGTACAATGGCCAATCTCACACTGGTAAACCGGCTTGTGCAGCTGACTGAACAATATAATTCTTCTATAAAAATTCTACAATCTTCAAATAAATAATCATTGTTCCCCAGTCTTCATTAAATATATCGATATAAATTCTTTAATTGCTTCCGCTGATTTGTGCCGTTATGAGAAGGAGCTGTTGTAATCGGCCTCTGGTCTCCGTGCGGATTATTTCCCAGGCACACTCACTGAATCCCTGAGAAATGGAAACATTGAGGGACATGGATTAGAGAATGAACAGATTTCAATGGGGTGAAAGAAATGACATGCCGGTAATCACACAGTCAATTGTCCCACCTGCTGTTTGAGAAACTTTTCCAGTTTCCTAAAGTAATTGTGAATGGCGGAATTTCTCCTCAGCCTGGATCCCGGGTTCCTGACACATTCTTCCAGCTCACTGAGCTGCCGATCCAGGAGCAGCCGGAAAAGTTCCACTTTGTCCCGGGCCCATGTGACTGAGCCCAGGTTCATACTGTAGATCTTGTTGATGTGGCGCACGGTTTGATGGAGAATCTTGATCTTGTCCGGTGTCTGGACAAATACACACGATGGCATTAGTAAACGCAGTTCTCCTTTAGCTGACTATTTTAAAAGAAGGTTATCTAAGACCACAACGTGATCTTGCTCAACTGGGTCACTGGTCCAAGAAATGGCAGATCGAGTAGAGAAGTGTTGGGGAGTCCAAAACTAGAGGGCATAGGTTTACGGGGTAGGGGAAAGATTGAAAAGGGACGTGAGGGGTAACTTTTTCACACAGACGGTGGTGCGTATATGGAATGGGCTCCCAGAGGAGGTGGCAAAAGCAGGATTTCATACAACATTTGAAAGTCATTTGGACAGGTACATGCGCAGGAAAGGTTTAGAGGGATATGGGCCAAACATAGGCCAATGGCACCAGTTAAGCTTAGGAAACCTGTTCGCAATGGACGATTCGGGCCGAAGGGCCTGTTTCCGTGCTGTATATCTCACTGATTCCACGATTACGCTGTAAAAGTGTAAGAATCTCGAATTTCAAAAGTCAACACCGTCTTTTCTGTGTGACAATTTTGATCATTATCAAACTGGTTACTGGTATTTTCCTCTTTTGGCGAGCAAATCTGATACTGACAGTATTTTGGGGTAAATGGAGAGAAGAAGGTCAAACTATTCCGCAGAATGTCTATCAGTCCCCAAAATGCTCAACGTTAAATTTTCAGTCTTACGACAATCAACAAAATAAAGTCTTTGCCTTTAAAAATCATTTATATTGTTCCAACTCTTAAGGTTGTGGATACATTCCCCACATATCTTATAACAGAATGATCAGACAGGTTACAAATTGCACACTCACCTGTAACCTCTTGATGAGCTGGTGCAGGTCCAGGGATTTGGTTTTCAGTGATTCTCTCGTTGCTGTACACTGGAATGGGAAGGGACCTCCCTGCAACAGGACAGAATGATGTCAGAACCGGTTCCAAGCTCACACTTCATAAGCGGTCCTTGCTCTCAGAAACTTGCCCCCAAAACCAACACGGTCATTCAACAACTTGTTGAAGCATTTTATCTCTCACATATTTTACTGACCATCCAAATAAATCACTCTTAGTAAAAACTGTTTCACATTTCCACACACTCCCTGCTATAGTTTGAAACTTCAATGTGCATTCCATCAAGGAGATGTTCTACATTTTTGGAAGAGAACAGATTTAATCTCAGCAATTCCTCGACAGGAGAGTATCCCGAGAAGCTGCGAGTTAAGATTGGTCACTCGAATCCCGGGATCTCTGTATAAACTCACCATGTCCCTAAGGGACCTTTGAGCATTCTTGTTAAGGACTTGCTGTAACTGCAGCCTCTGGCAATCCTGGCTCAGGATCCCGGGCAGCCAGATTAACAAAATCCACAGCCCGCAAACACTCGGAATAAACATGTTGAAACAACACAGGGTAAAGCAGCGATCAGAAATCACAGAAAGTGACTGGATCAGGGTTCAGTGCCGAACACAATATTAACACCAGCTGAACTCCTTCGCTGTTGGATTGAAAGGAATATTCATCCATTGTGTCCTTTTGAAGGTGTGAACCAGGATATTCCTTTGACGTTACAAAAATGAATCGATTTTGCTTCTAACCGCGGTGTGTTTTCAGGGAATCTTGTAACTTGTTTCCAGAAACGACTTCTTCATTTGAAACCTTTTTCACTTTCTGCTTAATTAAGAGAACGCATTATCTCTCATAAATTTGGATGCAAATATATCCTTTGATATTAAAAATCGGACAGATGTTAGCCAAACTTTTACCTCTGTTGCCCTTTGTTGGCCAGACTTAGATAAGCAATCCGTTAAAAAAATCATTTCATATGTTTTAAGATTCTAAAATGCGGAACCACCTTATCTCGGCAATTGCTAGACTCATAGTCATTGTAAACTGTTCGGAATTGGACTGGGATTTAAAATATTAGGCTGGGCTCTAACGGGGAAGAATGATGGGTTTGATGTGGCGGGGACGGTGAGAAGTGAATTGATTCAATGCCATTATGGAAACTGCACTAAAAATCCTGGATGCTCATTTAAACTCAAGGAATTTGTTTTATTCATTCGTGGGACATGGGCATCGCTGGCTGGCCAACGTTTGTTGCCCATCCTTAGTTGCCCGAGAGCAGTTGAGAGTCAACCACATTGCTGTGGATCTGGAGTCACATGTCGGCCAGACCAAGTAAGAATGACAGATTTCCTTCCATAAAGGACATGGTTGTAATGCCCTGGCTGTGTCAGTAAAAGTCATGATGTGGAGATGCCGGCGTTGGACTGGGGTAAACACAGTAAGAGTTTTAACAACACCAGGTTAACGTCCAACAGGTTTATTTGGTAGCAAATGTCACACTATCGGTAACCCCCACAGCTTGCCTCCTGGACTTGCAGAATCTCACTGGCTCATTCCAATTCTACCGACCGCCATTCTCAACTTCATATGGCAAATGCCTTTCAAAAACATATCCTACATTGTTGTGTCGATGACGGGGTGAAATGCAACATGCATTGGAAAATCCCTGATGGCCAAATAAATGGTGAGAAATGATAATGATGTGGGCAACGCAGATTTTTCTCTTCACTACGTGTATATGAAATAGTATACAATTTTTAAAAAATGATCATGCTTTAATGATATGCATAGTTGTACGTGCTCCAAAAAGACACAGTGCCGCAAAGCAATCTCGCACTGGAGGGAAATCCGAGAAATAATGCAGATGACAGGTATGCACTTTCATTCTTGTTAACCAATAAGTGGAAAGATACACTTTGTGCTCATTAATGGTCAGCGTTTCATTGGATATCACAAAATCTTTGCACTATGCAATTTCTTGCTAAGAGATGATCATCAATGTGTAAACAGGGCTTTGAGATGAATTCCCAGTGGAAACCCCTTCCTACCAAATGGAAGCGTTACGTTATCAGGAGACACATTCCCCCGAAAACAATCAGGTCACATCTGGACGACAGATCGCTAACAAACTATTTATTGCCCCCTGAACATCTGCTGATTGTGTTATGGTGCCACCCTGAATGGCAAGCTAAGCTTCACAGTCAGTAATCATTATACATTCTGCTTATACTTGTATTTCTCGATATATTGAGGGGTTTGTTTGAGCTGACTTTATTATTTTTTCTCTATAACAATGCCGTTTTATTTCCATTTGATTGACTTCGGTTTTGCGAATAATTGAATAATTTTGTATCATGTAATATTTAGCCAAAATGTTTGATTCTTGAAAAAAATACAATGACCCGATGTAAATCTGAGTTGCAAACAATCGGAAAAACTTCAATAGATATTTGTTTGCATTTATATATGATTTCAAGCAATCAAAAATTGCAAACACATCACAGTCAAACAAGAAAACTGATCATGTATTTAGCATCAAAGTGTTCAGGTTAAGAAACGGTTAAATATTGAGAATGGAGTATGTTTCTACTATGCTGTTACACTAATGGTCTATAACCTGAGTAGATCACCTGGTGCTCATTGATACTGGGTGTGCATTTGAACAGCAATTGAATATATTTCGGTTCTGACAGAGGACAGCATAGCTAATCCCGGGCTCAAAGAAGTAAATGCAACTTCTCGAAATGTACCAGTTTCTATTCTGTAGCTATTAACAAGAGACACATATTTCGATGTTTTGTTTCGTATCTGCACACACTTATTTTTCCTTTGGGACAATAGTGCGGAAGTAATTCATTTGAATCGCTAATAAACATCATTTCCAGAACTGACATAGTCATTCCAAACTTGATTTCGGAATTTCTGGCTCAAAGGGTTTGGCGCTGTGCACAAACTTCATAACCCAATGACTTAAATCTCTCAAACAAGATGAACAGAAACACCCAGCCGACATCGACATCAATTTGGAAACGAAGACAACATCATGAAATTCAAAGTTCAAAATATTTATTGTAAAACTGCAATTTGGGACACATTTGATGCCAATAAATACAGTCTATTACAATATAAAACTGGTGTCAATAAATATATATCTTGCAGCCTCTCTCGCATTCATCAAATACTCTTAGATTTGAAATATATTCACACAGTGCATCCAGGTATAAATATTAGACTCACAAGTTAAATATTAAAAAGTTATATTATTATTTCGTTATGATATTACGTTGTACAATGGCCAATCTCACACTGGGAAACCGGCTTGTGCAGATGACTGAACAATATAATCCTTCTATAAAAATTCTACAATCTTTAAATAAATAATCACTGTTCCCCAGTCTTCATTAAATATATCGTTAGAAATTCTTTAATTGCTTCCGCTGATTTGTGCCGTTATGAGAAGGAGCTGTTGTAATCGGCCTCTGGTCTCCGTGCGGATTATTTCCCAGGCACACTCACTGAATCCCTGAGAAATGGAAACATTGAGGGACATGGATTAGAGAATGAACAGATTTCAATGGGGTGAAATAATCTACATGCCGGTAATCACACAGTCAATTATCCATTGTCCCACCTGCTGTTTGAGAAACTTTTCCAGTTTCCTAAAGTAATTGTGAATGGTGGAGTTTCTCCTCAGCCTGGATCCCGGGTTCCTGACACATTCTTCCAGCTCACTGAGCTGCCGATCCAGGAGCAGCCGGAAATGTTCCACTTTGTCCTGGGCCCATGTGACTGAGCCCAGATTCATGCTGTAGATCTTGTTGATGTGGCGCAGGGTTTGATGGACAATCTGGATCCTGTCCTGAGTCTGGACAAAATATACATAACGACATTGGTGAGGACATTTCTCCTTTTACTGACTATTTTAATAGAAGGTTATCTGAGACTACAACGTGATCTTGATCAACTTTGTCCAGTGGTCCGAGTAATGTCAGATTGGATACAGGAGTGTAGGGGAGTCCTAAACTAGAGAGCATAGGTTTACGGGGGAGGTGAAAAATTTAAAAGGAACCTGAGGGGCAGCTTTTTCACACAGAGGGTGGTGCGTGTATGGAATGAGCTGCCAGAGGAGGTGGTAGAGGCGGGGACAATTACAACATTTAAAAGACATTTGGAAGTACATGGTTAGGGAAAAGATTAGAGGGATATGGGTCAAACGCAGACAAATGGGACTATTTCAGTTTAGGGAACCTGGTCGCCGTGGGCTAGTTGGGCCGAAGGGTCTGTTTCCGTGCTGTATATCTCCCTGACTCTGTATATCTACAGCTGTAGAAGTTTAAGAAGCTCGAATTTAAAAAGTCAATACCGCCTTTTGTGGTGGCAATATTGATCATTATCAAACTTGTTCCTGTTATCTTCCTCTTTTGGCGAACTAACTTGAAGCAATTTGGGGCAAGTGGAGAGAAGAGGGACAAAGTAATCCGCAGAATGTCTGTCGGTTCCCCAAAATGCTCAACATTAAATTTTCAGTCTTATGATTGTCAACAAAATAAAGCCTTTGCCTTTAAAATGTCATTTACATTGTTCCTACTGTTGGGGATGTGTACACATTCCCCACATATCTATTACACCTGGCAGCATGAACAGAATGATCAGACAGGTTGCAAAGTGCACACTCACCTGTAACCTCTTGATGAGCTGGTGCAGGTCCAGGGATTTGGTTTTCAGTGATTCTCTCGTTGTTATACACTGGAATGGGAAGGGACCTCCCTGCAACAGGACAGAATGATGTCAGAACCGGCTCCAAGCGCACACTTCACAAGCGGTCCTTACTCTCAGAAACGTGCCCCCAAAACCAGGAAAGTGCTCAAGAACTTGCATAAGTATTTTATCTCTCACATATTTAACTGACCATCCAACTGAATCACTCTAAGTATAAAGTGTTTCACATTTCCACACACTTCCTTCTCTACTTTAATACTTCAATTTTCATTCCATCAAGGAGATGTTCTACATTTTTATTAGAATACAGATTCAATCTCAGCAATTCCTCGACAGGAGACTATTCCGAGAACCTGCGAGTTAAGATTGGTCACTCGAATCCCCGGACCTCTGCATAAACTCACCATGTCCCTCAGGGACCTTTGAGCATTCTTGTTAAGGACTTGCTGTAACTGCAGCCTCTGGCAATCCTGGCTCAGGATCCCGGGCAGCCAGATTAACAAAATCCACAGCCCGCAAACACTCGGAACAAACATGTTGAAACACCACAGGGTAAAGCAGCGATCAGAAAACACAGAAAGTGACTGGATCGGGGTTCAGTGCCGAACACAATATTAACACCAGCTGAACTCCTTCGCTGTTGGATTGAAAGGAATATTCATCCATTGTGTCCATTTGAAGGTGTGAACCAGGATATTCCTTTGACGTTACAAAAACGAATCGATTTTGCTTCTAACCGCGGTGTGTTTTCAGGGAATCTTGTAACTTGTTTCCAGAAACGACTTCTTCATTTGAAACCTTTTTCACTTTCTGCTTAATTATGAGAGAGCATTATCTCTCATAAATTTGGATGCAAACCTATACTTCGAAATTAAAAACCGGACAGATCTTACCCAAAATTTCACATCTGGTAGCCATTTGCTGACCAGACTTAGATAAGGAATTCGTTAAAAAAAATCATCTCATATGTTTTAAGATTCTAAAATGCGGAACCATTTTACATGCGGATCTGCTCCGCTCACACTCAGTGTAATCTGTTAGGAATTGGGTTGGGGCGGGGCGAATATTAATATATTCGGATTTGTTCTGACAGGTACGAATACTATGTTTGAAGTGCCGGGGAAGGTGGGAAGTGAATTGTTTCAATCCCTTCATGGAAGGTGCACTGTAAATCCTTGAAGCTAATTTAAACTCGAGGATTTTGGCTGTAAAGTCGTGACTGTGTAATTAGTTTTCAGTATTCACTAACGAACTCGATGGAGTGGAGATGCCGGTGTTGGACTGGGGTGGGCAGAGTAAGACGTCTCACAACACCAGGTTAAAGTCCAACAGGTTTATTTGGTAGCACGAGAGCTTTCGGAGCGCTTCATCAGGTGATTAGAGAGTTGGATTCACAAACAAGGCACATATAGACACAGACTCAATTGCAAGATAATGGTTGGAATGCGTGCCTTAACCGGGAATCAAGTCTTTACAGGTGCAGACAATGCGAGTGGAGAGAGGGTTAAGCACAGGTTAAAGAGGTGTGAATTGTCTCAAGTCAGGACGGTTACTAAGATTTTGCAAGCCCAGGCCAAATGCTGGGGGTTACACGTAGTGTGACATGAACACAGGATCCCGTTTGAGGCCATCCTCATGTGTGAAAGAAATAAAAAATCATTTTGGAAGAAATAATATAGGGAGGAGTTATACAATAAATGGCAGAGCCATCAAGAGTATAGAAACACAGAGGGACCTAGGTGTGTAAGTCCACAAATCCTTGACGGTGGCAACACAGGTGGAGAAGGTGCTGAAGAAGGCATATGGTATGCTTGCCTTTATAGGACGGGGTAAAGAGTTAAAAGCTGGAGTCTGATGATGCAGTTGTATAGAACGCTGGTTTGGCCACATTTGGAGTAGTGCATCCAGTTCTGGTCGGCGCACTACCAGAAGGACGTGGAGGCATTAGAGTGCAGAGAAGGTTTACTAGGATGTTGCCTGGTATGGAGGGTCTTAGCTATGAGGAGAGATTGGGTAAACTGGGGTTGTTCTCCCTGGAAAGATGGAGAATGAGGGGAGATCTAATAGAGGTGTACAAGATTATGAAGGGGATAGATAGGGTGAACGGTCGGAAGCTTTTTCCCAGATCAGAAGTGACGATCACGAGGAGTCACGGGCTCAAGGTGAGAGGGGCGAAGTATAACTCAGATATTAGAGGGATGTTTTTTACACAGAGGGTGGTGGGGGCCTGGAATGCGCTGCCAAGTAGGGTGGTTGGGGCCGACACGCTGACATCGTTTAAGACTTACCTGGATAGTCACATGAGCAGTCTGGGAATGGAGGGATACAAACAATTGGTCTAGTTGGACCAAGGAGCGGCACAGGCTTAGAGGGCCGAAGGGCCTGTTTCCTGTGCTGTACTGTTCTTTGTTCTTTGTATGCGGAACTTGGCTATCAGTTTCTGCTTGGCAATTCTGCTTTGCCGTGTGTCTTGAAGGCCGCCTTGGATAACGCTTACCCAAAGATTGGAGGCTGAATGCCCTTGACTGCTGAAGTGCTCCCCGACTGGAAGGGAACACTCCTGCCCGGGGATTGTTGAGTGGTGTCGATAGAATCATGGAATTTGACTTCCATTGAAAACCAATGGGCCTGCCAATCGGGGACTGGGCGTTGAGTTCGCTCCCATCTCCCCTTAAAGTCTGTCCCCTTTATTCCACCCCAACAGACATCCATTTATGGTGGAGCTAACTTCTTAGACTGTTATTGAAAAAACAGAGTCCATTGTGAATGTGCGTGACTAGTTAGTGTGCAGAAGATTGTGGGTCCTGTAATATCCTCACACACTGACTGTTAAAATGCACCAATGGATAATGAGCAGAAACTGGGCGCAATACTGGGTAATTTACCGCTCTTTACCTCACAGCCGATTTTCACACCTCATCCACAATCACAGCCTCGAGCACTAATCCTACTGGAGTTCTGGAAACATTCCTGACATGATTGGCTCAGCTACTCACCAACTTAATCAGCTGAGACTTTTTTCTTTGTAGATAACCCAATATTAATATAAAGGCACCACGACTGAAGTTTGACATCTAACTCTAGCCTCATTCAACATTTAGAATAAGTTAAACGACTAGAGGATCAATGTTACTCTCTCATTGAATTACTTTGGGTGATTTCAGGTCACGGTGACACAGTAACGCTTGGGTCTCCTGCCTGATTCGCCTTTACCCTCTCCACTCCTCCGGCAGGATCTATTGGGTGGATGTTAACTTTTCCTGATATTTCCTATCTTTCTTTCCTCGCCATCAAATAGTGAGGAACGAATTTCACTTCCAAACTTGTAGCTGCTTAGATATTGAGAAAAATACAGTAAGTAGTCTCACAACACCAGGTTAAAGTCCAACAGGTTTATTTGGTAGCACGAGCTTTCGGAGGGTTGCGCCTTCATCAGGTGAAACTACTTATTGTGCCTATCCCTGTCCAACGCTGGCAACTCCACATCGAGAAAAATATAAGAACAGGGCGGTAACTGATTCCAAACTAGAAAGAGTGTAGAGAGATGCGATCAGCAAGTCCAGATGAAGCCAGCTATGGTCAAAACGGTTCATGTACTTGGCATTTCTGGCTGAAAGTGGTAAAAGTTTCAACCCTCTATTTCGCTCTGCCATGCTTGCTGCACCGTTGAGCATTGGGAATGTTTGTGGAGCACCGCACTCCATTGATTGTTCATCTATCCACCGCCATTCTCGACGGCAGAGGACAAATGCCTTTCAAAAAACATACCCTACATTGTTGTGTCGATGATGGGGTGAAATGCATCATGCAGTGGTAAATCCCTGATGGCCAAAAATATGGTGAGAAATGTCAATAATGTGGGCAACGCAGATTTTTCTCTTCATGCATGTATATAAAATTGTATGCAATTTTAAAAAAATGATATTGCTTTGGTGTTACGCATAGTTGTAATTGCTCCAAAAAGACACAGTGCCGCAAAACAATCTCGCACTGGAGGGAAATTCGAGAATTAATGCAGATGACAGTTTTGCACTTTCATTCTTGTTAACCAATAAGTGGAAAGGCATCTTTTGTGCTCATTAATGCTCAGCGTTTCATTGGATATCACAAAATCTTTGTACAATGCCATTTCTTGCTCAGAGATGATCATCAATGTGTAGACTGGGGATTGAGATGAATTCCCAGTGGAAACACCTTCCTCCCCAAATGGAAGCGTTACGTTATCAGGAGATACGTTCCCCCGAAAACAATCAGGTCACATCTGGACGACTGATTGGCAACAAACCATTTAGTTCCCCCTGAACATCTTTTGATTTGATTTATTATTGTCACATATATTAACATACAGAGATAAGTATTGTTTCTTGCGCGCTATACAGACAAGGCATACCATTCATCGAGAAGGAAACGAGAGAGTGCAGAATGTAGTGTTACAGTCATAGCTAGGGTGCAGAGAAAGATCAACTTAATACAACGTAAGTCTATTCAAAAGTCTGACAGGGAGCAGTGAAGTAGCTATTCTTGAGCCGGTTGATTTTTGTATCTTTTTCCCAAGGGAAGAAGGTGGAAGAGAGAATAAGTGGGGTGCGTGGGGTCCTTGATTACGCTGGCTGCTTTTCCGAGGCAGCGGGAGGTGTAGACAGAGTCAATGGATGGGAAGCTGGTATGTGTGATGGATTGGGCTACATTCACGACCTTTTGTAGTTCCTTGCGGTCTTGGGTAGAGCAAGAGCCATACCAAGCTGCGATACAACCAGAAAGAATGCTTTCTATGATGCATCTGTAAAAGTTGGTGAGACTCGTAGCTGACATGCCAAATTTCTTTAGTCTTGTGAGAAAGTAGAGGCGTGGCACTGTAACACAATCTGCTGATTGTGTTACAGTGCCACACTGAATGGAAAGCTAAGCTTCAGTCAGTAACTATCAGCTATTCCGATTCTACTTGCAATTCTCGATATGAGGCATTTATTTGATCTGACTTTGTGACCTTTTCTCGATAACAATGCCGTTATATTTCCATTTAGTTGGCTTCGGTGTTGCGAATAATTGAATCATTTTGTATCATGTAATATTAAGCCAAAATGTTTGATTCTTGAAAAAAATACAATGACCCGATGTAATCTCAGTTGTGAACAGTCGGAATCTCTTCAATAGATATTTGTTTGTCTTTATACATGATTTCAAGAAATCAAACATTGCAAACAGATCACACACTCAAACAAGAAAACTGACAATGTATTTATCATCAAAGTGTCCAGGTTAAGAAACAGTTAAATATTGAGAATGGAATATGTTTCTACTATGCTGTTTACACTAATGGTCTTTAACCTGAATAGATCAACACCTTAATAGTGCATTTGAACATCAATTGAATGCATTGCGGATCTGACAGAGGACAGCACAGCTAACCCTGGCCTCAAATAAGAATATGCAACTTCTGGAAATGTACCAGTTTCTGTAGCTATTAACAAGAGACACACATTTCGATGTTTTGTTTCGTATCTGCACACACTTATTTCCCCTTTGGGGCAATAGTGCGGTAGTAATTCATTTGAATCCGCTCATAAACATCGCTTCCAGAACCGACACAGTCTTGGCGTGGGACTTGAATTCGGAAGTTCTGGCTCAGGGGATTTGGTGCTGTGTACTGATCCGCACAACCTCCATAACACAATGACTTTAATCTCTCACACAAGATGAACAGAAACACACCCAGCCGACATCGACATCAGTGTGGAAACGAAGAGAACATCATGAAATTCAAAGTTTAAAATATTTATTGTGAAACTGCAATTTGGGACACATTTGATTCCAATAAATACAGTCTATTACAATATAAAACTGGTGTCAATAAATATATATCTTGCAGCCTCTCTCGCATTCATCAAATACTTTTAGATTTGAAATATGGTCACACAGTGCATCCAGGTATAAATATTAGACTCATAAATTAAATATTAAAAAGTTATATTATTATTTCATTCAGATATTATGTTGTACAATGGCCATTCCCACACTGGTAAACCGGCTTGTGCAGCTGACTGAACAATATAATCCTTCGATAAAAATTATACAATCTTTAAATAAATAATCACTGTTCCCCAGTCTTCATTAAATATATCGATAGAAATTATTTAATTGCTTCCGCTGATTTGTGCCGTTATGAGAAGGAGCTGTTGTAATCGGCCTCTGGTCTCCGTGCGGATTATTTCCCAGGCACACTCACTGAATCCCTGAGAAATGGAAACATTGAGGGACATGGATTAGAAAATGAACAGATTTCAATGGGGTGAAAGAAATTACATGCCGGTAATCACACAATCAATTATCCATTTTCCCACCTGCTGTTTGAGAAACTTTTCCAGTTTCCTAAAGTAATTGTGAATGGCGGAGTTTCTCCTCAGCCTGGATCCCGGGTTCCTGACACATTCTTCCAGCTCACTGAGCTGCCGATCCAGGAGCAGCCGGAAATGTTCCACCTTATCCCGGGACCATGTGACTGAGCCCAGATTCATGCTGTAGATCTTGTTGATGTGGCGCAGGGTTTGGAGGACAATCTGGATCCTGTCCTGAGTCTGGACAAAATATACACAACGACATTATTGAGGACATTTCTCCTTTAGCTGATTATTTAAATAGAAGGTTATTTAAGACGACAACGTGATCTTGATCAACTGGGTCATTGGTCCAAGGAATAGCAGATTGAGTGGAGAAGTGTACAGGAGTCCAAAACTAGAGGGCATAGATTTAAGGGAGAGGGGAAAGCTTTAAAAGCTACCTGAGGGGCAACTTTTTCACAAAGAGGATGGTGCGTATATGGAATGCGAGGAGGTGGCAGAAGCAGGATTTATTACATTTGAAAGACATTTGGACAGGTACATGCATAGGAATGGTTTAGAGGGAAATGAGCCAAACACAGCCAAATGGGGCCAGTTCAGTTTAGGAAACCTGGTCGCAATGGACGATTTGGGCCGAAGGGCCTGTTTCCGTGCTGTATATCTCTCTGATTCCACGTTTACGCAGTAAAAGTACAAGAAGCTCGAATTTCAAAAGACAACACCGTCTTTTCTGTGTGACAATTTTGATCATTATCAAACTGGTTACTGGTATTTTCCTCTTTTGGCGAGTAAATCTGATACTGACAGCATTTTGGGGTAAATTGAGCGAGGATGGTCAAAATATTCCGCAGAATGTCTGTCAGTTTCCAAAACACTCAACATTAAATTTTCAGTCTTACGAGAATCAACAAAATAAACCCTTTGCCTTTAAAAATCATTTACATTGTTCCTACTGTTGGGGGTGTGTATACAGTCCCCACATATCTATTATACCTGGTAGCATTAACAGAATGATCAGACAGGTTACAAATTGCACACTCACCTGTAACCTCTTGATGAGCTGGTGCAGGTCCAGGGATTTGGTTTTCAGTGACTCTCTCGTTGCTGTACACTGGAATGGGAAGGGACCTCCCTGTAACAGGACAGAATGATGTCAGAACCGGCTCCAAGCTCACACTTCACAAGCAGTCCTTACTCTCAGAAACTTGCCCCCAAAACCAACACGGTCATTCAACAACTTGTTGAAGCATTTTATCTCTCACATATTTTACTGACCATCCAAATAAATCACGCTTAGTAAAAACTGTTTCACACTTCCACACACTTCCTTCTATATTTTAATAGCTCAATGTGTATTCTATCAAGGAGATGTTCTACGTTTTTGGAAGAGACCAGATTTAACCTCAGCAATTCCTCGACAGGAGATTATCCCGAGAACCTGCGAGTTAAGATTGGTTACTCGAAACCGCGGACCTCTGCATAAACTCACCATGTCCCTCAGGGACCTTTGAGCATTCTTGTTAAGGATTTGCTGTAACTGCAGCCTCTGGCAATCCTGGCTCAGGATCCCGGGCAGGCAGATTAACAAAATCCACAGCCCGCAAACACTCGGAATAAACATGTTGAAACAACACAGGGTAAAGCAGCGATCAGAAATCGCAGAAAGTGACTGGATCGGGGTTCAGTGCCGAACACAATATTAACACCAGCTGAACTCCTTCGCTGTTGGATTGAAAGGAATATTCATCCATTGTGTCCATTTGAAGGTGTGAACCAGGATATTCCTTTGACGTTACAAAAATGAATCGATTTTGCTTCTAACCGCGGTGTGTTTTCAGGGAATCTTTTAACTTGTTTCCAGAAACGACTTCTTCATTTGAAACCTTTTTCACTTTCTGCTTAATTAAGAATGAAATTTCTCTCCAATAAATTAGGATGCAAAGATACTCTTTGATATTAAAAATCGGACAGATGCTACCCAAACTTTTACCTCTGTTGCCCTTTGTTGGCCAGACTTAGATAAGCAATCCGTTAAAAAAAATCATTTCATATGTTTTAAGATTCTAAAATGCGGAACCACCTTATCTCGGCAACTGCTACGCTCACAGTCAGTGTAAACTGTCCGGAATTGGATCGGGGGTTAAAATATTAGTCTGGATTCTAACAGAGAAGAATGATGGGTTTGATGTGGCGGGGAAGGTGCGGAGTGAATTGATTCAATGCCTTTATGGAAGCTGCACTAAAAATCCTGGATGTTTATTTAAACTCAGTGATTTTGTTTTATTCATTCGTGGGACATGGGCATCGGCGGCTGGCCAGCGTTTGTTGCCATCTTTAGTTGCCCGAGAGCAGTTGAGAGTCAACCACATTGCTCTGGATCTGGAGTCACATGTCGGCCAGACCAAGTAAGAATGGCAGATTTCCTTCCATAAAGGACATGGTTGTAATGTCCTGACTCTGTAATTAAGTATTCACTAAACAACTCGATGGAGTGATGGAATTTGACTTCCACTGAAAACCAATGGGCCTGCCAATAGCAGACTGGCTGTTGAGTTTGTTCCCATCTCCCCTTAAAGTCTGTCCCCCTCATTCCTCCCCAACAGACATTCATTCATGGTGGAGCTAACTGCGCAGACTGTTATTTCACAAAGAGGCCATTGTGAATGCGCTTGACTGGTTAGTCAGCAGGAGGTTGTTGGTCCTGAACTATCCTCACAGCACACACAGATCGACTGCAAAAATGCATCAATGGATAATGAGCAGAAACTGGATACAATACGGACTAATTTACTCTGCTTTACCTCGCGGCCCATTATAACCCTTCTGCCACAATCACAGCCAAGGGCAATAACCTTATCGGAATTGATTCTGGAAACATTCATGACATGATTGGCTCACCTACTCATGAACTTAATCAATTGAGACCTGCTTCTTTGTAGAGACACCAATGTTAATATAAAGACGCGATGCTTGAAGATTAACTTCTAGCTCGAGCCTAATAGAGCATTTAGAACAAGTTAAATGACGAACGGATCAATGCGCTGTCTGAATCATTGTGAGACATTTCAGGTCACGGTGACACAGTAACTCTTGGGTCTCCTGCCTCATTCTCCTTTACCCTCTCCACCCCTCCGGCAGGGTCTACTGGGGTGAATGTTAACTTTTCCTGATACTTCCTGTCTTTTTTTCCTCGCCATCAAGTAGTGAAGAACGAAGGTCACTTCCAAACTTGCAGCTGCTTAGATATTGAGAGAAGTATAGGAACAGGGCCGGAATGCGTTCCAAACCAGGATAGAGTTTTGAGAGATGCGATCGGCAAGTCCAGCTGAAGCCGGCGGAGGCAAAACACCTCATTACTTGGCATTTCTGGCTGAAAGTGGCAACAATTGCAACCCTCTATTTCGCACTGCCATGCCTGCTGCACCGGTGATTTTGATTTGATTTATGGTCACGTGTATTGGTATACCGTGAAAAATATTGTTTCTTGCTCGCTATATAGACAAAGCATACCGTTCATATATAAGCAATGGAGAGAGTGTTACAGTCATAGCTAGGGTGTAGAGAATGATCAACTTAATATGAGGTAGGTCCATTCAAAAGTCTGATGGTAGCAGGGAAATGTTCTTGAGTTTGTTGGTACGTGTCCTCAGATTTTTGTATCATTTCCCGACAGAACAAGGTAGTAGAGCGTATTTCTGGCATGTATGGGGTCCTTAATTATGCTGGCTGCTTTTCCGAGGCTGCGGGAAGTGTAGACAGTGTCAATGGATGGGGGGCTGGTTTGAGTGATGGACTGGCATTCGTTCAGGAGACTTTGTAATTTCCTGCAATCTTGGATGGAGCAGGAGCCATACCAAGCTGTGACACAACCAGAAAGAATGCTTTCTAGGGTGCATCTGTAAAGGTTGGTGAGAGTTGTAGTGGACATACCAAATTTCCTTCGTCTTTTCAGAAGGTAGAGGCATTGGTGGGCTTTCTGAACTATAGTGTCAGCAGGTGGGCTGGACACCTAAAAACGTGAAGCTCTCAACCATTTCTAGTTCATCCCCACTGATGTAAACAGGGGCATGTCTTCCACTACATTTCCTGAAGTCGATGACTATCCCGATTGTTTAGTCGACATTGAGTGAGAGATTATTGTTGTCACACCAGTTCGCCAGATTCTCTATCTCCTTTCGGTACTCCATCTCATCATTGTTTGAGGTCCGACCTATTATCATGGCGTCAACAGCAAACTTGAAAATCGAGTTGGAGGCGAATTTGGCCACACGGTCATCGATGTATAACAGGTATAGTAGGGGGCTGAGAACACAGCCTCGTGGGGCACCGGTGTTGAGGATGGTCGTGGAGGAGGCGATGTTGCCTTTCCTTACTGATTGTGAGTAAGGATGTTCAGGATGCAGTCGCAGAGGGAGGAGCTGAGGCCCAGGCCACGGAGTTTGGAGATGAGTAATTGGGATGATGGTGGAGCACCGTATCTCGTTGGTTGTTTGACTATCGACCACCATTCTCAACTTCATATGGCAAATGCCTTTCAAAAACATAGCCTACATTGTTGTGTCGATGATGGGGTGAAATGCAACATGCATTGGAAAATCCCCGATGGCCAAAAGGATGGTGAGAAATGACAATAATGTGGGCAACGCTGATTTTTCTCTTCACTATATGTATATGAAATAGTATACAATTTTATACAAAATGATAATACTTTAATGATATGCATAGTTGTAAGTGCTCCAAAAAGACACAGTGCCGCAAAGCAACTTCGCACTGGAGGGAAATTCGAGAAATAATGCAGATGACGGTATGCACTTTCATTCTTGTTAACCAATAAGTGGAAAGGTACACTTTGTGCTCATTAATGGTCAGTGTTTCATTGGATATCGCAAAATCTTTGCACTATGCAATTTCTTGCTAAGAGATGATCATCAATGTGTAGACAGGGCATTGAGATGAATTCCCAGTGGAAACCCCTTCCTACCAAATGGAAGCGTTACGCTATCAGGAGACACATTGCCCCGAAAACAATAAGGTCACATCTGGACGACTGATCGCCAACAAACTATTTATTTCCCCCTGAACATCTGCTGATTGTGTTGTGGTGCCACCCTGAATGGAAAGCTAAGCTTCACCGTCAATTATACATTCTGATTATAGTTGTATTTCTCGATATATTGAGGGGATTCTTTGAGCGGACTTTATTACTTTTTCTCTATAACAATGCCGGTTCATTTCCATTTCGTTCACTTCGGAATTGTGAATAATTGAATCATTTTGTACCATGTAATATTTAGCCAAAATGTTTGATTGTTGAAAAAAAATACAATGACCTGATGTAAATCTGAGTTGCAAACAGTCGGAATCTTTTCGATAGATATTTGTTTGCATTTGTACATGATTTCAAGAAATCAAAAATTGCAAACACAACACAGTCAAAGAGGAAAACTGATAATATATTTAACATCAAAGCGTTCAGGTTAAGGAACGGTTAAATATTGAGAATGGAGTATGTTTCTCCGATGCTGTTTACATTAATGGTCTATAACCTGAGTAGATCACCAGGTGCTCATTGACAGTGGGTGTGCATTTGAACAGCAATTGAATACATTTCGGTTCTGACAGAGGATAGCACAGCTAATCCCGTGCTCAAAGAGGTAAATGCAACTTCTCGAAATGTACCAGTTTCTATTCTGCAGCTATTAACAAGAGACACATATTTCGATGTCTTATTTCGTATCTGCACACACTTTAGGACAATAGTGCGGAAGTAATTCATTTGAATCCGCTCATAAACATCATCCAGAACAGATAGAGTCTTGGCGTGGGACATGAATTCGGAAGCACTGGGCCCCCCAAACTCCATAACCCAGTGATTGAAATCTCTCACATAAGATGAACAGGAACACCCAGCTGACATCGACATCAATGTGTAAACGAAGACAACATCATGAAATTCAAAGTTCAAATATTTATTGTGAAACTGTAATTTGGGACACATCTGATGCCAATAAATACAGTCTATTACAATATAAAACTGCTGTAAATAAATATATATCTTGCAGCCTCTCGCATTCATCAAATATTTTTAGTTTTGAAATAGGTTCACACAGTGCATCCAGGTATGAATATTAGACTCATAAATTAAATATTAAAAAGGTATATTATTATTTCATTCTGATATTATGTTGTACAATGGCCATTCTCACACTGGTAAACCAAACCGGCTTGTGCAGCTGACTGAACAATATAATCCTTCGATAAAAATTATACAATCTTTAAATAAATAATTACTGTTCTTTGTCTTCATATAAATATATCGATAGAAATTCTTTAATTGCTTCCGCTGATTTGTGCCGTTATGAGAAGGAGCTGTTGTAATCGGCCTCTGGTCTCAGCGCGGATTATTTCCCAGGCACACTCACTGAATCCCTGAGAAATGGAAACATTGAGGGACATGGATTAGAGAATGAACAGATTTCAATGGGGTGAAAGAAACGACATGCCGGTAATCACACAGTCAATTATCCATTGTCCCACCTGCTGTTTGAGAAACTTTTCCAGTTTCCTAAAGTAATTGTGAATGGTGGAGTTTCTCCTCAGCCTGGATCCCGGGTTCCTGACACATTCTTCCAGCTCACTGAGCTGCCGATCCAGGAGCAGCCGGAAATGTTCCACCTTGTCCCGGGCCCATGTGACTGAGCCCAGATTCATGCTGTAGATCTTGTTGATGCGGCGCAGGGTTTGGTGGACAATCCGGATCCTGTCCTGAGTCTGGACAAAATATACACAACGACAATATTGAGGACATTGCTCCTTTAGCTGATTATTTAAATAGGAGGTTATTTAAGACGACAACGTGATCTTGATCAACTGGGTCATTGGTCCAAGAAATAGCAGATTGAGTAGAGAAGTGTGCAGGAGTCCAAAACTAGAGGGCATAGATTTAAGGGAGAGGGGAAAGCTTTAAAAGCTACCTGAGGGGCAACTTTTTCACACAGAGGATGGTGCGTATATGGAATGAGAGGAAGTGGCAGAAGCAGGAATTATTACAACATTTGAAAGTCATTTGGACAGGTACATGCATAGGAAAGGTTTAGAGGGATATGGGCCAAACACAGGCAAATGGGGCCAGTTCAGTTTAGGAAACCTGGTCGCAATGGACGATTTGGGCCGAAAGGCCTGTTATCGTGCTGTATATCTCTCTGATTCCACGTTTACGCAGTAAAAGTGTAAGAATCACGAATTTCAAAAGTCAACACCGTCTTTTCTGATGACAGTTTTGATCATTATCAAACTGGTTACTGGTATTTTCCTCTTTTGGCGAGCAAATCTGGTACTGACAGCATTTTGGGGTAAATGGAGAGAAGAAGGTCAAACTATTCCGCAGAATGTCTATCAGTTTCCAAAAGACTCAACGTTAAATTTTCAGTCTTACGAGAATCAACAAAATAAAGCCTTTGCCTTTAAAAATCATTTACATTGTTCCTACTGTTGGGGATGTGTACACATTCCCCACATATCTATTACACCTGGCAGCATTAACCGAATGATCAGACAGGTTGCAAAGTGCACACTCACCTGTAACCTCTTGATGAGCTGGTGCAGGTCCAGGGATTTGGTTTTCAGTGATTCTCTCGTTGCTGTACACTGGAATGGGAAGGGACCTCCCTGCAGCAGGACAGAGTGACTGTCAGAACTGGCTCCAAGCTCACACTTCACAAGCGGTCCTTACTCTCAGAAACTTGCCCCCAAAACCAGCACGGTCATTCAACAACTTATTGAAACATTTTATCTCTCACATATTTTACTGACCATCCAAACAAATCACTCTTAGTAAAAAGTGTTTCACATTTCCACACACTTCCTTCTATATTTTAATAGTTCAATGTGCATTCCATCAAGGAGATGTTCTACGTTTTTGGAAGAGACCAGATTTAATCTCAGCAATTCCTCGACAGGAGATTAACCCGAGAACCTGCGAGTTAAGATTGGTTACTCGAATCCGCGGACCTCTGCATAAACTCACCATGTCCCTCAGGGACCTTTGAGCATTCTTGTTAAGGACTTGCTGTAACTGCAGCCTCTGGCAGTCCTGGCTCAGGATCCCGGGCAGGCAGATTAACAAAATCCACAGCCCGCAAACACTCGGAACAAACATGTTGAAACAACACAGGGTAAAGCAGCGATCAGAAATCACAGAAAGTGACTGGATCGGGGTTCAGTGCCGAACACAATATTAACACCAGCTGAACTCCTTCGCTGTTGGATTACAAGGAATATTCATCCATTGTGTCCATTTGAAGGTGTGAACCAGGATATTCCTTTGACGTTACAAAAACGAATCGATTTTGCTTCTAACCGCGGTGTGTTTTCAGGGAATCTTTTAACTTGTTTCCAGAAACGACTTCTTCATTTGAAACCATTTTCACTTTCTGCTTAATTAAGAATGAAATTTCTCCCCAATAAATTAGGATGCAAAGATACTCTTTGATATTAAAAATCGGACAGGTGCTACCTAAACTTTTACCTCTGTTGCCCTTTGTTGGCCAGACTTCGATAAGCAATCCGTTAAAAAAAATCATTTCATATGTTTTAAGATTCTAAAATGCGGAACCACCTTATCTCGGCAACTGCTCCGCTCACAGTCAGTGTAATCTAATCGGAATTTGATTGGGGGTTAAAATATTAGACTTGGTTCTAACGGAGAAGAATGATGGGTTTGATGTGGCGGGGAAGGTGCGGAGTGAATTGATTCAATGCCTTTATGGAAGCTGCACTAAAAACCCTGGATGTTTATTTAAATTCAGTGATTTTGTTTTATTCATTCGTGGGACATGGGCATCGCTGGCTGGCCACCGTTTGTTGCCCATCCTTAGTTGCCCGAGAGCAGTTGAGAGTCAACCACATTGCTGTGGATCTGGAGTCACATGTCGGCCAGACCAAGTAAGAATGGCAGATTTCCTTCCATAAAGGACATGGTTGTAATGTCCTGACTGTGTAATTAAGTATTCACTAAACTACTCGATGGAATGATGGAATTTGACTTCCACTGAAAACCAATGGGCCTGCGAATAGCAGACTGGCTGTTGAGTTTCTTCCCATCTCCCCTTCAAGTCTGCCCCCCTCATTCCTCCCCAACAGGCATTCATTCATGGTGGAGCTCACTGCGCAGACTGTTATTACACAAAGAGGCCATTGTGAATGCGCTTGACTGGTTAGTCAGCAGGAGGTTGTTGGTCCTGAACTATCCTCACAGCACACACAGATAGACTGCAAAAATGCATCAATGGATAATGAGCAGAAACTGTATACAATACGGACTAATTTACCCTGCTTTACCTCGCGGCCCATTATAACCCCTCTGCCACAATCACAGCCAAGGGCAATAACCTTATCGGAATTGATTCTGGAAACATTCATGACATGATTGGCTCACCTACTCTTGAACTGAATCAATTGAGACCTGCTTCTTTGTAGAGACACCAATGTTAATATAAAGACGCGATGCTTGAAGATTAACTTCTCGCTCTAGCCTAATAGAGCATTTAGAACAAGTTAAATGACGAACGGATCAATGCGCTGTCTGAATCATTGTGAGACATTTCAGGTCACGGTGACACAGTAACTCTTGGGTCTCCTGCCTCATTCTCCTTTACCCTCTCCACCCCTCCGGCAGAGTCTATTGGGGTGAATGTTAACTTTTCCTTATACTTCCTGTCTTTTTTTCCTCGCCATCAAATAGTGAGGAACGAATGTCACTTCCAAACTTGCAGCTGCTTAGATATTGAGAGAAGTATAGGAACAGGGCCGGAATGCGTTCCAAACCAGGATAGAGTTTTGAGAGATGCGATCGGCAAGTCCAGCTGAAGCCGGCGGAGGCAAAACACCTCATTACTTGGCATTTCTGGCTGAAAGTGGCAACAATTGCAACCCTCTATTTCGCACTGCCATGCCTGCTGTACCGGTGATTTTGATTTGATTTATTGTCACGTGTATTGGTATACCGTGAAAAATATTGTTTCTTGCTCGCTATATAGACAAAGCATACCGTTCATACATAAGGAAAGGAGAGAGTGTTACAGTCATAGCTAGGGTGTAGAGAATGATCAACTTAATGTGAGGTAGGTCCATTCAAAAATCTGATGGTAGCAGGGAAATGTTCTTGAGTTTGTTGGTACGTGTCCTCAGATTTTTGTATCTTTTCCCGACAGAACAAGGTAGAAGAGCGTATTTCTGGCATGTGTGGGTTCCTTAATTATGCTGGCTACTTTTCCGGGGCTGCGGGATGTGTAGACAGTGTCAATGGATGGGAGGCTTGTTTGAGTGATGGACTGGCATTCGTTCAGAAGACTTTGTAATTTCCTGCAATCTTGGATAGAGCAGCAGCCATACAAGGCTGTGATACAACCAGAAAGAATGCTTTCTCGGGTGCATCTGTAAAGGTTGGTGAGAGTTGTAGTGGACATACCAAATTTCCTTAGTCTTTTCTAGAAGGCAGAGGCATTGGTGGGCTATCTTAACTATAGTGTCAGCAGGTTGTTGGTGGTCTGGACACCTAAAAACGTGAAGCTCTCAACCATTTCTAGTTCATCCCCATTGATGGAAACAGGGGCATGTCTTCCACTACATTTCCTGAAGTCGATGACTATCCCGATTGTTTTGTTGACATTGAGTGAGAGATTATTGTTGTCACACCAGCTCACCAGATTCTCTGTCTACTTTCGGCACTCCATCTCATCATTGTTTGAGGTCCGATCCACTACCATGGCGTCATCAGCAAACTTGAAAATCGAGTTGGAGGCGAATTTGGCCACACAGTCATAGATGTATAACAGGTATAGTAGGGGGCTGAGAACACAGCCTCGTGGGGCACCGGTGTTGAGGATGGTCGTGGAGGAGGCGATATTGCCTTTCCTTACTGATTGTGAGTAAGGATGTTCAGGATACAGTCGCAGAGGGAGGAGCTGAGGCCCAGGCCACGGAGTTTGGAGATGAGTAATTGGGATGATTGTGGAGAACCGTATCTCGTTGGTTGTTTGACTATCGACCACCATTCTCAACTTCATATGGCAAATGCCTTTCAGAACCATATCCTACATTGTTGTGTCGATGATGGGGTAAAATGCAACATGCATTGGAAAATCCCCGATGGCCAATAAAAGGTGAGAAATTACAATAATGTGGGCAACGCTGATTTTTCTCTTCGCTATATGTATATGAAATAGTATACAATTTTTTACAAAATGATAATGCTTTCATGATATGCATAGTTGTAAGTGCTCCAAAAAGACACAGTGCCGCAAAGCAACTTCGCACTGGAGGGAAATTCGAGAAATAATGCAGATGACGGTGTGCACTTTCATTCTTGTTAACCAGTAAGTGGAAAGGTACACTTTGTGCTCATTAATGGACGCTGTTTCATTGGATATCGCAAAATCTTTGCACTATGCAATTTCTTGCTAAGAGATGATCATCAATGTGTAAACAGGGCATTGAGATGAATTCCCAGTGGAAACCCCTTCCTACCAAATGGAAGCGTTACGTTATCAGGAGAAACATTGCCCCGAAAACAATAAGGTCACATCTGGACGACTGATCGCCAACAAACCATTTATTTCCCCCTGAACATCTGCTGATTGTGTTGTGGTGCCACCCTGAATGGAAAGCTAGGCTTCACAGTCAATAGCTATTATACATTCTGATTATAGTTGTATTTCTCGATATATTGAGGGGATTCTTTGAGCGGACTTTATTACTTTTTCTCTATAACAATGCCGGTTCATTTCCATTTCGTTCACTTCGGTGTTGTGAATAATTGAATCATTTTGTACCATGTAATATTTAGCCAAAATGTTTGATTCTTGAAAAAAAATACCATGACCTGATGTAAATCTGAGTTGCAAACAGTCGGAATCTTTTCGATAGATATTTGTTTGCATTTATACATGATTTCAAGAAATCAAAAATTGCCAACACAGCACAGTCAAAGAGGAAAACTGATAATATATTTAACATCAAAGCATTCAGGTTAAGGAACGGTTAAATATTGAGAATGGAGTATGTTTCTCCGATGCTGTTTACACTAATGGTCTATAACCTGAGTAGATCACCAGGTGCTCATTGACAGTGGGTGTGCATTTGAACAGCAATTGAATACATTCCGGTTCTGACAGAGGATAGCACAGCTAATCCCGTGCTCAAAGAAAGTAAATGCAACTTCTCGAAATGTACAAGTTTCTATTCTGCAGCTATTAACAAGAGACACATATTTCGATGTCTTAGTTCGTATCTGCACACTCTTTAGGACAATAGTGCGGAAGTAATTCATTTGAATCCGCTCATAAACATCATCCAGAACAGATAGAGTCTTGGCGAGGGACATGAATTCGGAAGCACTGGGCCGCCCAAACTCCATAACCCAGTGATTGAAATCTCTCACATAAGATGAACAGAAACACCCAGCTGACATCGACATCAATGTGGAAACGAAGACAACATCATGAAACTCAAAGTTCAAAATATTTATTGTGAAACTGTAATTTGGGACACATCTGATGCCAATAAATACAGTCTATTACAATATAAAACTGCTGTAAATAAATATATATCTTGCAGCCTCTCGCATTCATCAAATATTTTTAGTTTTGAAATAGGTTCACACAGTGCATCCAGGTATGAATATTAGACTCATAAATTAAATATTAAAAAGGTATATTATTATTTCATTCTGATATTATGTTGTACAATGGCCATTCTCACACTGGTAAACCAAACCGGCTTGCGCAGCTGACTGAACAATATAATACTTCGATAAAAATTATACAATCTTTAAATAAATAATTACTGTTCTTTGTCTTCATATAAATATATCGAAATAAATTCTTTAATTGCTTCTGCTGATTTGTGCCGTTATGAGAAGGAGCTGTTGTAATCGGCCTCTGGTCTCAGCGCGGATTATTTCCCAGGCACACTCACTGAATCCCTGAGAAATGGAAACATTGAGGGACATGGATTAGAGAATGAACAGATTTCAATGGAGTGAAAGAAACGACATGCCGGTAATCACACAGTCAATTATCCATTGTCCCACCTGCTGTTTGAGAAACTTTTCCAGTTTCCTAAAGTAATTGTGAATGGTGGAGTTTCTCCTCAGCCTGGATCCCGGGTTCCTGACACATTCTTCCAGCTCACTGAGCTGCCGATCCAGGAGCAGCCGGAAATGTTCCACCTTGTCCCGGGCCCATGTGACTGAGCCCAGATTCATGCTATAGATCTTGTTGATGCGGCGCAGGGTTTGGTGGACAATCCGGATCCTGTCCTGAGTCTGGACAAAATATACACAACGACATTATTGAGGACATTTCTCCTTTAGCTGATTATTTAAATAGGAGGTTATTTAAGACGACAACGTGATCTTGATCAACTGGGTCATTGGTCCAAGAAATGGCAGATTGAGTAGAGAAGTGTACAGGAGTCCAAAACTAGAGGGCATAGATTTAAGGGAGAGGGGAATGATTTAAAAGCTACCTGAGGGGCAACTTTTTCACACAGAGGATGGTGCATATATGGAATGAGAGGAAGTGGCAGAAGCAGGATTTATTACAACATTTGAAAGTCATTTGGACAGGTACATGCATAGGAAAGGTTCCGAGGGATATGGGCCAAACACAGGCAAATGGGGCCAGGTCACTTTAGGAAACCTGGTCGGAATGGACGATTTGGGCCGAAAGCCCTGTTATCGTGCTGTACATCTCTCTGATTCCACGTTTACGCAGTAAAAGTGTAAGAATCACGAATTTCAAAAGTCAACACCGTCTTTTCTGATGACGGTTTTGATCATTATCAAACTGGTTACTGGTATTTTCCTCTTTTGGCGAGCAAATCTGGTACTGACAGCATTTTGGGGTAAATGGAGAGAAGAAGGTCAAACTATTCCGCAGAATGTCTATCAGTTTCCAAATGACTCAACATTAAATTTTCAGTCTTACGAGAATCAACAAATTAAAGCCTTTGCCTTTAAAAATCATTTACATTGTTCCTACTGTTGGGGATGTGTACACATTCCCCACATATCTATTACACCTGGCAGCATTAACCGAATGATCAGACAGGTTACAAATTGCACACTCACCTGTAACCTCTTGATGAGCTGGTGCAGGTCCAGGGATTTGGTTTTCAGTGATTCTCTCGTTGTTGTACACTGGAATGGGAAGGGACCTCCCTGCAACAGGACAGAATGATGTCAGAACTGGCTCCAAGCTCACACTTCACAAGCGGTCCTTACTCTCAGAAACTTGCCCCCAAAACCAGCACGGTCATTCAACAACTTATTGAAACATTTTATCTCTCACATATTTTACTGACCATCCAAACAAATCACTCTCAGTAAAAAGTGTTTCACATTTCCACACACTTCCTTCTATATTTTAATAGTTCAATGTGCATTCCATCAAGGAGATGTTCTACGTTTTTGGAAGAGACCAGATTTAATCTCAGCAATTCCTCGACAGGAGATTATCCCGAGAACCTGCGAGTTAAGATTGGTTACTCGAATCCGCGGACCTCTGCATAAACTCACCATGTCCCTCAGGGACCTTTGAGCATTCTTGTTAAGGACTTGCTGTAACTGCAGCCTCTGGCAATCCTGGCTCAGGATCCCGGGCAAACAGATTAACAAAATCCACAGCCCGCAAACACTCGGAACAAACATGTTGAAACAACACAGGGTAAAGCAGCGATCAGAAATCGCAGAAAGTGACTGGATCGGGGTTCAGTGCCGAACACAATATTAACACCAGCTGAACTCCTTCGCTGTTGGATTGAAAGGAATATTCATCCATTGTGTCCATTTGAAGGTGTGAACCAGGATATTCCTTTGACGTTACAAAAACGAATCGATTTTGCTTCTAACCGTCGTGTGCTTTCAGGGAATCTTTTAACTTGTTTCCAGAAACGACTTCTTCATTTGAAACCTTTTTCACTTTCTGCTTAATTAAGAATGAAATTTCTCTCCAATAAATTAGGATGCAAAGATACTCTTTGATATTAAAAATCGGACAGGTGCTACCCAAACTTTTACCTCTGTTGCCCTTTGTTGGCCAGACTCAGATAAGCAATCCGTTAAAAAAATCATTGCATATGTTTTAAGATTCTAAAATGCGGAACCACCTTATCCCGGCAACTGCTACGCTCACAGTCAGTGTAAACTGTCCGGAATTGGATTGGGGGTTAAAATATTAGGCTGGGTTCTAACAGAGAAAACTGATGGGTTTGATGTGGCGGGGAAGGTGCGAAGTGAATTGATTCAATGCCTTTATGGAAGCTGCACTAAAAATCCTGGATGTTTATTTAAACTCAGTGATTTTGTATTGTTCATTCGTGGGACATGGGCATCGCTGGCTGGCCACCGTTTGTTGCCCATCCTTAGTTGCCCGAGAGCAGTTGAGAGTCAACCACATTGCTGTGGATCTGGAGTCACATGTGGGCCAGACCAAGTAAGAATGGCAGATTTCCTTCCATAAAGGACATGGTTGTAATGTCCTGACTGTGTAATTAAGTATTCACTCACCAACTCGATGGAGTGATGGAATTTGACTTCCACTGAAAACCAATGGGCCTGCCAATAGGAGACTGTCTGTTGAGTTTGTTCCCATCTCCCCTTAAAGTCTGCCCCCCTCATTCCTCCCCAACAGACATTCATTCATGGTGGAGCTCACTGCGCAGACTGTGATTTCACAAAGAGGCCATTGTGAATGCGCTTGACTGGTTCGTCAGCAGGAGGTTGTTGGTCCTGAACTATCCTCACAGCACACGCAGATCGACTGCAAAAATGCATCAATGGATAATGAGCAGAAACTGTATACAATACGGACTAATTTACTCTGCTTTACTTCACGGCCCATTATAACCCCTCTGCCACAATCACAGCCAAGGGCAATAACCTTATCGGAATTGATTCTGGAAACATTCATGACATGATTGGCTCACCTACTCATGAACTTAATCAATTGAGACCTGCTTCTTTGTAGAGACAGCAATGTTAATATAAAGACGCGATGCTTGAAGATTAACTTCTCGCTCTAGCCTAATAGAGCATTTAGAACAAGTTAAATGACGAACGGATCAATGCGCTGTCTGAATCATTGTGAGACATTTCAGGTCACGGTGACACAGTAACTCTTGGGTCTCCTGCCTCATTCTCCTTTACCCTCTCCACCCCTCCGGCAGGGTCTACTGGGGTGAATGTTAACTTTTCCTTATACTTCCTGTCTTTTTTTCCTCGCCATCAAATAGTGAAGAACGAATGTCACTTCCAAACTTGCAGCTGCTTAGATATTGAGAGAAGTATAGGAACAGGGCCGGAATGCGTTCCAAACCAGGATAGAGTTTTGAGAGATGCGATCGGCAAGTCCAGCTGAAGCCGGCGGAGGCAAAACACCTCATTACTTGGCATTTCTGGCTGAAAGTGGCAACAATTGCAACCCTCTATTTCGCACTGCCATGCCTGCTGTACCGGTGATTTTGATTTGATTTATTGTCACGTGTATTGGTATACCGTGAAAAATATTGTTTCTTGCTCGCTATATAGACAAAGCATACCGTTCATACATAAGGAAAGGAGAGAGTGTTACAGTCATAGCTAGGGTGTAGAGAATGATCAACTTAATGTGAGGTAGGTCCATTCAAAAGTCTGATGGTAGCAGGGAAATGTTCTTGAGTTCGTTGTTACGTGTCCTCAGATTTTTGTATCTTTTCCCGACAGAACAAGGTAGAAGAGCGTATTTCTGGCATGTGTGGGGTCCTTAATTATGCTGGCTGCTTTTCCGGGGCTGCGGGATGTGTAGACAGTGTCAATGGATGGGAGGCTGGTTTGAGTGATGGACTGGCATTCGTTCAGGAGACTTTGTAATTTCCTGCAATCTTGGATAGAGCAGGAGCCATACCAAGCTGTGATACAACCAGAAAGAATGCTTTCTCGGGTGCATTTGTAAAGGTTGGTGAGAGTTGTAGTGGACATACCAAATTTCCTTAGTCTTTTCTAGAAGGTAGAGGCATTGGTGGGCTTTCTTATCTGTAGTGTCAGCAGGTTGTTGGTGGTCTGGACACCTAAAAACGTGAAGCTCTCAACCATTTCTAGTTCATCCCCATTGATGTAAACAGGGGCATGTCTTCCACTACATTTCCTGAAGTCGATGACTATCCCGATTGTTTCGTTGACATTGAGTGAGAGATTATTGTTGTCACACCAGTTCACCAGATTGTCTATCTCGTTTCGGTACTCCATCTCATCATTGTTTGCGGTCCGACCCACTACCATGGCGTCATCAGCAAACTTGGAAATCGAATTGGAGGCGAATTTGGCCACACAGTCATAGATGTATAAGGAGTATAGTAGGGGGCTGAGAACACAGCCTCGTGGGGCACCGGTGTTGAGGATGGTCGTGGAGGAGGCGATATTGCCTTTCCTTACTGATTGTGAGTAAGGAAGTTCAGGATGCAGTCGCAGAGGGAGGAGCTGAGGCCCAGGCCACGGAGTTTGGAGATGAGTAATTGGGATGATTGTGGAGAACCGTATCTCGTTGGTTGTTTAACTATCGACCACCATTCTCAACTTCATATGGCAAATGCCTTTCAGAAACATATCCTACATTGTTGTGTCGATGATGGGGTGAAATGCAACATGCATTGGAAAATCCCCGATGGCCAAAAAAAGGTGAGAAATGACAATAATGTGGGCAACGCTGCTTTTTCTCTTCACTATATGTATATGAAATAGTATACAATTTTTTACATGATGATAATGCTTTCATGATATGCATAGTTGTAAGTGCTCCAAAAAGACACAGTGCCGCAAAGCAACTTCGCACTGGAGGGAAATTCGAGAAATAATGCAGATGACAGGTATTTCAGTCTTGTTAACCAATAAGTGGAAAGGTACACTTTGTGCTCATTAATGGTCAGCGTTTCAATGAATGTCGCAAAATCTTTGCACAATGCAATTTCTTGCTAAGAGATGATCAACAATGTGTAAACAGAGCTTTGAGATGAATTCGCAGTGGAAACCCCTTCCTACCAAATGGAAGCGTTACGCTATCAGGAGACACATTGCCCCGAAAACAATAAGGTCACATCTGGGCGACTGATCGCCAACAAACCATTCATTTACCCCTGAACATCTGCTGATTGTGTTGTGGTGCCACCCTGAATGGAAAGCTAAGCTTCACAGTCAATAGCTATTATACATTCTGATTATAGTTGTATTTCTCGATATATTGAAGGGATTCTTTGACCGGACTTTATTACTTTTTCTCTATAACAAGGCCGTTTTATTTCCATTTCGTTCACTTCGGTGTTGCGAATAATTGAATCATTTTGTACCATGTAATATTTAGCCAAAATGTTTGAGTCTTGAAAAAAAATACAATGACCTGATGTAAATCTGAGTTGCAAACAGTCGGAATCTTTTCGATAGATATTTGTTTGCATTTAGACATGATTTCAAGAAATCAAAAATTGCAAACACAGCACAGTCAAAGAGGAAAACTGATAATATATTTAACATCAAAGCGTTCAGGTTAAGAAACGGTTAAATATTGAGAATGGAGTATGTTTCTCCGATGCTGTTTACACTAATGGTCTATAACCTGAGTAGATCACCAGGTGCTCATTGACAGTGGGTGTGCATTTGAACAGCAATTGAATACATTTCGGTTCTGACAGAGGACAGCACAGCTAATCCCGTGCTCAAAGAAGTAAATGCAACTTCTCGAAATGTACCAGTTTCTATTCTGCAGCTATTAACAAGAGACACATATTTCGATGTCTTATTTCGTATCTGCACACACTTTAGGACAATAGTGCGGAAGTAATTCATTTGAATCCGCTCATAAACATCATCCAGAACAGATAGAGTCTTGGCGAGGGACATGAATTCGGAAGCACTGGGCCGCCCAAACTCCATAACCCAGTGATTGAAATCTCTCACATAAGATGAACAGAAACACCCAGCTGACATCGACATCAATGTGGAAACGAAGACAACATCATGAAACTCAAAGTTCAAAATATTTATTGTGAAACTGTAATTTGGGACACATCTGATGCCAATAAATACAGTCTATTACAATATAAAACTGCTGTAAATAAATATATATCTTGCAGCCTCTCGCATTCATCAAATATTTTTAGTTTTGAAATAGGTTCACACAGTGCATCCAGGTATGAATATTAGACTCATAAATTAAATATTAAAAAGGTATATTATTATTTCATTCTGATATTATGTTGTACAATGGCCATTCTCACACTGGTAAACCAAACCGGCTTGTGCAGCTGACTGAACAATATAATCCTTCGATAAAAATTATACAATCTTTAAATAAATAATTACTGTTCTTTGTCTTCATATAAATATATCGAAAGAAATTCTTTAATTGCTTCTGCTGATTTGTGCCGTTATGAGAAGGAGCTGTTGTAATCGGCCTCTGGTCTCCGTGCGGATTATTTCCCAGGCACACTCACTGAATCCCTGAGAAATGGAAACATTGAGGGACATGGATTAGAGAATGAACAGATTTCAATGGGGTGAAAGAAACAACATGCCGGTAATCACACAGTCAATTATCCATTGTCCCACCTGCTGTTTGAGAAACTTTTCCAGTTTCCTAAAGTAATTGTGAATGGTGGAGTTTCTCCTCAGCCTGGATCCCGGGTTCCTGACACATTCTTCCAGCTCACTGAGCTGCCGATCCAGGAGCAGCCGGAAATGTTCCACCTTGTCCCGCGCCCATGTGACTGAGCCCAGATTCATGCTGTAGACCTTGTTGATGTGGCGCAGGGTTTGATGGACAATTCGGATCCTGTCCTGAGTCTGGACAAAATATACACAACGACATATTGAGGACATTTCTCCTTTAGCTGATTATTTAAATAGGAGGTTATTTAAGACGACAACGTGATCTTGATCAACTGGGTCATTGGTCCAAGAAATAGCAGATTGAGTAGAGAAGTGTACAGGAGTCCAAAACTAGAGGGCATAGATTTAAGGGAGAGGGGAATGATTTAAAAGCTACCTGAGGGGCAACTTTTTCACACAGAGGATGGTGTGTATATGGAATGAGAGGAAGTGGCAGAAGCAGGATATATTACAACATTTGAAAGTCATTTGGACAGGTACATGCATAGGAAAAGTTTAGAGGGATATGGGCCAAACACAGGCAAATGGGGCCAGTTCAGTTCAAGAAACCTGGTCGCAATGGACGATTCGGGCGGAAAGGCCTGTTTCCGTGCTGTATATCTCTCTGATTCCACGTTTACGCAGTAAAAGTGTAAGAATCACGAATTTCAAAAGTCAACACCGTCTTTTCTGGTGACAATTTTGATCAATATCAAACTGGTTACTGGTATTTTCCTCTTTTGGCGAGCAAATCTGGTACTGACAGCATTTTGGGGTAAATGGAGAGAAGAAGGTCAAACTATTCCGCAGAATGTCTATCAGTCCCCAAAATGCTCAACATTAAATTTTCAGTCTTACGACAATCAACAAAATAAAGTCTTTGCCTTTAAAAATCATTTACATTGTTCCTACTGTTGGGGGGATGTGGATACATTATCCGATATATCTATTATACCTGGTAGCATTAACAGAATGATCAGACAGGTTGCAAAGTGCACACTCACCTGTAACCTCTTGATGAGCTGGTGCAGGTCCAGGGATTTGGTCTTCAGTGATTCTCTCGTTGCCATACACTGGAATGGGAAGGGACCTCCCTGCAACAGGACAGAGTGACTGTCAGAACCGGCTCCAAGCTCACACTTCACAAGCGGTCCTTACTCTCAGAAACTTGCCCCCAAATCCAGCACGGTCATTCAACAACTCGCTGAAGCATTTTATCTCTCACATATTTTACTGACCATCGAAATAAATCACTCTTCGTAAAAAGTGTTTCACATTTCCACACACTTCCTTCTATATTTTAATACTTCAATGTGCATTACATCAAGGAGATGCTCTGCACTTTTGGAGGAGAACACATTTAATCTCAGCAATTCCTCGACAGGAGATTATCCCGAGAAGCTGCAAGTTTGGATTGGTTACTCGAATCCCGGATCTCTGTATAAACTCACCATGTCCCTCAGGGACCTTTGAGCATTCTTGTTAAGGACTTGCTGTAACTGCAGCCTCTGGCAGTCCTGGCTCAGGATCCCGGGCAAACAGATTAACAAAATCCACAGCCCGCAAACACTCGGAACAAACATGTTGAACCAACACAGGGTAAAGCAGCGATCAGAAATCACAGAAAGTGACTGGATCGGGGTTCAGTGCCGAACACCAGCTGAACTCCTTCGCTGTAGGATTGCAAGGAATATTCATCCATTGTGTCCTTTTGAAGGTGTGAACCAGGATATTCCTTTGACGTTACAAAATCGAGTCGATTTTGCTTCTAACCGCGGTGTGTTTTCAGGGAATCTTTTAACATGTTTCCAGAAACGACTTCTTCATTTGAAACCGTTTTCACTTTCTGCTTAATTAAGGGAATGCATTATCTCTCATAAATTTGGATGCAAATATATCCTTTGATATTAAAAATCGGACAGATGCTACCCAAACATTTGCCTCTGTTGGCCCTTTTTTGGCCAGACTTGAGAAAAACATCCGTTAAAAAAATCATTGCATATGTTTTAAGATTCTAAAATGCGGAACCACCTTATCTCGGGAACTGCATGACTCACAGTCAGTGTAATCTGTTCAGAATTGGATGAGATTTAAAATATTAGGCTGGGCTCTAACAGGGAAGAATGATGGGTTTGATGTGGCGGGGAAGGTGAGAAGTGAATTGATTCAATGCCATTATGGAAACTGCACTAAAAATCCTGGATGCTCATTTAAACTCAAGGATTTTGTTTTATTCATTCGTGGGACATGGACATCGCGAGCTGGCTAGCGTTTGTTGCCCATCCTTAGTTGCCCTAGAGCAGTTGAGAGTCAACCACATTGCTGTGGATCTGGAGTCACATGTGGGCCAGACCAAGTAAGAATGGCAGATTTCCTTCCATAAAGGACATGGTTGTAATGTCCTGACTCTGTAATTAAGTATTCACTGAACAACTCGATGGAATGATGGAATTTGACTTCCACTGAAATCCAATGGGCCTGCCAATAGGAGACTGGCTGTTGAGTTTGTTCCCATCTCCCCTTAAAGTCTGTCTCCTCTCATTCCTCCCCAACAGACATTCATTCATGGTGAAGCTAACTGTGCAGACTTTTATTTCACAAAGAGGCCATTGTGAATGCGCTTGACTGCTTTGTCAGCAGGAGGTTGTTGGTCCTGAACTATCCTCACAGCACACACAGATAGACTGCAAAAATGCATCAATGGATAATGAGCAGAAACTGGATACAATATGGACTAATTTACCCTGCTTTACCTCACGGCCCATTATAACCCCTCTGCCACAATCACAGCCAAGGGCAAGAACCTCATTGGAATTGATTCTGGAAACATTCACGACATGATTGACTCACCTACTCATGAACTTAATCAATTGAGACCTGCTTCTTTGTAGAGACACCAATGTTAATATAAAGACACGATGCTTGAAGATTAACTTCTAGCTCCAGCCTAATAGTGCATTTAGAACAAGTTAAAGGAGAGGGGCCATGTTTTTGAGGAAGAGAAGGTGTTACAAGCTAATAGGCTGGAGGAAATAGATGTTCGGAGGGAGGATGTCCTGGCAGTTTTGAATAAACTGAAGGTCGATAAGTCCCCTGGGGCCTGATGAAATATATCCTAGCATTCTTTGGGAGGCAAGGGGTGAGATTGCAGAGCCTTTGGCTTTGATCTTTGGGTCCTCGCTGTCCCCGGGTTGGTGCCAGAGGACTGGAGAATGGCGAATGTTGTTCCTCTGTTTAAGAAAGGGAATAGAAATGACCCTGGTAATTATAGACCGGTTAGTCTTACTTCGGTGGTTGGTAAATTGATGGAAAAGTTCCTTAGAGATGGGATTTACGACCATTTAGAAAGATGCGGATTAATCCAGGATAGTCAGCACGGATTCGTGAAAGGCAAGTCGTGCCTCACAAATTTGATTGAATTTTTTGAGGAGGTAACTAAGTGTGTTGATGAAGGTAGGGCAGTTGATGTCATATACATGGATTTTAGTAGGGCATTTGAGAAGGTCCCCCATGGTCGGCTTATGATGAAAGTGAGGAGGTGTGGGATAGAGGGAAAGTTGGCCGATTGGATAGGTAATTGGCTGTCTGATCGAAGACAGAGGGTGGTGGTGGATGGAAAATTTTCGGATTGGAGGCAGGTTGCTAGCGGAGTGCCGCAGGGATCAGTGCTTGGTCCTCTGCTCTTTGTGATTTTTATTAATAGCTTAGAGGAGGGGGCTGAAGGGTGGATCAGTAAATTTGCTGATGACACCAAGATTGGTGGAGTAGTGGATGAGGTGGAGGGCTGTTGTAGGCTGCAAAGAGACATAGATAGGATGCAAAGCTGGGCTGAAAAATGGCAAATGGAGTTTAACCCTGATAAATGTGAGGTGATTCATTTTGGTAGGACTAATTTAAATGTGGATTACAGGGTCAAAGGTAGGGTTCTGAAGACTGTGGAGGAACAGAGAGATCTTGGGGTCCATATCCACAGATCTCTAAAGGTTGCCACTCAAGTGGATAGAGCTGTGTAGAACGCCTCTAGTGTGTTAGCTTTTATTAACAGGGGGTTGGAGTTTGAGAGTCGTGGGGTTATGCTGCAACTGTACAGGACCTTGGTGAGACCACATTTGGAATATTGTGTGCAGTTCTGGTCACCTCACTATAAGAAGGATGTGGAAGCGCTGGAAAGAGTGCAGAGGAGATTTACCAGGATGCTGCCTGGTTTGGAGGGTAGGTCTTATGAGGAAAGGTTGAGGGAGCTAGGGCTGTTCTATCTGGAGCGGAGGAGGCTGAGGGGAGACTTCATAGAGGTTTATAAAATGATGAAGGGGATAGATAGAGTGAACGTTCAAAGACTATTTCCTCGGGTGGATGGAGCTATTACAAGAGGGCATAACTATAGGGTTCATGGTGGGAGATATAGGAAGGATATCAGAGGTTGGTTCTTTACGCACAGAGTGGAATGGACTGCCTGCAGTGATAGTGGAGTCAGACACTTTAGGAACATTAAAGCGGTTATTGGATAGGCACATGGAGCACACCAGGATGATAGGGAGTGGGATAGCTTGATCTTGGTTTCAGCTAAAGCTCGGCACAACATCGTGGGCTGAAGAGCCTGTTCTGTGCTGTACTGTTCTATGTTCTAAATGATTAAAGAGTCAATGCTCTATCTGAATCATTGTGAGACATTTCAGGTCACGGTGACACAGTAACTCTTGGGTCTCCTGCCTCATTCTCCTTTACCCTCTCCACCCCTCCGGCAGGGTCTATTGGGGTGAATGTTAACTTTTCCTTATACTTCCTGTCTTTTTTTCCTCGCCATCAAATAGTGAGGAACGAATGCCATTTACAAACTTGCAGCTGATGAGATATTGAGAGAAGAATAGGAACAGGGCCGGAATGCGTTCCAAACCAGGATAGAGTTTTGAGAGATGCGATCGGCAAGTCCAGCTGAAGCCGGCGGAGGCAAAACAGCTCATTACTTGGCATTTCTGGCTGAAAGTGGCAACAAGTTCAACCCTCTATTTCGCACTGCCATGCCTGCTGCACTGGTGATTTTGATTTGATTTATTGTCACGTGTATTGGTATACCGTGAAAAATATTGTTTCTTGCTCGCTGTATAGACAAAGCATACCGTTCATACATAAGGAAAGGAGAGAGTGTTACAGTCATAGCTAGGGTGTAGAGAATGATCAACTTAATGTGAGGTAGGTCCATTCAAAAATCTGATGGTAGCAGGGAAATGTTCTTGAGTTTGTTGGTACGTGTCCTCAGATTTTTGTATCTTTTCCCGACAGAACAAGGTAGAAGAGCGTATTTCTGGCATGTGTGGGTTCCTTAATTATGCTGGCTACTTTTCCGGGGCTGCGGGATGTGTAGACAGTGTCAATGGATGGGAGGCTTGTTTGAGTGATGGACTGGCATTCGTTCAGAAGACTTTGTAATTTCCTGCAATCTTGGATAGAGCAGCAGCCATACAAGGCTGTGATACAACCAGAAAGAATGCTTTCTCGGGTGCATCTGTAAAGGTTGGTGAGAGTTGTAGTGGACATACCAAATTTCCTTAGTCTTTTCTAGAAGGCAGAGGCATTGGTGGGCTATCTTAACTATAGTGTCAGCAGGTTGTTGGTGGTCTGGACACCTAAAAACGTGAAGCTCTCAACCATTTCTAGTTCATCCCCATTGATGGAAACAGGGGCATGTCTTCCACTACATTTCCTGAAGTCGATGACTATCCCGATTGTTTTGTTGACATTGAGTGAGAGATTATTGTTGTCACACCAGCTCACCAGATTCTCTGTCTACTTTCGGCACTCCATCTCATCATTGTTTGAGGTCCGATCCACTACCATGGCGTCATCAGCAAACTTGAAAATCGAGTTGGAGGCGAATTTGGCCACACAGTCATAGATGTATAACAGGTATAGTAGGGGGCTGAGAACACAGCCTCGTGGGGCACCGGTGTTGAGGATGGTCGTGGAGGAGGCGATATTGCCTTTCCTTACTGATTGTGAGTAAGGATGTTCAGGATACAGTCGCAGAGGGAGGAGCTGAGGCCCAGGCCACGGAGTTTGGAGATGAGTAATTGGGATGATTGTGGAGAACCGTATCTCGTTGGTTGTTTGACTATCGACCACCATTCTCAACTTCATATGGCAAATGCCTTTCAGAACCATATCCTACATTGTTGTGTCGATGATGGGGTAAAATGCAACATGCATTGGAAAATCCCCGATGGCCAATAAAAGGTGAGAAATTACAATAATGTGGGCAACGCTGATTTTTCTCTTCGCTATATGTATATGAAATAGTATACAATTTTTTACAAAATGATAATGCTTTCATGATATGCATAGTTGTAAGTGCTCCAAAAAGACACAGTGCCGCAAAGCAACTTCGCACTGGAGGGAAATTCGAGAAATAATGCAGATGACGGTGTGCACTTTCATTCTTGTTAACCAGTAAGTGGAAAGGTACACTTTGTGCTCATTAATGGACGCTGTTTCATTGGATATCGCAAAATCTTTGCACTATGCAATTTCTTGCTAAGAGATGATCATCAATGTGTAAACAGGGCATTGAGATGAATTCCCAGTGGAAACCCCTTCCTACCAAATGGAAGCGTTACGTTATCAGGAGAAACATTGCCCCGAAAACAATAAGGTCACATCTGGACGACTGATCGCCAACAAACCATTTATTTCCCCCTGAACATCTGCTGATTGTGTTGTGGTGCCACCCTGAATGGAAAGCTAGGCTTCACAGTCAATAGCTATTATACATTCTGATTATAGTTGTATTTCTCGATATATTGAGGGGATTCTTTGAGCGGACTTTATTACTTTTTCTCTATAACAATGCCGGTTCATTTCCATTTCGTTCACTTCGGTGTTGTGAATAATTGAATCATTTTGTACCATGTAATATTTAGCCAAAATGTTTGATTCTTGAAAAAAAATACCATGACCTGATGTAAATCTGAGTTGCAAACAGTCGGAATCTTTTCGATAGATATTTGTTTGCATTTATACATGATTTCAAGAAATCAAAAATTGCCAACACAGCACAGTCAAAGAGGAAAACTGATAATATATTTAACATCAAAGCATTCAGGTTAAGGAACGGTTAAATATTGAGAATGGAGTATGTTTCTCCGATGCTGTTTACACTAATGGTCTATAACCTGAGTAGATCACCAGGTGCTCATTGACAGTGGGTGTGCATTTGAACAGCAATTGAATACATTCCGGTTCTGACAGAGGATAGCACAGCTAATCCCGTGCTCAAAGAAAGTAAATGCAACTTCTCGAAATGTACAAGTTTCTATTCTGCAGCTATTAACAAGAGACACATATTTCGATGTCTTAGTTCGTATCTGCACACTCTTTAGGACAATAGTGCGGAAGTAATTCATTTGAATCCGCTCATAAACATCATCCAGAACAGATAGAGTCTTGGCGAGGGACATGAATTCGGAAGCACTGGGCCGCCCAAACTCCATAACCCAGTGATTGAAATCTCTCACATAAGATGAACAGAAACACCCAGCTGACATCGACATCAATGTGGAAACGAAGACAACATCATGAAACTCAAAGTTCAAAATATTTATTGTGAAACTGTAATTTGGGACACATCTGATGCCAATAAATACAGTCTATTACAATATAAAACTGCTGTAAATAAATATATATCTTGCAGCCTCTCGCATTCATCAAATATTTTTAGTTTTGAAATAGGTTCACACAGTGCATCCAGGTATGAATATTAGACTCATAAATTAAATATTAAAAAGGTATATTATTATTTCATTCTGATATTATGTTGTACAATGGCCATTCTCACACTGGTAAACCAAACCGGCTTGCGCAGCTGACTGAACAATATAATACTTCGATAAAAATTATACAATCTTTAAATAAATAATTACTGTTCTTTGTCTTCATATAAATATATCGAAATAAATTCTTTAATTGCTTCTGCTGATTTGTGCCGTTATGAGAAGGAGCTGTTGTAATCGGCCTCTGGTCTCAGCGCGGATTATTTCCCAGGCACACTCACTGAATCCCTGAGAAATGGAAACATTGAGGGACATGGATTAGAGAATGAACAGATTTCAATGGAGTGAAAGAAACGACATGCCGGTAATCACACAGTCAATTATCCATTGTCCCACCTGCTGTTTGAGAAACTTTTCCAGTTTCCTAAAGTAATTGTGAATGGTGGAGTTTCTCCTCAGCCTGGATCCCGGGTTCCTGACACATTCTTCCAGCTCACTGAGCTGCCGATCCAGGAGCAGCCGGAAATGTTCCACCTTGTCCCGGGCCCATGTGACTGAGCCCAGATTCATGCTATAGATCTTGTTGATGCGGCGCAGGGTTTGGTGGACAATCCGGATCCTGTCCTGAGTCTGGACAAAATATACACAACGACATTATTGAGGACATTTCTCCTTTAGCTGATTATTTAAATAGGAGGTTATTTAAGACGACAACGTGATCTTGATCAACTGGGTCATTGGTCCAAGAAATGGCAGATTGAGTAGAGAAGTGTACAGGAGTCCAAAACTAGAGGGCATAGATTTAAGGGAGAGGGGAATGATTTAAAAGCTACCTGAGGGGCAACTTTTTCACACAGAGGATGGTGCATATATGGAATGAGAGGAAGTGGCAGAAGCAGGATTTATTACAACATTTGAAAGTCATTTGGACAGGTACATGCATAGGAAAGGTTCCGAGGGATATGGGCCAAACACAGGCAAATGGGGCCAGGTCACTTTAGGAAACCTGGTCGGAATGGACGATTTGGGCCGAAAGCCCTGTTATCGTGCTGTACATCTCTCTGATTCCACGTTTACGCAGTAAAAGTGTAAGAATCACGAATTTCAAAAGTCAACACCGTCTTTTCTGATGACGGTTTTGATCATTATCAAACTGGTTACTGGTATTTTCCTCTTTTGGCGAGCAAATCTGGTACTGACAGCATTTTGGGGTAAATGGAGAGAAGAAGGTCAAACTATTCCGCAGAATGTCTATCAGTTTCCAAATGACTCAACATTAAATTTTCAGTCTTACGAGAATCAACAAATTAAAGCCTTTGCCTTTAAAAATCATTTACATTGTTCCTACTGTTGGGGATGTGTACACATTCCCCACATATCTATTACACCTGGCAGCATTAACCGAATGATCAGACAGGTTACAAATTGCACACTCACCTGTAACCTCTTGATGAGCTGGTGCAGGTCCAGGGATTTGGTTTTCAGTGATTCTCTCGTTGTTGTACACTGGAATGGGAAGGGACCTCCCTGCAACAGGACAGAATGATGTCAGAACTGGCTCCAAGCTCACACTTCACAAGCGGTCCTTACTCTCAGAAACTTGCCCCCAAAACCAGCACGGTCATTCAACAACTTATTGAAACATTTTATCTCTCACATATTTTACTGACCATCCAAACAAATCACTCTCAGTAAAAAGTGTTTCACATTTCCACACACTTCCTTCTATATTTTAATAGTTCAATGTGCATTCCATCAAGGAGATGTTCTACGTTTTTGGAAGAGACCAGATTTAATCTCAGCAATTCCTCGACAGGAGATTATCCCGAGAACCTGCGAGTTAAGATTGGTTACTCGAATCCGCGGACCTCTGCATAAACTCACCATGTCCCTCAGGGACCTTTGAGCATTCTTGTTAAGGACTTGCTGTAACTGCAGCCTCTGGCAATCCTGGCTCAGGATCCCGGGCAAACAGATTAACAAAATCCACAGCCCGCAAACACTCGGAACAAACATGTTGAAACAACACAGGGTAAAGCAGCGATCAGAAATCGCAGAAAGTGACTGGATCGGGGTTCAGTGCCGAACACAATATTAACACCAGCTGAACTCCTTCGCTGTTGGATTGAAAGGAATATTCATCCATTGTGTCCATTTGAAGGTGTGAACCAGGATATTCCTTTGACGTTACAAAAACGAATCGATTTTGCTTCTAACCGTCGTGTGCTTTCAGGGAATCTTTTAACTTGTTTCCAGAAACGACTTCTTCATTTGAAACCTTTTTCACTTTCTGCTTAATTAAGAATGAAATTTCTCTCCAATAAATTAGGATGCAAAGATACTCTTTGATATTAAAAATCGGACAGGTGCTACCCAAACTTTTACCTCTGTTGCCCTTTGTTGGCCAGACTCAGATAAGCAATCCGTTAAAAAAATCATTGCATATGTTTTAAGATTCTAAAATGCGGAACCACCTTATCCCGGCAACTGCTACGCTCACAGTCAGTGTAAACTGTCCGGAATTGGATTGGGGGTTAAAATATTAGGCTGGGTTCTAACAGAGAAAACTGATGGGTTTGATGTGGCGGGGAAGGTGCGAAGTGAATTGATTCAATGCCTTTATGGAAGCTGCACTAAAAATCCTGGATGTTTATTTAAACTCAGTGATTTTGTATTGTTCATTCGTGGGACATGGGCATCGCTGGCTGGCCACCGTTTGTTGCCCATCCTTAGTTGCCCGAGAGCAGTTGAGAGTCAACCACATTGCTGTGGATCTGGAGTCACATGTGGGCCAGACCAAGTAAGAATGGCAGATTTCCTTCCATAAAGGACATGGTTGTAATGTCCTGACTGTGTAATTAAGTATTCACTCACCAACTCGATGGAGTGATGGAATTTGACTTCCACTGAAAACCAATGGGCCTGCCAATAGGAGACTGTCTGTTGAGTTTGTTCCCATCTCCCCTTAAAGTCTGCCCCCCTCATTCCTCCCCAACAGACATTCATTCATGGTGGAGCTCACTGCGCAGACTGTGATTTCACAAAGAGGCCATTGTGAATGCGCTTGACTGGTTCGTCAGCAGGAGGTTGTTGGTCCTGAACTATCCTCACAGCACACGCAGATCGACTGCAAAAATGCATCAATGGATAATGAGCAGAAACTGTATACAATACGGACTAATTTACTCTGCTTTACTTCACGGCCCATTATAACCCCTCTGCCACAATCACAGCCAAGGGCAATAACCTTATCGGAATTGATTCTGGAAACATTCATGACATGATTGGCTCACCTACTCATGAACTTAATCAATTGAGACCTGCTTCTTTGTAGAGACAGCAATGTTAATATAAAGACGCGATGCTTGAAGATTAACTTCTCGCTCTAGCCTAATAGAGCATTTAGAACAAGTTAAATGACGAACGGATCAATGCGCTGTCTGAATCATTGTGAGACATTTCAGGTCACGGTGACACAGTAACTCTTGGGTCTCCTGCCTCATTCTCCTTTACCCTCTCCACCCCTCCGGCAGGGTCTACTGGGGTGAATGTTAACTTTTCCTTATACTTCCTGTCTTTTTTTCCTCGCCATCAAATAGTGAAGAACGAATGTCACTTCCAAACTTGCAGCTGCTTAGATATTGAGAGAAGTATAGGAACAGGGCCGGAATGCGTTCCAAACCAGGATAGAGTTTTGAGAGATGCGATCGGCAAGTCCAGCTGAAGCCGGCGGAGGCAAAACACCTCATTACTTGGCATTTCTGGCTGAAAGTGGCAACAATTGCAACCCTCTATTTCGCACTGCCATGCCTGCTGTACCGGTGATTTTGATTTGATTTATTGTCACGTGTATTGGTATACCGTGAAAAATATTGTTTCTTGCTCGCTATATAGACAAAGCATACCGTTCATACATAAGGAAAGGAGAGAGTGTTACAGTCATAGCTAGGGTGTAGAGAATGATCAACTTAATGTGAGGTAGGTCCATTCAAAAGTCTGATGGTAGCAGGGAAATGTTCTTGAGTTCGTTGTTACGTGTCCTCAGATTTTTGTATCTTTTCCCGACAGAACAAGGTAGAAGAGCGTATTTCTGGCATGTGTGGGGTCCTTAATTATGCTGGCTGCTTTTCCGGGGCTGCGGGATGTGTAGACAGTGTCAATGGATGGGAGGCTGGTTTGAGTGATGGACTGGCATTCGTTCAGGAGACTTTGTAATTTCCTGCAATCTTGGATAGAGCAGGAGCCATACCAAGCTGTGATACAACCAGAAAGAATGCTTTCTCGGGTGCATTTGTAAAGGTTGGTGAGAGTTGTAGTGGACATACCAAATTTCCTTAGTCTTTTCTAGAAGGTAGAGGCATTGGTGGGCTTTCTTATCTGTAGTGTCAGCAGGTTGTTGGTGGTCTGGACACCTAAAAACGTGAAGCTCTCAACCATTTCTAGTTCATCCCCATTGATGTAAACAGGGGCATGTCTTCCACTACATTTCCTGAAGTCGATGACTATCCCGATTGTTTCGTTGACATTGAGTGAGAGATTATTGTTGTCACACCAGTTCACCAGATTGTCTATCTCGTTTCGGTACTCCATCTCATCATTGTTTGCGGTCCGACCCACTACCATGGCGTCATCAGCAAACTTGGAAATCGAATTGGAGGCGAATTTGGCCACACAGTCATAGATGTATAAGGAGTATAGTAGGGGGCTGAGAACACAGCCTCGTGGGGCACCGGTGTTGAGGATGGTCGTGGAGGAGGCGATATTGCCTTTCCTTACTGATTGTGAGTAAGGAAGTTCAGGATGCAGTCGCAGAGGGAGGAGCTGAGGCCCAGGCCACGGAGTTTGGAGATGAGTAATTGGGATGATTGTGGAGAACCGTATCTCGTTGGTTGTTTAACTATCGACCACCATTCTCAACTTCATATGGCAAATGCCTTTCAGAAACATATCCTACATTGTTGTGTCGATGATGGGGTGAAATGCAACATGCATTGGAAAATCCCCGATGGCCAAAAAAAGGTGAGAAATGACAATAATGTGGGCAACGCTGCTTTTTCTCTTCACTATATGTATATGAAATAGTATACAATTTTTTACATGATGATAATGCTTTCATGATATGCATAGTTGTAAGTGCTCCAAAAAGACACAGTGCCGCAAAGCAACTTCGCACTGGAGGGAAATTCGAGAAATAATGCAGATGACAGGTATTTCAGTCTTGTTAACCAATAAGTGGAAAGGTACACTTTGTGCTCATTAATGGTCAGCGTTTCAATGAATGTCGCAAAATCTTTGCACAATGCAATTTCTTGCTAAGAGATGATCAACAATGTGTAAACAGAGCTTTGAGATGAATTCGCAGTGGAAACCCCTTCCTACCAAATGGAAGCGTTACGCTATCAGGAGACACATTGCCCCGAAAACAATAAGGTCACATCTGGGCGACTGATCGCCAACAAACCATTCATTTACCCCTGAACATCTGCTGATTGTGTTGTGGTGCCACCCTGAATGGAAAGCTAAGCTTCACAGTCAATAGCTATTATACATTCTGATTATAGTTGTATTTCTCGATATATTGAAGGGATTCTTTGACCGGACTTTATTACTTTTTCTCTATAACAAGGCCGTTTTATTTCCATTTCGTTCACTTCGGTGTTGCGAATAATTGAATCATTTTGTACCATGTAATATTTAGCCAAAATGTTTGAGTCTTGAAAAAAAATACAATGACCTGATGTAAATCTGAGTTGCAAACAGTCGGAATCTTTTCGATAGATATTTGTTTGCATTTAGACATGATTTCAAGAAATCAAAAATTGCAAACACAGCACAGTCAAAGAGGAAAACTGATAATATATTTAACATCAAAGCGTTCAGGTTAAGAAACGGTTAAATATTGAGAATGGAGTATGTTTCTCCGATGCTGTTTACACTAATGGTCTATAACCTGAGTAGATCACCAGGTGCTCATTGACAGTGGGTGTGCATTTGAACAGCAATTGAATACATTTCGGTTCTGACAGAGGACAGCACAGCTAATCCCGTGCTCAAAGAAGTAAATGCAACTTCTCGAAATGTACCAGTTTCTATTCTGCAGCTATTAACAAGAGACACATATTTCGATGTCTTATTTCGTATCTGCACACACTTTAGGACAATAGTGCGGAAGTAATTCATTTGAATCCGCTCATAAACATCATCCAGAACAGATAGAGTCTTGGCGAGGGACATGAATTCGGAAGCACTGGGCCGCCCAAACTCCATAACCCAGTGATTGAAATCTCTCACATAAGATGAACAGAAACACCCAGCTGACATCGACATCAATGTGGAAACGAAGACAACATCATGAAACTCAAAGTTCAAAATATTTATTGTGAAACTGTAATTTGGGACACATCTGATGCCAATAAATACAGTCTATTACAATATAATATAAAACTGCTGTAAATAAATATATATCTTGCAGCCTCTCGCATTCATCAAATATTTTTAGTTTTGAAATAGGTTCACACAGTGCATCCAGGTATGAATATTAGACTCATAAATTAAATATTAAAAAGGTATATTATTATTTCATTATGATATTATGTTGTACAATGGCCATTCTCACACTGGTAAACCAAACCGGCTTGTGCAGCTGACTGAACAATATAATACTTCGATAAAAATTATACAATCTTTAAATAAATAATTACTGTTCTTTGTCTTCATATAAATATATCGAAATAAATTCTTTAATTGCTTCTGCTGATTTGTGCCGTTATGAGAAGGAGCTGTTGTAATCGGCCTCTGGTCTCAGCGCGGATTATTTCCCAGGCACACTCACTGAATCCCTGAGAAATGGAAACATTGAGGGACATGGATTAGAGAATGAACAGATTTCAATGGGGTGAAAGAAACAACATGCCGGTAATCACACAGTCAATTGTCCCACCTGCTGTTTGAGAAACTTTTCCAGTTTCCTAAAGTAATTGTGAATGGTGGAGTTTCTCCTCAGCCTGGATCCCGGGTTCCTGACACATTCTTCCAGCTCACTGAGCTGCCGATCCAGGAGCAGCCGGAAATGTTCCACCTTGTCCCGCGCCCATGTGACTGAGCCCGGGTTCATGCTGTAGATCATGTTGATGTGGCGCAGGGTTTGGTGGACAATTCGGATCCTGTCCTGAGTCTGGACAAAATATACACAACGACATATTGAGGACATTTCTCCTTTAGCTGATTATTTAAATAGGAGGTTATTTAAGACGACAACGTGATCTTGATCAACTGGGTCATTGGTCCAAGAAATAGCAGATTATGAGTAGAGAAGTGTACAGGAGTCCAAAACTAGAGGGCATAGATTTAAGGGAGAGGGGAATGATTTAAAAGCTACCTGAGGGGCAACTTTTTCACACAGAGGATGGTGCGTATATGGAATGAGAGGAAGTGGCAGAAGCAGGATTTATTACAACATTTGAAAGTCATTTGGACAGGTACATGCATAGGAAAGGTTCCGAGGGATATGGGCCAAACACAGGCAAATGGGGCCAGTTCAGTTCAAGAAACCTGGTCGCAATAGATGATTCGGGCCGAAAGGCCTGTTTCCGTGCTGTATATCTCTCTGATTCCACGTTTACGCAGTAAAAGTGTAAGAATTACGAATTTCAAAAGTCAACACCGTCTTTTCTGGTGACAATTTTGATCAATATCAAACTGGTTACTGGTATTTTCCTCTTTTGGCGAGCAAATCTGGTACTGACAGCATTTTGGGGTAAATGGAGAGAAGAAGGTCAAACTATTCCGCAGAATGTCTATCAGTCCCCAAAATGCTCAACATTAAATTTTCAGTCTTACGACAATCAACAAAATAAAGTCTTTGCCTTTAAAAATCATTTACATTGTTCCTACTGTTGGGGGGATGTGGATACATTATCCGATATATCTATTATACCTGGTAGCATTAACAGAATGATCAGACAGGTTGCAAAGTGCACACTCACCTGTAACCTCTTGATGAGCTGGTGCAGGTCCAGGGATTTGGTCTTCAGTGATTCTCTCGTTGCCATACACTGGAATGGGAAGGGACCTCCCTGCAACAGGACAGAGTGACTGTCAGAACCGGCTCCAAGCTCACACTTCACAAGCGGTCCTTACTCTCAGAAACTTGCCCCCAAATCCAGCACGGTCATTCAACAACTCGCTGAAGCATTTTATCTCTCACATATTTTACTGACCATCGAAATAAATCACTCTTCGTAAAAAGTGTTTCACATTTCCACACACTTCCTTCTATATTTTAATACTTCAATGTGCATTACATCAAGGAGATGCTCTGCACTTTTGGAGGAATCCGCGGACCTCTGCATAAACTCACCATGTCCCTCAGGGACCTTTGAGCATTCTTGTTAAGGACTTGCTGTAACTGCAGCCTCTGGCAATCCTGGCTCAGGATCCCGGGCAAACAGATTAACAAAATCCACAGCCCGCAAACACTCGGAACAAACATGTTGAACCAACACAGGGTAAAGCAGCGATCAGAAATCACAGAAAGTGACTGGATCGGGGTTCAGTGCCGAACACAATATCAACACCAGCTGAACTCCTTCGCTGTTGGATTACAAGGAATATTCATCCATTGTGTCCTTTTGAAGGTGTGAACCAGGATATTCCTTTGACGTTACAAAATCGAGTCGATTTTGCTTCTAACCGCGGTGTGTTTTCAGGGAATCTTTTAACCTGTTTCCAGAAACGACTTCTTCATTTGAAACCGTTTTCACTTTCTGCTTAATTAAGGGAATGCATTATCTCTCATAAATTTGGATGCAAATATATCCTTTGATATTAAAAATCGGACAGATGCTACCCAAACATTTGCCTCTGTTGGCCCTTTGTTGGCCAGACTTGAGAAAAACATCCGTTAAAAAAATCATTTCATATGTTTTAAGATTCTAAAATGCGGAACCACCTTATCTCGGGAACTGCATGACTCACAGTCAGTGTAATCTGTTCAGAATTGGATTGAGATTTAAAATATTAGGCTGGGCTCTAACAGGGAAGAATGATGGGTTTGATGTGGCGGGGAAGGTGAGAAGTGAATTGATTCAATGCCATTATGGAAACTGCACTAAAAATCATGGATGCTCATTTAAACTCAAGGATTTTGTTTTATTCATTCGTGGGACATGGGCATCGCGAGCTGGCTAGCGTTTGTTGCCCATCCTTAGTTGCCCTAGAGCAGTTGAGAGTCAACCACATTGCTGTGGATCTGGAGTCACATGTGGGCCAGACCAAGTAAGAATGGCAGATTTCCTTCCATAAAGGACATGGTTGTAATGTCCTGACTGTGTAATTAAGTATTCACTGAACAACTCGATGGAATGATGGAATTTGACTTCCACTGAAATCCAATGGGCCTGCCAATAGGAGACTGGCTGTTGAGTTTGTTCCCATCTCCCCTTAAAGTCTGTCTCCCCTCATTCCTCCCCAACAGACATTCATTCATGGTGAAGCTAACTGTGCAGACTGTTATTTCACAAAGAGGCCATTGTGAAAGCGCTTGACTGGTTAGTCAGCAGGAGGTTGTTAGTCCTGAACTATCCTCACAGCACACACAGATAGACTGCAAAAATGCATCAATGGATAATGAGCAGAAACTGTATACAATACGGACTAATTTACCCTGCTTTACCTCACGGCCCATTATAACCCCTCTGCCACAATCACAGCCAAGGGCAATAACCTTATCGGAATTGATTCTGGAAACATTCACGACATGATTGGCTCACCTACTCATGAATTTAATCAATTGAGACCTGCTTCTTTGTAGAGACACCAATGTTAATATAAAGACGCGATGCTTGAAGATTAACTTCTAGCTCTAGCCTAATAGAGCATTTAGAACAAGTTAAAGGAGAGGGGCCATGTTTTTGAGGAAGAGAAGGTGTTACAAGCTAATAGGCTGGAGGAAATAGATGTTCGGAGGGAGGATGCCCGGCAGTTTTGAATAAACTGAAGGTCGATAAGTCCCCTGGGCCTGATGAAATATATCCTAGGATTCTTTGGGAGGCAAGGGATGAGATTGCAGAGCCTTTGGCTTTGATCTTTGGGTCCTCGCTGTCCACGGGGATGGTGCCAGAGGACTGGAGAATGGCGAATGTTGTTCCCCTGTTTAAGAAAGGGAATAGAAATGACCCTGGTAATTATAGACCGGTTAGTCTTACTTCGGTGGTTGGTAAATTGATGGAAAAGTTCCTTAGAGATGGGATTTAAGACCATTTAGAAAGATGCGGATTAATCCGGGATAGTCAGCATGGATTCGTGAAGGGCAAGTCGTGCCTCACAAATTTGATTGAATTTTTTGAGGAGGTAACTAAGTGTGTTGATGGAGGTAGGGCAGTTGATGTCATATACATGGATTTTCGTAAGGCATTTGAGAAGGTCCCCCATGGTCGGCTGATGATGAAAGTGAGGAGGTGTGGGATAGAGGGAAAGTTGGCCGATTGGATAGGTAACTGGCTGTCTGATCGAAGACAGAGGGTGGTGGTGGATGGAAAATTTTCGGATTGGAGGCAGGTTGCTAGCGGAGTGCCGCAGGGATCAGTGCTTGGTCCTCTGCTCTTTGTGATTTTTATGAATGGCTTAGAGCAGGGGGCTGAAGGGTGGATCAGTAAATTTGCTGATGACACCAAGATTGGTGGAGTCGTGGATGAGGTGGAGGGCTGTTGTAGGCTGCAAAGAGACATAGATAGGATGCAAAGCTGGGCTGAAAAATGGCAAATGGAGTTTAACCCTGATAAATGTGAGGTGATTCATTTTGGTAGGACTAATTTAAATGTGGATTACAGGGTCAAAGGTAGGGTTCTGAAGACTGTGGAGGAACAGAGAGATCTTGGGGTCCATATCCACAGATCTCTAAAGGTTGCCACTCAAGTGGATAGAGCTGTGAAGAAGGCCTATAGTGTGTTAGCTTTTCTTAACAGGGGGTTGGAGTTTAAGAGTCGTGGGGTTATGCTGCAACTGTACAGGACCTTGGTGAGACCACATTTGGAATATTGTGTGCAGGTCTGGTCACCTCACTATAAGAAGGATGTGGAAGCGCTGGAAAGAGTGCAGAGGAGATTTACCAGGATGCTGCCTGGTTTGGAGGGTAGGTCTTATGAGGAAAGGTTGAGGGAGCTAGGGCTGTTCTATCTGGAGCGGAGGAGGCTGAGGGGAGTCTTAATAGAGGTTTATAAAATGATGAAGGGGATAGATAGAGTGAACGTTCAAAGACTATTTCCTCGGGTGGATGGAGCTATTACAAGGGGGCATAACTATAGGGTTCATGGTGGGAGATATAGGAAGGATATCAGAGGTAGGTTTTTTACGCAGAGTGTGTTTGGGGTGTGGAATGGACTGCCTGCAGTGATAGTGGAGTCAGACACTTTAGGAACATTAAAGCGCTGATTGGATAGGCACATGGAGCACACCAGGATAATAGGGAGTGGGATAGCTTGATCTTGGTTTCAGATAAAGCTCGGCACAACATCGTGGGCCGAAGGGCCTGTTCTGTGCTGTACTGTTCTATGTTCTAAATGACTAAAGAATCAATGGTCTATCTGAATCATTGTGAGAGATTTCAGGTCACGGTGACACAGTAACTCTAGGGTCTCCTGCCTGATTCTCCTTTACCCTCTCCACCCCTCCGGCAGGGTCTATTGGGGTGAATGTTAACTTTTCCTTATACTTCCTGTCTTTTTTTCCTCGTCATCAAATAGTGAGGAACGAATGTCATTTCCAAACTTGCAGCTGCTTAGATATTGAAAGAAGTATAGGAACAGGGCCGGAATGCGTTCCAAACCAGGATAGAGTTTTGAGAGATGCGATCGGCAAGTCCAGCTGAAGCCGGCGGAGGCAAAACACCTCATTACTTGGCATTTCTGGCTGAAAGTGGCAACAATTTCAACTCTCTATTTTGCACTGCCATGCCTGCTGCACCGGTGATTTTGATTTGATTTATTGTCACGTGTATTGGTATACCGTGAAAAATATTGTTTCTTGCTCGCTATATAGACAAAGCATACCGTTCATATATAAGGAAAGGAGAGAGTGTTACAGTCATAGCTAGGGTGTAGAGAATGATCAACTTAATATGAGGTAGGTCCATTCAAAAGTCTGATGGTAGCAGGGAAATGTTCTTGAGTTCGTTGGTACGTGTCCTCAGATTTTTGTATCTTTTCCCGACAGAACAAGGTCGTAGAGCGTATTTCTGGCATGTATGGGGTCCTTAATTATGCTGGCTGCTTTTCCGAGGCTGCGGGAAGTGTAGACAGTGTCAATGGGTGGGGGGCTGGTTTGAGTGATGGACTGGCATTCGTTCAGGAGACTTTGTAATTTCCTGCAAACTTGGATGGAGCAGGAGCCATACCAAGCTGTGACACAACCAGAAAGAATGCTTTCTCGGGTGCATCTGTAAAGGTTGGTGAGAGTTGTAGTGGACATACCAAATTTCCTTCGTCTTTTCAGAAGGTAGAGGCATTTGTGGGCTTTCTGAACTATAGTGTCAGCAGGTGGGCTGGACACCTAAAAACGTGAAGCTCTCAACCATTTCTAGTTCATCCCCATTGATGTAAACAGGGGCATGTCTTCCACTACATTTCCTGAAGTCGATGACTATCCCGATTGTTTAGTCGACATTGAGTGAGAGATTATTGTTGTCACACCAGTTCGCCAGATTCTCTATCTCCTTTCGGTACTCCATCTCATCATTGTTTGAGGTCCGACCTATTATCATGGCGTCAACAGCAAACTTGAAAATCGAGTTGGAGGCGAATTTGGCCACACGGTCATCGATGTATAACAGGTATAGTAGGGGGCTGAGAACACAGCCTCGTGGGGCACCGGTGTTGAGGATGGTCGTGGAGGAGGCGATGTTGCCTTTCCTTACTGATTGTGAGTAAGGAAGTTCAGGATGCAGTCGCAGAGGGAGGAGCTGAGGCCCAGGCCACGGAGTTTGGAGATGAGTAATTGGGATGATGGTGGAGCACCGTATCTCGTTGGTTGTTTAACTATCGACCACCATTCTCAACTTCATATGGCAAATGCCTTTCAAAAACATATCCTACATTGTTGTGTCGATGATGGGGTGAAATGCAACATGCACTGGAAAATCCCCGATGGCCAAAAAAAGGTGAGAAATGACAATAATGTGGGCAACGCTGATTTTTCTCTTCACTATATGTATATGAAATAGTATACAATTTTTTACAAAATGATAATACTTTAATGATATGCATAGTTGTAAGTGCTCCAAAAAGACACAGTGCCGCAAAGCAACTTCGCACTGGAGGGAAATTCGAGAAATAATGCAGATGACGGTGTGCACTTTCATTCTTGTTAACCAATAAGTGGAAAGGTACACTTTGTGCTCATTAATGGTCAGCGTTTCATTGAATGTCGCAAAATATTTGCACTATGCAATTTCTTGCTAAGAGATGATCATCAATGTGTAAACAGGGCATTGAGATGAATTCCCAGTGGAAACCCCTTCCTACCAAATGGAAGCGTTACGTTATCAGGAGACACATTGCCCCAAAAACAATAAGGTCACATCTGGACGACTGATCGCCAACAAACCATTTATTTCCCCCTGAACATCTGCTGATTGTGTTGTGGTGCCACCCTGAATGGAAAGCTAAGCTTCACAGTCAATAGCTATTATACATTCTGATTATAGTTGTATTTCTCGATATATTGAGGGGATTCTTTGAGCGGACTTTATTACTTTTTCTCTATAACAATGCCGGTTCATTTCCATTTCGTTCACTTCGGTGTTGCGAATAATTGAATCATTTTGTACCATGTAATATTTAGCCAAAATGTTTGATTGTTGAAAAAAAATACAATGACCTGATGTAAATCTGAGTTGCAAACAGTGGGAATCTTTTCGATAGATATTTGTTTGCATTTATACATGATTTCAAGAAATCAAAAATTGCAAACACAGCACAGTCAAAGAGGAAAACTGATAATATATTTAACATCAAAGCGTTCAGGTTAAGGAACGGTTAAATATTGAGAATGGAGTATGTTTCTCCGATGCTGTTTACACTAATGGTCTATAACCTGAGTAGATCACCAGGTGCTCATTGACAGTGGGTGTGCATTTGAACAGCAATTGAATACATTTCGGTTCTGACAGACCTCTTTTTAGGTCAAACCAATTAAACAAACTCAAATTAAATCAGGACAAAGTAAAAGGGGCAGCTCCCCAAAAAGGAGGGGGAACAGCCCGAACAGAAATCAAAATACAAAGGAAACTTAAAAACATCAAATTAAAATGTGATTATTAGGGTCAATAATGCACCCCAACCCCTGCGGTGCCCAGCGGGCGCGGAAAGCGTCAACCTCGCCCGTGGACACCGCATGCTCCCTCTCCAGGGACACCTGGCCGCGAACGTAGCCGCGGTAGAGGGGAAGACAGTCAGGATGGACGGCCCCCTCGATCGCCCGCTGCCTGGACCGGTAAATGGCGCGTTTCGCCAGGTCGGTTCTGACAGAGGGCAGCATAGCTAATCCCGGGCTCAAAGAGGTAAATGCAACTTCTCGAAATGTACCAGTTTCTATTCTGCAGCTATTAACAAGAGACACATATTTCGATGTCTTATTTCGCATCTGCACACACTTTAGGACAATAGTGCGGAAGTAAATCATTTGAATCCGCTCATAAACATCATCCAGAACAGATAGAGTCTTGGCGTGGGACATGAATTCGGAAGCACTGGGCCGCCCAAACTCCATAACCCAGTGATTGAAATCTCTCACATAAGATGAACAGAAACACCCAGCTGACATCGACATCAATGTGGAAACGAAGACAACATCATGAAACTCAAAGTTCAAAATATTTATTGTGAAACTGTAATTTGGGACACATCTGATGCCAATAAATACAGTCGATTACAATATAAAACTGCTGTAAATAAATATATATCTTGCAGCCTCTCGCATTCATCAAATATTTTTAGTTTTGAAATAGGTTCACACAGTGCATCCAGGTATGAATATTAGACTCATAAATTAAATATTAAAAAGTTATATTATTATTTCATTATGATATTATGTTGTACAATGGCCATTTTCACACTGGCAAACCGGCTTGTGCAGCTGACTGAACAATATAATCCTTCGATAAAAATTATACGATCTTTAAATATATAATTACTGTTCCCTGTCTTCATATAAATATATCGATAGAAATTCTTTAATTGCTTCCGCTGATTTGTGCCGTTATGAGAAGGAGCTGTTGTAATCGGCCTCTGGTCTCAGCGCGGATTATTTCCCAGGCACACTCACTGAATCCCTGAGAAATGGAAACATTGAGGGACATGGATTAGAGAATGAACAGATTTCAATGGAGTGAAAGAAACGACATGCCGGTAATCACACAGTCAATTATCCATTGTCCCACCTGCTGTTTGAGAAACTTTTCCAGTTTCCTAAAGTAATTGTGAATGGTGGAGTTTCTCCTCAGCCTGGATCCCGGGTTCCTGACACATTCTTCCAGCTCACTGAGCTGCCGATCCAGGAGCAGCCGGAAATGTTCCACCTTGTCCCGGGCCCATGTGACTGAGCCCAGATTCATGCTATAGATCTTGTTGATGCGGCGCAGGGTTTGGTGGACAATCCGGATCCTGTCCTGAGTCTGGACAAAATATACACAACGACATTATTGAGGACATTTCTCCTTTAGCTGATTATTTAAATAGGAGGTTATTTAAGACGACAACGTGATCTTGATCAACTGGGTCATTGGTCCAAGAAATGGCAGATTGAGTAGAGAAGTGTACAGGAGTCCAAAACTAGAGGGCATAGATTTAAGGGAGAGGGGAATGATTTAAAAGCTACCTGAGGGGCAACTTTTTCACACAGAGGATGGTGCATATATGGAATGAGAGGAAGTGGCAGAAGCAGGATTTATTACAACATTTGAAAGTCATTTGGACAGGTACATGCATAGGAAAGGTTCCGAGGGATATGGGCCAAACACAGGCAAATGGGGCCAGGTCACTTTAGGAAACCTGGTCGGAATGGACGATTTGGGCCGAAAGCCCTGTTATCGTGCTGTACATCTCTCTGATTCCACGTTTACGCAGTAAAAGTGGAAGAATCACGAATTTCAAAAGTCAACACCGTCTTTTCTGATGACAGTTTTGATCATTATCAAACTGGTTACTGGTATTTTCCTCTTTTGGCGAGCAAATCTGGTACTGACAGCATTTTGGGGTAAATGGAGAGAAGAAGGTCAAACTATTCCGCAGAATGTCTATCAGTTTCCAAATGACTCAACATTAAATTTTCAGTCTTACGAGAATCAACAAATTAAAGCCTTTGCCTTTAAAAATCATTTACATTGTTCCTACTGTTGGGGATGTGTACACATTCCCCACATATCTATTACACCTGGCAGCATTAACCGAATGATCAGACAGGTTACAAATTGCACACTCACCTGTAACCTCTTGATGAGCTGGTGCAGGTCCAGGGATTTGGTTTTCAGTGATTCTCTCGTTGTTGTACACTGGAATGGGAAGGGACCTCCCTGCAACAGGACAGAATGATGTCAGAACTGGCTCCAAGCTCACACTTCACAAGCGGTCCTTACTCTCAGAAACTTGCCCCCAAAACCAGCACGGTCATTCAACAACTTATTGAAACATTTTATCTCTCACATATTTTACTGACCATCCAAACAAATCACTCTCAGTAAAAAGTGTTTCACATTTCCACACACTTCCTTCTATATTTTAATAGTTCAATGTGCATTCCATCAAGGAGATGTTCTACGTTTTTGGAAGAGACCAGATTTAATCTCAGCAATTCCTCGACAGGAGATTATCCCGAGAACCTGCGAGTTAAGATTGGTTACTCGAATCCGCGGACCTCTGCATAAACTCACCATGTCCCTCAGGGACCTTTGAGCATTCTTGTTAAGGACTTGCTGTAACTGCAGCCTCTGGCAATCCTGGCTCAGGATCCCGGGCAAACAGATTAACAAAATCCACAGCCCGCAAACACTCGGAACAAACATGTTGAAACAACACAGGGTAAAGCAGCGATCAGAAATCGCAGAAAGTGACTGGATCGGGGTTCAGTGCCGAACACAATATTAACACCAGCTGAACTCCTTCGCTGTTGGATTGAAAGGAATATTCATCCATTGTGTCCATTTGAAGGTGTGAACCAGGATATTCCTTTGACGTTACAAAAACGAATCGATTTTGCTTCTAACCGTCGTGTGCTTTCAGGGAATCTTTTAACTTGTTTCCAGAAACGACTTCTTCATTTGAAACCTTTTTCACTTTCTGCTTAATTAAGAATGAAATTTCTCTCCAATAAATTAGGATGCAAAGATACTCTTTGATATTAAAAATCGGACAGGTGCTACCCAAACTTTTACCTCTGTTGCCCTTTGTTGGCCAGACTCAGATAAGCAATCCGTTAAAAAAATCATTGCATATGTTTTAAGATTCTAAAATGCGGAACCACCTTATCCCGGCAACTGCTACGCTCACAGTCAGTGTAAACTGTCCGGAATTGGATTGGGGGTTAAAATATTAGGCTGGGTTCTAACAGAGAAAACTGATGGGTTTGATGTGGCGGGGAAGGTGCGAAGTGAATTGATTCAATGCCTTTATGGAAGCTGCACTAAAAATCCTGGATGTTTATTTAAACTCAGTGATTTTGTATTGTTCATTCGTGGGACATGGGCATCGCTGGCTGGCCACCGTTTGTTGCCCATCCTTAGTTGCCCGAGAGCAGTTGAGAGTCAACCACATTGCTGTGGATCTGGAGTCACATGTGGGCCAGACCAAGTAAGAATGGCAGATTTCCTTCCATAAAGGACATGGTTGTAATGTCCTGACTGTGTAATTAAGTATTCACTCACCAACTCGATGGAGTGATGGAATTTGACTTCCACTGAAAACCAATGGGCCTGCCAATAGGAGACTGTCTGTTGAGTTTGTTCCCATCTCCCCTTAAAGTCTGCCCCCCTCATTCCTCCCCAACAGACATTCATTCATGGTGGAGCTCACTGCGCAGACTGTGATTTCACAAAGAGGCCATTGTGAATGCGCTTGACTGGTTCGTCAGCAGGAGGTTGTTGGTCCTGAACTATCCTCACAGCACACACAGATAGACTGCAAAAATGCATCAATGGATAATGAGCAGAAACTGTATACAATACGGACTAATTTACTCTGCTTTACTTCACGGCCCATTATAACCCCTCTGCCACAATCACAGCCAAGGGCAATAACCTTATCGGAATTGATTCTGGAAACATTCATGACATGATTGGCTCACCTACTCATGAACTTAATCAATTGAGACCTGCTTCTTTGTAGAGACACCAATGTTAATATAAAGACGCGATGCTTGAAGATTAACTTCTCGCTCTAGCCTAATAGAGCATTTAGAACAAGTTAAATGACGAACGGATCAATGCGCTGTCTGAATCATTGTGAGACATTTCAGGTCACGGTGACACAGTAACTCTTGGGTCTCCTGCCTCATTCTCCTTTACCCTCTCCACCCCTCCGGCAGGGTCTACTGGGGTGAATGTTAACTTTTCCTTATACTTCCTGTCTTTTTTTCCTCGCCATCAAATAGTGAAGAACGAATGTCACTTCCAAACTTGCAGCTGCTTAGATATTGAGAGAAGTATAGGAACAGGGCCGGAATGCGTTCCAAACCAGGATAGAGTTTTGAGAGATGCGATCGGCAAGTCCAGCTGAAGCCGGCGGAGGCAAAACACCTCATTACTTGGCATTTCTGGCTGAAAGTGGCAACAATTGCAACCCTCTATTTCGCACTGCCATGCCTGCTGTACCGGTGATTTTGATTTGATTTATTGTCACGTGTATTGGTATACCGTGAAAAATATTGTTTCTTGCTCGCTATATAGACAAAGCATACCGTTCATACATAAGGAAAGGAGAGAGTGTTACAGTCATAGCTAGGGTGTAGAGAATGATCAACTTAATGTGAGGTAGGTCCATTCAAAAATCTGATGGTAGCAGGGAAATGTTCTTGAGTTTGTTGGTACGTGTCCTCAGATTTTTGTATCTTTTCCCGACAGAACAAGGTAGAAGAGCGTATTTCTGGCATGTGTGGGGTCCTTAATTATGCTGGCTGCTTTTCCGGGGCTGCGGGATGTGTAGACAGTGTCAATGGATGGGAGGCTGGTTTGAGTGATGGACTGGCATTCGTTCAGGAGACTTTGTAATTTCCTGCAATCTTGGATAGAGCAGGAGCCATACCAAGCTGTGATACAACCAGAAAGAATGCTTTCTCGGGTGCATTTGTAAAGGTTGGTGAGAGTTGTAGTGGACATACCAAATTTCCTTAGTCTTTTCTAGAAGGTAGAGGCATTGGTGGGCTTTCTTATCTGTAGTGTCAGCAGGTTGTTGGTGGTCTGGACACCTAAAAACGTGAAGCTCTCAACCATTTCTAGTTCATCCCCATTGATGTAAACAGGGGCATGTCTTCCACTACATTTCCTGAAGTCGATGACTATCCCGATTGTTTCGTTGACATTGAGTGAGAGATTATTGTTGTCACACCAGTTCACCAGATTGTCTATCTCGTTTCGGTACTCCATCTCATCATTGTTTGCGGTCCGACCCACTACCATGGCGTCATCAGCAAACTTGGAAATCGAATTGGAGGCGAATTTGGCCACACAGTCATAGATGTATAAGGAGTATAGTAGGGGGCTGAGAACACAGCCTCGTGGGGCACCGGTGTTGAGGATGGTCGTGGAGGAGGCGATATTGCCTTTCCTTACTGATTGTGAGTAAGGAAGTTCAGGATGCAGTCGCAGAGGGAGGAGCTGAGGCCCAGGCCACGGAGTTTGGAGATGAGTAATTGGGATGATTGTGGAGAACCGTATCTCGTTGGTTGTTTAACTATCGACCACCATTCTCAACTTCATATGGCAAATGCCTTTCAGAAACATATCCTACATTGTTGTGTCGATGATGGGGTGAAATGCAACATGCATTGGAAAATCCCCGATGGCCAAAAAAAGGTGAGAAATGACAATAATGTGGGCAACGCTGCTTTTTCTCTTCACTATATGTATATGAAATAGTATACAATTTTTTACATGATGATAATGCTTTCATGATATGCATAGTTGTAAGTGCTCCAAAAAGACACAGTGCCGCAAAGCAACTTCGCACTGGAGGGAAATTCGAGAAATAATGCAGATGACAGGTATTTCAGTCTTGTTAACCAATAAGTGGAAAGGTACACTTTGTGCTCATTAATGGTCAGCGTTTCAATGAATGTCGCAAAATCTTTGCACAATGCAATTTCTTGCTAAGAGATGATCAACAATGTGTAAACAGAGCTTTGAGATGAATTCGCAGTGGAAACCCCTTCCTACCAAATGGAAGCGTTACGCTATCAGGAGACACATTGCCCCGAAAACAATAAGGTCACATCTGGGCGACTGATCGCCAACAAACCATTCATTTACCCCTGAACATCTGCTGATTGTGTTGTGGTGCCACCCTGAATGGAAAGCTAAGCTTCACAGTCAATAGCTATTATACATTCTGATTATAGTTGTATTTCTCGATATATTGAAGGGATTCTTTGACCGGACTTTATTACTTTTTCTCTATAACAAGGCCGTTTTATTTCCATTTCGTTCACTTCGGTGTTGCGAATAATTGAATCATTTTGTACCATGTAATATTTAGCCAAAATGTTTGAGTCTTGAAAAAAAATACCATGACCTGATGTAAATCTGAGTTGCAAACAGTGGGAATCTTTTCGATAGATATTTGTTTGCATTTAGACATGATTTCAAGAAATCAAAAATTGCAAACACAGCACAGTCAAAGAGGAAAACTGATAATATATTTAACATCAAAGCATTCAGGTTAAGAAACGGTTAAATATTGAGAATGGAGTATGTTTCTCCGATGCTGTTTACATTAATGGTCTATAACCTGAGTAGATCACCAGGTGCTCATTGACAGTGGGTGTGCATTTGAACAGCAATTGAATACATTTCGGTTCTGACAGAGGACAGCACAGCTAATCCCGTGCTCAAAGAAGTAAATGCAACTTCTCGAAATGTACCAGTTTCTATTCTGCAGCTATTAACAAGAGACACATATTTCGATGTCTTATTTCGTATCTGCACACACTTTAGGACAATAGTGCGGAAGTAATTCATTTGAATCCGCTCATAAACATCATCCAGAACAGATAGAGTCTTGGCGAGGGACATGAATTCGGAAGCACTGGGCCGCCCAAACTCCATAACCCAGTGATTGAAATCTCTCACATAAGATGAACAGAAACACCCAGCTGACATCGACATCAATGTGGAAACGAAGACAACATCATGAAACTCAAAGTTCAAAATATTTATTGTGAAACTGTAATTTGGGACACATCTGATGCCAATAAATACAGTCTATTACAATATAAAACTGCTGTAAATAAATATATATCTTGCAGCCTCTCGCATTCATCAAATATTTTTAGTTTTGAAATAGGTTCACACAGTGCATCCAGGTATGAATATTAGACTCATAAATTAAATATTAAAAAGGTATATTATTATTTCATTCTGATATTATGTTGTACAATGGCCATTCTCACACTGGTAAACCAAACCGGCTTGTGCAGCTGACTGAACAATATAATCCTTCGATAAAAATTATACAATCTTTAAATAAATAATTACTGTTCTTTGTCTTCATATAAATATATCGAAAGAAATTCTTTAATTGCTTCTGCTGATTTGTGCCGTTATGAGAAGGAGCTGTTGTAATCGGCCTCTGGTCTCCGTGCGGATTATTTCCCAGGCACACTCACTGAATCCCTGAGAAATGGAAACATTGAGGGACATGGATTAGAGAATGAACAGATTTCAATGGGGTGAAAGAAACAACATGCCGGTAATCACACAGTCAATTATCCATTGTCCCACCTGCTGTTTGAGAAACTTTTCCAGTTTCCTAAAGTAATTGTGAATGGTGGAGTTTCTCCTCAGCCTGGATCCCGGGTTCCTGACACATTCTTCCAGCTCACTGAGCTGCCGATCCAGGAGCAGCCGGAAATGTTCCACCTTGTCCCGCGCCCATGTGACTGAGCCCAGATTCATGCTGTAGACCTTGTTGATGTGGCGCAGGGTTTGATGGACAATTCGGATCCTGTCCTGAGTCTGGACAAAATATACACAACGACATATTGAGGACATTTCTCCTTTAGCTGATTATTTAAATAGGAGGTTATTTAAGACGACAACGTGATCTTGATCAACTGGGTCATTGGTCCAAGAAATAGCAGATTGAGTAGAGAAGTGTACAGGAGTCCAAAACTAGAGGGCATAGATTTAAGGGAGAGGGGAATGATTTAAAAGCTACCTGAGGGGCAACTTTTTCACACAGAGGATGGTGTGTATATGGAATGAGAGGAAGTGGCAGAAGCAGGATATATTACAACATTTGAAAGTCATTTGGACAGGTACATGCATAGGAAAAGTTTAGAGGGATATGGGCCAAACACAGGCAAATGGGGCCAGTTCAGTTCAAGAAACCTGGTCGCAATGGACGATTCGGGCGGAAAGGCCTGTTTCCGTGCTGTATATCTCTCTGATTCCACGTTTACGCAGTAAAAGTGTAAGAATCACGAATTTCAAAAGTCAACACCGTCTTTTCTGGTGACAATTTTGATCAATATCAAACTGGTTACTGGTATTTTCCTCTTTTGGCGAGCAAATCTGGTACTGACAGCATTTTGGGGTAAATGGAGAGAAGAAGGTCAAACTATTCCGCAGAATGTCTATCAGTCCCCAAAATGCTCAACATTAAATTTTCAGTCTTACGACAATCAACAAAATAAAGTCTTTGCCTTTAAAAATCATTTACATTGTTCCTACTGTTGGGGGGATGTGGATACATTATCCGATATATCTATTATACCTGGTAGCATTAACAGAATGATCAGACAGGTTGCAAAGTGCACACTCACCTGTAACCTCTTGATGAGCTGGTGCAGGTCCAGGGATTTGGTCTTCAGTGATTCTCTCGTTGCCATACACTGGAATGGGAAGGGACCTCCCTGCAACAGGACAGAGTGACTGTCAGAACCGGCTCCAAGCTCACACTTCACAAGCGGTCCTTACTCTCAGAAACTTGCCCCCAAATCCAGCACGGTCATTCAACAACTCGCTGAAGCATTTTATCTCTCACATATTTTACTGACCATCGAAATAAATCACTCTTCGTAAAAAGTGTTTCACATTTCCACACACTTCCTTCTATATTTTAATACTTCAATGTGCATTACATCAAGGAGATGCTCTGCACTTTTGGAGGAGAACACATTTAATCTCAGCAATTCCTCGACAGGAGATTATCCCGAGAAGCTGCAAGTTTGGATTGGTTACTCGAATCCCGGATCTCTGTATAAACTCACCATGTCCCTCAGGGACCTTTGAGCATTCTTGTTAAGGACTTGCTGTAACTGCAGCCTCTGGCAGTCCTGGCTCAGGATCCCGGGCAAACAGATTAACAAAATCCACAGCCCGCAAACACTCGGAACAAACATGTTGAACCAACACAGGGTAAAGCAGCGATCAGAAATCACAGAAAGTGACTGGATCGGGGTTCAGTGCCGAACACCAGCTGAAATCCTTCGCTGTAGGATTGCAAGGAATATTCATCCATTGTGTCCTTTTGAAGGTGTGAACCAGGATATTCCTTTGACGTTACAAAATCGAGTCGATTTTGCTTCTAACCGCGGTGTGTTTTCAGGGAATCTTTTAACATGTTTCCAGAAACGACTTCTTCATTTGAAACCGTTTTCACTTTCTGCTTAATTAAGGGAATGCATTATCTCTCATAAATTTGGATGCAAATATATCCTTTGATATTAAAAATCGGACAGATGCTACCCAAACATTTGCCTCTGTTGGCCCTTTTTTGGCTTGAGAAAAACATCCGTTAAAAAAATCATTGCATATGTTTTAAGATTCTAAAATGCGGAACCACCTTATCTCGGGAACTGCATGACTCACAGTCAGTGTAATCTGTTCAGAATTGGATGAGATTTAAAATATTAGGCTGGGCTCTAACAGGGAAGAATGATGGGTTTGATGTGGCGGGGAAGGTGAGAAGTGAATTGATTCAATGCCATTATGGAAACTGCACTAAAAATCCTGGATGCTCATTTAAACTCAAGGATTTTGTTTTATTCATTCGTGGGACATGGACATCGCGAGCTGGCTAGCGTTTGTTGCCCATCCTTAGTTGCCCTAGAGCAGTTGAGAGTCAACCACATTGCTGTGGATCTGGAGTCACATGTGGGCCAGACCAAGTAAGAATGGCAGATTTCCTTCCATAAAGGACATGGTTGTAATGTCCTGACTCTGTAATTAAGTATTCACTGAACAACTCGATGGAATGATGGAATTTGACTTCCACTGAAATCCAATGGGCCTGCCAATAGGAGACTGGCTGTTGAGTTTGTTCCCATCTCCCCTTAAAGTCTGTCTCCTCTCATTCCTCCCCAACAGACATTCATTCATGGTGAAGCTAACTGTGCAGACTGTTATTTCACAAAGAGGCCATTGTGAATGCGCTTGACTGCTTTGTCAGCAGGAGGTTGTTGGTCCTGAACTATCCTCACAGCACACACAGATAGACTGCAAAAATGCATCAATGGATAATGAGCAGAAACTGGATACAATATGGACTAATTTACCCTGCTTTACCTCACGGCCCATTATAACCCCTCTGCCACAATCACAGCCAAGGGCAAGAACCTCATTGGAATTGATTCTGGAAACATTCACGACATGATTGACTCACCTACTCATGAACTTAATCAATTGAGACCTGCTTCTTTGTAGAGACACCAATGTTAATATAAAGACACGATGCTTGAAGATTAACTTCTAGCTCCAGCCTAATAGTGCATTTAGAACAAGTTAAAGGAGAGGGGCCATGTTTTTGAGGAAGAGAAGGTGTTACAAGCTAATAGGCTGGAGGAAATAGATGTTCGGAGGGAGGATGTCCTGGCAGTTTTGAATAAACTGAAGGTCGATAAGTCCCCTGGGGCCTGATGAAATATATCCTAGCATTCTTTGGGAGGCAAGGGGTGAGATTGCAGAGCCTTTGGCTTTGATCTTTGGGTCCTCGCTGTCCCCGGGTTGGTGCCAGAGGACTGGAGAATGGCGAATGTTGTTCCTCTGTTTAAGAAAGGGAATAGAAATGACCCTGGTAATTATAGACCGGTTAGTCTTACTTCGGTGGTTGGTAAATTGATGGAAAAGTTCCTTAGAGATGGGATTTACGACCATTTAGAAAGATGCGGATTAATCCAGGATAGTCAGCACGGATTCGTGAAAGGCAAGTCGTGCCTCACAAATTTGATTGAATTTTTTGAGGAGGTAACTAAGTGTGTTGATGAAGGTAGGGCAGTTGATGTCATATACATGGATTTTAGTAGGGCATTTGAGAAGGTCCCCCATGGTCGGCTTATGATGAAAGTGAGGAGGTGTGGGATAGAGGGAAAGTTGGCCGATTGGATAGGTAATTGGCTGTCTGATCGAAGACAGAGGGTGGTGGTGGATGGAAAATTTTCGGATTGGAGGCAGGTTGCTAGCGGAGTGCCGCAGGGATCAGTGCTTGGTCCTCTGCTCTTTGTGATTTTTATTAATAGCTTAGAGGAGGGGGCTGAAGGGTGGATCAGTAAATTTGCTGATGACACCAAGATTGGTGGAGTAGTGGATGAGGTGGAGGGCTGTTGTAGGCTGCAAAGAGACATAGATAGGATGCAAAGCTGGGCTGAAAAATGGCAAATGGAGTTTAACCCTGATAAATGTGAGGTGATTCATTTTGGTAGGACTAATTTAAATGTGGATTACAGGGTCAAAGGTAGGGTTCTGAAGACTGTGGAGGAACAGAGAGATCTTGGGGTCCATATCCACAGATCTCTAAAGGTTGCCACTCAAGTGGATAGAGCTGTGTAGAACGCCTCTAGTGTGTTAGCTTTTATTAACAGGGGGTTGGAGTTTGAGAGTCGTGGGGTTATGCTGCAACTGTACAGGACCTTGGTGAGACCACATTTGGAATATTGTGTGCAGTTCTGGTCACCTCACTATAAGAAGGATGTGGAAGCGCTGGAAAGAGTGCAGAGGAGATTTACCAGGATGCTGCCTGGTTTGGAGGGTAGGTCTTATGAGGAAAGGTTGAGGGAGCTAGGGCTGTTCTATCTGGAGCGGAGGAGGCTGAGGGGAGACTTCATAGAGGTTTATAAAATGATGAAGGGGATAGATAGAGTGAACGTTCAAAGACTATTTCCTCGGGTGGATGGAGCTATTACAAGAGGGCATAACTATAGGGTTCATGGTGGGAGATATAGGAAGGATATCAGAGGTTGGTTCTTTACGCACAGAGTGGAATGGACTGCCTGCAGTGATAGTGGAGTCAGACACTTTAGGAACATTAAAGCGGTTATTGGATAGGCACATGGAGCACACCAGGATGATAGGGAGTGGGATAGCTTGATCTTGGTTTCAGCTAAAGCTCGGCACAACATCGTGGGCTGAAGAGCCTGTTCTGTGCTGTACTGTTCTATGTTCTAAATGATTAAAGAGTCAATGCTCTATCTGAATCATTGTGAGACATTTCAGGTCACGGTGACACAGTAACTCTTGGGTCTCCTGCCTCATTCTCCTTTACCCTCTCCACCCCTCCGGCAGGGTCTATTGGGGTGAATGTTAACTTTTCCTTATACTTCCTGTCTTTTTTTCCTCGCCATCAAATAGTGAGGAACGAATGCCATTTACAAACTTGCAGCTGCTGAGATATTGAGAGAAGAATAGGAACAGGGCCGGAATGCGTTCCAAACCAGGATAGAGTTTTGAGAGATGCGATCGGCAAGTCCAGCTGAAGCCGGCGGAGGCAAAACAGCTCATTACTTGGCATTTCTGGCTGAAAGTGGCAACAAGTTCAACCCTCTATTTCGCACTGCCATGCCTGCTGCACTGGTGATTTTGATTTGATTTATTGTCACGTGTATTGGTATACCGTGAAAAATATTGTTTCTTGCTCGCTGTATAGACAAAGCATACCGTTCATATATAAGAAAAGGAGAAACCTCTTTTTAGGTCAAACCAAGTAAACAAACTCAAATTAAATCAGGACAAAGTAAAAGGGGCAGCTCCCCAAAAAGGAGGGGGAACAGCCCGAACAGAAATCAAAATGCAAAGGAAACTTAAAAACATCAAATTAAAATGTGATTATTAGGGTCAATAATGCACCCCAACCCCTGCGGTGCCCAGCGGGCGTGGAAAGCGTCAACCTCGCCCATGGACACCGCATGCTCCCTCTCCAGGGACACCTGGCCGCGAACGTAGCCGCGGTAGAGGGGAAGACAGTCAGGATGGACGGCCCCCTCGATCGCCCGCTGCCTGGACCGGTAAATGGCGCGTTTCGCCAGGTCGGTTCTGACAGACCTCTTTTTAGGTCAAACCAAGTAAACAAACTCAAATTAAATCAGGACAAAGTAAAAGGGGCAGCTCCCCAAAAAGGAGGGGGAACAGCCCGAACAGAAATCAAAATGCAAAGGAAACTTAAAAACATCAAATTAAAATGTGATTATTAGGGTCAATAATGCACCCCAACCCCTGCGGTGCCCAGCGGGCGCGGAAAGCGTCAACCTCGCCCGTGGACACCGCATGCTCCCTCTCCAGGGACACCTGGCCGCGAACGTAGCCGCGGTAGAGGGGAAGACAGTCAGGATGGACGGCCCCCTCGATCGCCCGCTGCCTGGACCGGTAAATGGCGCGTTTCGCCAGGTCGGTTCTGACAGAGGGCAGCATAGCTAATCCCGGGCTCAAAGAAGTAAATGCAGCTTCTGGAAATGTACCAGTTTCTATTCTGTAGCTATTAACAAGAGACACACATTTCGATGTTTTGTTTCGTATCTGCACACACTTATTTTCCCTTTGGGACAATAGTGGGGAAGTAATTCATTTGAATCCGCTCATAAACATCGCTTTCAGATCCGACATTCTTGGCGTGGACTTGAATTCGGAAGTTCTGGCTCAAAGGTTTTGGCGCTGTGCACTGGGCCGCACAACCTCCATAACCCAATGACTTAAATGTCTCACACAAGATGAACAGAAACAGCCAGCCAACATCGGTATTAATGCGAAAACGAAGACAACATCGTGAAATTCAAAGTTCAAAATATTTATTGTGAAACTGCAATTTGGGACACATTTGACGCCGGTAAATACAGTCTATTACAATATAAAACTGGTGTCAATAAATATATATCTTGCAGCCTCTCTCGCATTCATCAAATATTTTTAGATTTGAAATATGTTCACACAGTGCATCCAGGTATGAATATTAGACTCATAAATTAAATATTATAAAAATATATATTATTATTTCATTATGATATTATGTTGTACAATGGCCATTCTCAAACTGGTAAACCGGCTTGTGCAGCTGACTGAATAATATAATCCTTCGATAAAAATTATACAATCTTTAAATAAATAATCACTGTTCCCCAGTCTTCATTAAATATATCGATAGAAATTATTTAATTGCTTCCGCTGATTTGTGCCGTTATGAGAAGGAGCTGTTGTAATCGGCCTCTGGTCTCGGTGCGGATTATTTCCCAGGCACACTCACTGAATCCCTGAGAAATGGAAACATTGAGGGACATGGATTAGAGAATGAACAGATTTCAATGGGGTGAAAGAAACGACATGCCGGTAATCACACAGTCAATTATCCATTGTCCCACCTGCTGTTTGAGAAACTTTTCCAGTTTCCTAAAGTAATTGTGAATGGTGGAGTTTCTCCTCAGCCTGGATCCCGGGTTCCTGACACATTCTTCCAGCTCACTGAGCTGCCGATCCAGGAGCAACCGGAAATGTTCCACCTTGTCCCGGGCCCATGTGACTGAGCCCAGATTCATGCTGTAGATCTTGTTGATGCGGCGCAGGGTTTGGTGGACAATGTGGATCTTGTCCTGAGTCTGGACAAAATATACATAACGACATTAGTGAGGACATTTCTCCTTTAGCTGATTATTTAAATAGGAGGTTATTTAAGACGACAACGTGATCTTGCACAACTGGGCCAGTGGTTCAAGGGATGGCAGATTTAGTAGAGGAGTGTAGGGGAGTCCTAAACTAGAGACCATAGGTTTAACGTGAGAGGGGAAAGATTTTAAACGGACCTGAGGGGCAGCTTTTCACACAGAAGTTGGAGCTCGAATTTAAAAAGTCAACACCGTTTTTTGTGGTGGCAACATTGATCATTATCAAACTGGTTCCTGTTATCGTCCTCTTTTGCTGAGCTAACCCGATACTGTCAGCATTTTGGAGTAAATGGAGAGAAAAAGGACAGACTATTCCGCAGAATGTCTGTCGGTCCCCCAAAATGGTCAACATTACATTTTCAGTCTTATGACAATATATAAGCCTAGGTAGGTAGGGACATGACCGGCACAACTTGTGGGCCGAAGGGCCTGTTTGTGCTGTATTTTTTCTATGTTCTATGTTCTATAATAAATTAAATAAAGCCTTTGCCTTTAAATATCATTTACATTGTTCCTACTGGGGATGTGGATACATTCCCCACATATCTATTATACCTGACAGTACTAACACAATGATCAGACAGGTTACAAAGTGCACCACTCACCTGTAATCTCTTGATGAGCTGGTGCAGGTCCAGGGATTTGGTTTTCAGTGATTCTCTCGTTGCCATACACTGGAATGGGAAGGGACCTCCCTGCAACAGAACAGAGTGACTGTCAAAACCGGCTCCAAGCTCACACTTCACCATCGGTCCTTACTCTCAGAAACTTGCCCTCAAAACCAGGACAATCATTCCACAACTCGCTTAAATATTTTACCTCTCACATGTTTACCTGGCCACCCAACTGAATCACTCTAAGTGCAAAGTGTTTCACATTTCCACACACTTCCTTCTCTACTTTAATACTTCAATGTGTATTCCATCAAGGAAATGATCTACATTTTTATTAGGAAACGGATTCAATCTCAGCAATTGCTCGACAGGAGATTATCCCGAGAAGCTGCGAGTTAGGATTGGTTACTCGAATCCCCGAAACTCAGTATAAACTCACCATGTCCCTCAGGGACCTTTGAGCATTCTTGTTCAGGACTTGCTGTAACTGCAGCCTCTGGCAGTCCTGGCTCAGGATCCCGGGCAAACAGATTAACAAAATCCACAGCCCGCAAACACTCGGCACAAACATGTTGAAACAACACAGGGTAAAGCAGCGATCAGAAATCACAGAAAGTGACTGGATCGGGGTTCAGTGCCGAACACAATATTAACACCAGCTGAACTCCTTCGCTGTTGGATTGAAAGGAATATTCATCCATTGTGTCCATTTGAAGGTGTGAACCAGGATATTCCTTTGACGTTACAAAAACCAATCGATTTTGCTTCTAACCGCCGTGTGTTTTCAGGGAATCTTTTAACTTGTTTCCAGAAACGACTTCTTCATTTGAACCCTTTTTCACTTTCTGCTTAATAAGAGAGTGCATTATCTCTAATAAATTAGGATGCAAACCTATACTTCGACATTAAAAGCTGGACAGATGTTACCCAAAATTTCACATCTGTTGTCCCTTTGCTGGCCAGACTTAGATAAGTAATTCATTTTAAAAGTCGTTTCATATGTTTTAAGATTCTCAAATGTGGAACCATTTATATTGGGAACCGCTCCGCTCACTATCAGCGTGTTGTGCTGTGTACTTATTGGAATGTTTAAAATGTGAGTTTTGTTTCTTTACCTAAGCAAGCACACACTAGCAAAACTACTTCTGGGATGAGAGATTGAGAAGGTGAACATGCAATCCATGGAAGTTTGGCGAAACATAGAAACTAGAAGCAGGAGTAGGCCATTCAGCCCTTCGAGCCTTCTCAGTCATTCATTTTCATCATGGCTGATCATCGAATTCAATACCCTGATCCCTCTTCCCCCATATTCCTTGATCCCTTTAGCCCCAAGAGCTATATCTAATTTCTTCTTGAAATCACACAACGTTTTGGCTTGAACTACATTCTGAGGCAGTGAATTTCACACATTCACCACGCTCTGGGTGAAGAAATTTCTCCCCACCTCAGATCTAAAAGGTTTACTCTTATCCTCAAACTATGATCCCTAGTTCCGAACTCCCCCACCATTAGGAACATTCTTTCCTAATCTACCCTATCTAATCCTGTTAGAATTTCATAAGTTTCCATGAGATCTGCTCTCACTTTTCTAAACTCCAGTGAATACAATCCTAACTGACCTAGTCTCTCCTCATATGACAGACCTGCCATCCCAGGAATTAGCCTGGTAAACCTTCACTGCACTCCCACTATAGCAAGCGCATCCTTCCTCAGATAAGGACACCAAAATGGCACACAATAGTCCAGGTGTGCAAATTTACCCAAATTATTTCAGGATGGTAGTGGTGGTGTTGGGATGGGTTGTTGGGGACGAGGGGTGGGGGGGGGGGGGGCGGGGGAGAGTGTGTTTAGTTAAATGGTTAGGTTGAAAAGGTTCCTTGGAACACAGGAGGTTGAAGGGAGATTTGATCAAGATGTACACAGTTATGGCAGGTTAGATAAGGTAGACAAGAAAAGCTATCCCATTAGCTGATGGTACAGAGAACAGTGAACACAGACGTATGGTGTTGGCCAAGAAATAAATGGGAATATGAGGAAAGATTTTCTACACAACCAGAAATAATGAGCTGGAACTCTCTTCCCACAAGGATGGAGGAGGAGATATAATCAATGGTCAAATGGAAATTGGGTAGGTAATTGAAAGAAATAAACTTGCAGGGCTACAGGGAACGAGCAGGTGAATGAAACTGACTAGATTGTTTTGTGAAGAACTAGCATGGACTCAATTGGCTGAATGGCCTCATTCTGTGCTATAAATTACTCTGATTTTTTAACTTCTTGTAGAAATTGGATGAAGGTGGCATAGACACATGTGTGCCCATATTGTGGATGTCTGGAATGTAGGTGACACTGGTACTTTTTTATATTTTTTCTTCATAGAATCATAGAAACCCTACAGTACAGAAAGAGGCAAGTCTGCGCTGACCACAATCCCACCCAGGCCCCACCCCTGTATCCCCACATATTTTACCCACTAATCCCTCTAACCTACGCATCTCAGGACACTAAGGGGCAATTTTAGCATGGCCAATCAACCTAACCTGCACATCTTTGGACTGTGGGAGGAAACCAGAGCACCCGGAGGAAACCCATGCAGACACGAGGAGAATGTGCAAACTCCACACAGACAGTGACCCAAGCCGGGAATCGAACCCAGGTCCCTGGAGCTGTGAAGCAGCAGTGCTAACCACTGTGCTACCGTGCCGCCTGTGGTCTATTCATGTCATGTCATGTCAAGTGTCTGTAGGCAGATTGGCAAAGAAAATCTCCTCACAGAGTCACAGAATTGTTATGGCGCGGAAGGTGCCTATTTGGCCCATCGTATCTGCAACAGCTCCCCAAATGAACATTATGACTTAGTGCCATTCCCCTGCCTTTTCTCCTGCACATTATTTCTATCCACATAATCATCTAATTCTCTCTTGAATGCCTCGATTGAGCCTGCTCCCACCACAGTTCCAGGCAGGGCATTCCACACACAAAACACTCGCTGTGGGAATTTTCTTTTCTCACATCACATTTGCTTCTTTTATAAATCACTTTAAATCTGTGCCCTCTCACTCTTGATCGCTTTATGGTTGGGAGCAGTTTCTCCCTATCTACTCTGTACAGCAGCCACCACCCCTCCCCCCACTCCCCCCCGCCCCCCCCCCCCCCCCCCCAAGAGATTGATTATCTCTATCAAATCTCTTCTTAGGCTTCTTCTCTGCAAGGAGAACTGATCCAATCTATCCTCATAATTGAAGTATCTTGTCCTTTTCTTCTGCACTCTCTCCAATGTGTTTGCATCCTCCTATAATGTGCCACCCAGAACTGTACACAATATTCCATTGGAGGTCTAAACAGGGTCTTGTATATAAGTTCAGTATAATCTCCTTTCTTTTGTATTCTGTGTCCTTATAAATAAAGCCCAGGATATTGTATACTTTATTAACTTCTCTCTCCACCTTCAATTATCTATGCACATATGCACAAAGGTCCCTTTGCTCTTGTACCCTCTTAAGAATTGTGCCTCATATTTTATATTGTCTATCCATGTTCTTCTTATCAAAATGCATCATCTCACACTTCTCTGCATTGAACTTCATATGCCACCTATTTGTCCACTCCACCAACTTGCGCTGGACTGTAGCGACTAGGGGAATTTCACACTAACTTCATTGCAGTGTCAATGTAAGCCTTACTTGTGACTAATAAATAAACTGAACTTTAATAACTTGCCTAAGTCCATTTGAAGTTCTACACCATCCTCTTCACAGTTTACAATGCTGCCAATGCTTCCAAGTCATTCTCAAACTTTGAAATTGCCCCTTGCAGACCAAGATTGAGATCATTAATATATATCAGGAAAATCAAGGGTCCCAATATCAACCTCTGGGTAACTTCTGTACAAAGCTTCCTCCAGCCTGAAAGATATACATTGATCACTGCTTAGACAATTTTGTATCCACAACTGTCCTTTTTATTCCATGAGCTGTAACTTTCTTCACAATTCTATTGTGTGGCACTGTGTCAAATACTTCTTGAAAGTCCACGTATATCACATCAACAGCATTACCCTAATTCACCCTTTCTGTTACCTTTTCAAAATACTCCAGCAAGTTAGTTAAACATGATTACCCCTTTAGAAATCCATGCTGACTCTTCCTAATCAACCAACATTTTTCCACGTAACTACTAACTCTATCCTGAATAATTGTTTCTAGAATCTTTCCCACCACTGGAGTTAAACTGATGGGTCAAAAACTGCAGCATGGTGGCACAGTGGTTAGCGCTGCTGCCTCACAGCACCAGAGACCCGGGTTCAATACCGGCCTTGGGTGACTGTTTGTGTAGGGTTGCACATTCTCCCTGTGTCTGCATGGGTTTCCTTTGGGTGCTCTGGTTTCCTCCCACAGTGCAAAGATGTGCAGGTTAGCTAGTTTGGCCATGCTAAATTGTCCCCTAGTGTCCACAGATGTGTAGGTTAGGTGGATTAGCCACGGGAAATGTGTGGGGTATGGGGATGGGGTGGTGGAGAGGGCCTGGGTAAGATACTTTGTCAGAGAGTCAGTGTAGATTCAGAAGGCTGAATGGCCTCCTACTGCATTGTAGGGATTCTATGATTCCATGCTGGCGCTATCCTTATAATCTTTTTTTGAACAAGCATCTGCAATTCTTCAGTCGTCTGGCACCTTCCCTGGGTCTAGAAAAGTCTGGAAGATTATGGCCAGTGCCCCTTCAACCTCCACTCTCATTTCCTACATTAATATATTGGGTGCATCTCAATCCAGTCCCAGCACCTTTAAGCACCAACAGTCTATCTAATATTTCCTCATTATCAGTTTTAAACCCTACGAGTGATAGTGTTTACACCTCTGTGGCCTGTATAGCATCCATTTCCTTGGTAAAGACAGGTAGATGCTAAGTATTCACTTAATACCTCAGCCATGCCCCCTGCCTCCATGTGTAAATTCCCTTTTAGGCCCCTAATCAGCCCTACTCCTCCTTTTATTACACTTTTACTATACATTTGCCGATAGAAGACTTTGGGATTCCCCTTTATGTTGGCGGTCAGTCTTTTCTCACACACACGGGACTGTTGTATTGTAAGCCACTACTAATCCTGGGTCTAGGTGAGGCTGTTGCCGGTGCAGGCTCGATGGACCAAATGGCCTCCTCTGACACTGTACAGATTCTATGATCTTCTATTATCTAATCCACTTGAATCCATTCAGATAAGTAACAGAGATGTCATTCTAACACCACAGCAGATAGGAACAGTAGGAAAGCTCAGACATAAAAACTATCGAGGTTTTTAACATAGAAAGAGGTCTTTTGGCCCATCACCCTTGAAACAGTACAGAATTAATCCTGTACCCTAAGCTCTACCGCCATCACATTCAGTTCCAGGTAGATATCCACACTGTTCTCAACATGTACAATGACCCCTGCCTCAATCATTGGCTTGCACAAAGCATTCCAGCCTTTAACAGCTCTGGGAGCAAGCTAAACCAGAAAACAGGTGGCACGGTGGTACAGTGGTTAGCACTGCTGCCTCACAACGCCAGGGACCTGGGTTAGATTCTCGGCTTGGGTCACTATCTATGTGGAGTCTGCATGTTCTCCCCATGTCTGTGTGGGTTTCCTGTGGATGCTCTGGTTTTCCCCCACAGTTTGAAAGATGTGCTGGTTAGGTGCATTGACCATGCTCAATTCTCCCTCAGTGTACTTGATGTGCCAGAGTGTGACGACTAGGGGATTTTCACAGTAACTTCATTGTGGTGTTAATGTAAGCCTACTTGTAACACTAATAAATAAACATCGCGAATGCACAACAGCCCAACCAACTCCTGAGAGGCAAGTTCAGGTGTTATCCCCGTGGATTCTTAAGACTTTTGAATGCAGGAGCACCGCTATCCTTGGGAAGTGTACCTCTCAGGAGGAGAGATGGTGCAACAACATGGGGATCTCAGCCTTACTAACTGAGTTAGCTTCACTAACTCTACCAGTCGGCAGGGGCGGCGCAGTGGTTAGCACTGCTGCCTCACAACACCAGGGACCTGGGTTCGATTCCCGGCTTGGGTCACTGCCTGTGCGTGGGTTTTGGGTTTCCTCCGGGTGCTCAAGTTTCCTCCCACAATCTGAAAGAGTGCTGCTTAGGTGCATTTGGCCGTGCTAAATCCCTTCCACAGGTGCCGGAGTGTGGCAACTAGGGAATTTTCACAGTAATTGCAGTGTTAATGTAAGCCTACTTCATAGAAATCATAGAAACCCTACAGTGCAGAAGGAGGCCATTCGGCCCATTGAGTCCGCACCGACCACAATCCCACCCAAGCCCTACCCCCACATATTTTACCCGCTAATCCCTCTAACCTACACATCCCAGGACTCTAAGGGGCAATTTTTTAACCTGGCCAATCAACCTTATTCTTTGGACTGTGGGAGGAAACCGGAGCACCCGGAGGAAACCCACGCAGACACGAGGAGAATGTGCAAACTCCACACAGACAGTGACCCGAGCCGGGAATCGAACCCGGGACCCTGGAGCTGTGAAGCAGCAGTGCTAACCACTGTGCTACCGTGCCACCCACTTGTGACACCAATAAATAAAGTCTGCTTTTCTACTGACCCGGACGAGCTGAAAACTGGAGAGCCGGGTTGATGTTGGGCAGTTGGGGGTGATGGAGCTGGGGCCCACTGGCCACATCTGGGACACCAGCAGTTGGGAGAAACAGAGGGACCCTAGATAAAAGCAAAATGAATGAGGTGAGAACGATTGTCATGGAGTGGTTTGGTCATATAATGTGCTTTATCTATCAGATCCCCTCCATCTCATTCCCAAGTCAGGAAAATAGCTGATCATTATTTATTTGAATTCATTGATTAATAAAATCTATATATTTTAAAATCTCCCACTGAGCCGGAACCGTTTTGCTTTTGATTCAGATTTTTTTTCTTTAATTTCCGTTTGATTTCAGTTCTGAGTGTCGCAATCCGCGGATGCGGTTCGGTTGAAAGTGAAAATCGCAGCCGCTTTTACCAGGCGACAGCTGATTGTCTCTCACTGTCCCATTGTCTTGTACTTTTCTTCAGGGTGAATTCCTTGCGTTTGAAAAATGAATGTGCTACAAAAAATTCTGGTGCGGGTGTAAATCCAGGGTTTTTTTCACTTTTATGATGCAGAGATCATTTATATTCTCCTCCGGCTCACTGAAACTTCACTCTCTCGAATCTGAGGACAACTGTTTGCCTCTTGTCGGAGTATTCATCTTGAGCAGGCAAGGAGACAGCAGAAAGGGCTTAATTTACGGGGGGTGGTGGGGGCAGGTTTGAGTGCCTCTTGCTGGTTGTTGGTCGCTCATCATTTTATGTTGTTGCAGATCCAGTTCTCTCCAACGCCCATGGCTCTTCCGTGCATCTGGAGATTTTGGGTAGCCTCGATCTTGCTGTTCGGGACCCTCAGTCTGGGCTGCGAGCAGTTAGTCATTCAGAATGCAGCCACTCTATTCAAGCTGAGGGCAATGGTGAGTTTGAGTTGATCTCCACTCCTCCCGTCCAATCGCCAAGATTAATGTATGTGACAAAGTTGCTCTAACCGGGATTTCCTCAGTTGCAGAGAAGCCGGTTAACTTTAGACTGTGTGACCAGCATGAGGACACCTCAGATCCTCCCAGTGTCTCTCATCAACCTGACAGCCAACTTAACTGTAAGTATTAAGTGCAGAAGGTAAATTTCTTCTATGGCAGGAGCTATCACAATGTATTTTCAATGTCTGAGCTTTACTGAGGTACAGTGACATATTCTATTGGACTCTCTAAGGGAAAACGGTGGCGTCGTCTCTTAGCTCAGTAGATCCAGTAACCAAGGGCAATGCTCTGGGGACCTGGGTTCGAATCCCCACACAGCAGGTGGTGAGAAAAGCAACACACTGCGGATGCTGGAATCTGAAACAAAAACAGAAATTGCTGTAAAATGTCAGCAGGTCTGACACCTAGAGCAGGATTCTCCGGCTGCGCTCACCGCAAAAACAGGGAGAATCCTGTCCGAGGTCAATGGGCCTTGGCATGGTCTGCCCTCTACCTGTCCACTGCAATTCCTGTGGCGGGCGGGACGGGATAATTCTGGCCCTGTGGAGAGAGATTAGAACCAATGTGTCAAGTCTGGATGACTTTCCTCTCTCCACAGATGCTGTCAGACTTGTTGAGGTTATCCAGCATTTTCTGATTAAGAAAGTGGGTCAGGTCCATAAGACCATAAGACATTGGAACAAAAGTAAGTCATTCAGTCATCGAGTCTGCTCTGTCAGACAATGAGATCATGACTGACCTGATATAAGACCATAAGATACAGGAGCAGAACTAGGCCATTCAGCCCATTGAGTCTGCTCCACCATTCAATCATGGCTGCTAAGTTTCTCAACCCCATTCTCCCACCTTTTCCCCATAACGATTGATCCCCTCACCAATCAAGAACTTAACTATCTCTGTCTTAAATATACTCAATGGCCTGGCCTCCACAGCCTCCTGTGAGGATGAATTCCACAGATTCTCCACCCTCTGGCTGAAGAAATTCCTCAAATTGGTTCTAAAAGGTCGTCCCTTTACTCTGAAGCTATTCCCTCGGATCCTAGTCTCTCTGACTAATGGAAACATCTTCCCCACGTCCACTCTATCCAGGCCTTTCAGTGTTCTGTAAGTTTCAATGAGATGCCTTATCTCCATTAGCCTTGATTCCTTCACTGATTAAAAATCCAACTGTCCCAGCCTTGAACATACTTAACAACCCAGCCTTTACAAAGGGTCATCCTGGCTCACAACGTTGGCTCTATTCTCACAGCAGCTGGTGATACTGTCTTCTATAAGAAAATCAAGTGAAACAAACTCACCTTTAAGGAAGGAGATCTGCCATCCCAGCCTATATCTGATTTCCAGATCCACAGCAAGCCAACCATTCAGATGGACAATTAATGTTGGTCCAGCGTCTAATGTATGCATTAAAAAACACCATTTCCATTGAACTAACTATTCATGTATAATAGGTCGAGGGCAAGAGGCTGGCTATCCGTCAAACAGTGGATCAAGTCAACCAGATTTTCAGTCAGAAGCTCAGCACAGTACCCTGGAACCCTACCCAGCTGGAAGGATTTCGAGTTCGCCTGTATCAACAGCTGGAAGGACTTAATGAATGTGTCGGAGAACCTGCATCAGACTCTGGGAGCCAGAAAATTCACCAGTACTTCAGGAAGTTGAGGGAGTTCTTAGAACTGGAGGTATGGTGATTCTGTTGACGGCTGTATCCTTAGGGAAGTTCCATGTGAATAAACACCCCCCCTATGAAGCAAAGTCCCTCAACTTGTAAATGTCCGGGGTGGCACACTGGTTAGTACTGCTATCTCACAGCGCCAAGGATCTGGGTCCGAATCCCGGCTTGGGTCACTGTCTGTGCGGAGTCTGCACATTCTCCCCCTGTCTGCGTGGGTTTCCTCTGGGTGCTTCGGTTTCCTCCCACAGTCCGAAAGATGTCTGGTTAGGTGGATTAGCCATGCTAAATTCTCCATTAGTGTACCCAAACAGGCGCCTGAGTGTGGCGACCAGGGGATTTTCACAGTAACATCATTGCAGTGTTAATGTAAGTTTACTTGTGACACTGATAAATAAAATGCAAACAAAAGAAACACTCCAGTCACTGCTGGTGGGCAATTGAGGTGCATTTAGGAAGATTTCCTGAGAAATGTCAAAAACTTCCAATGAAACATGCCAGGAAATATTCATCATTTAACTCTAACATTGCAATGATTCAGAAGGAAGGGATTTGGAATTTCCCAAATTTCTGAGACCAAATTAATGCTCATATTCCCCTGAGAAAAAATATAGCATGGCTTTAAAATAGTGTGTCGCTTAAAGAAAATAAATCTCAGTTAAACACGGTATGGTCCTACTAATACATTTTGGTATTTCTGCCTTTTAGAGATTTAGTGCCTGTGCTTGGAAATTGGTCAGCAATCGCATCAGGAGCAGTTTACAAAGTATCCCAGCCATAGCAGGAAAGATGTAACCGCTGAAATGACCATGGAGCGATCGTTCTAATCAGAATGGCTTCTGATGCTGGAGGAACTTGATCAATTCTTACAAATATTTTTATAATTCCCACCTATTTGTCATTGATAACATTGAATGTTTCAGCTCTCACTGCCAGAGGTAATGTTAAGCAATCATTAACTCATCATGTAATTGTGACCTTAAATTATTTTTATTTAATATGCCCATAAAGTAATGTTAAGCAATCATTAAATCATCATGTAATAGTGACCTTAAATTATTTTTATTTATTGTATCGATATACTTAGTTAGTTGCACATGGAGGAAAGTAAGTTACAAGAACATTTTATTTTATTCATATTTATTGAATTATTTTTTATAACTGGAGCGGAATATTATTGTTTGAAAGGCCTTTTGTATTCAAACCAATGTGTTTCAATAAATATATTTTTTGCAACTTCTCCTTTGCTTCATCATTTTTATTCATTGCTGCATTCGACCAAATGATTATATTTATTGTATGATTATTTTGTTATTAATAAAATTATTAACACTTAACATGATTAGCTGCCCTTCTCTGTAACATAATAGAGTAGAAAAGTTTAAAAGTTTATTTATTAGTGTCACAAGCAGATTTGCATTAACACTGCAATGAAGTTACTATGAAAATTCTCTAATTGCCATACTCCAGCACCTGTTCAGGTACACTGAGGGAGAATTTAACATGGGCAATGCACCTAACCAGCACTTTTGGACTGTGGGAGGAAACCGGAGCACCCGGAGGAAACCCACGCAGACATGGGGAGAATGTGCAAACTCCACACAGACAAGCTGGGAATTGAACCCTGGTCCCGGGCGCTGTGAGGCAGCGATGCTAACCACTGTGCCACCATGAAAGTAGGACATAATATAATTTGATGCTGTTGTGTTTTTATAACAGTATAACACACTGAGCTTATGTACTATAAAAGACGCAAGGCACCAATCATTCATAACAGTAAAGGCAAATTACCGGGGAATGCTGGAATCTTAAATAAAAACAGAAGATGCTGGAAAATCTCAGCTGGTCTGACAGCACCAGTGGAGAGAGAATAGAGCTAATGTTCTGAGTCAGGATGATCCTTTGTCAGAGCTCTGATGAAGGGTCATTCTGACTCAAATCACTCATAAGTGATTGGGTTCATATATTAAGACTGGCCACATGAGAACTGTTACCCATAGGTATAAAGCTTGAAGACAACAGAGCTGTGTGCGTGTGTGCTCTGCTCAATGCTAAAGTGAAACTAAGATTGGTTGACATCTCCATAAAGTAATGCTGATTTCCCTTGAAGGCATATTAGAACAGATGCCAAGGTGGAAAGATTATGTGAAATTATATCATGCTTGAAAATGACATTTAGGGTATCTGAAAGCTAAACCTTGAACCTGATTTTGTGAATGAATGTTGGGGTGGGGAGGGGGGGTTGTGCTTGTTTGACATAAAGAGCAGCATGCGATAGCAGCTCTGAGATAAGAAGATATGGGGCGATGATGAAAATGCAGATCAGTGCATGATTAAGCAAGGCTAGCGGTACCTCACATGAACAATGACTGGGCACAGGGGAGGGTTAATAAGAGAAGTGATGCTCCCATTGCTAAGAAAATGCAGCACAAAAAACTAGAAAGCAGAAGACAAGAGACGAGAAGAGACATAAAACAGACAAGCAGAGCCCAGAGACCAAAAGGTGCAAAAAGAGAAGTCACTGTGCATTCTTCTGGCTTCCCATCCAGTTTTAATATGGCGAATACATAATCCGCATTAGATTGTGAATCATTCCCTGACTGTATTGCTGTGGTTTACATAAGAACTTAACAAACTTGTACTGACCTTCTTTCATTAAGGTAGTCTCATGACTGAACTCTCTGGCCAGTCTGCCAACATAATAATTAGGGGCTCAGAATGCCTAAAAAGGACATGCTGGATGTGTCTGTTTGAATTTTGTTTGTTAATTTTGTCAGCTCTGTGCCGGAAATCGGCGGGGAGACACAGAAATGATTTACATAATTATTTCCATATCATAGAATCATAGAAACCCTACAGTGCAGAAAGAGGCTATTTGGCCCATCGAGTCTGCACCGACCACAATCCCACCCAGGCCCTACCCCCTTATCCCTATATATTTACCTGCTAATCCCTCTAACCTATGCATCTCAGGACACCAAGGGGCAATTTTAGCATGGCCAATCAACCTAACCCGCACATCTTTGGATATGATTTAAAAGAGATTATTGGGCCCAGGACTGAAGTCTCTGGGCCTGCTAGCCTCTCCCACCTTGCCAGAGTGTTTCACTCCAGCGGGGATTACACTAGCTCTCCACTAACGGGGAATTAGTGGCCACCCCACTCGTGAAGGGGGGGCAATTGGGGCCCTGAAGGGGGTTGGGCGGCGTTGGGGTGGTGCTCCCTGGGCATAAGCACCGTGGCAATGCCAGCATGTGCTCCCAGGAGAGAAAGTGTCAGTGCCCAGGTGGGCATCTTGGCACTGCCCATCAGGCAGGGGGCAGTGTCAAGGAGTATGGCCTGATGGGCATACGTTAGGAACAAAAGAGTTGTCAGGGAGAAAATCGGACCTCTCAGGGACAAAGGAGGGGAATTATGCTTAGAACCCAAGGGAATAGGGGAGATCCTAAATGAATACTTTGCATCGGTATTCACGAAGGAGAGGGGCGTGTTAACCGGGAGTGTCTCGGAGGGAGGTGTTGACCCGTTAGAGAAAATCTCCATTACAAGAGAGGAAGTGTTAGGTTTTTTAGGGAACATTAAAACTGACAAAGCCCCAGGGCCTGATGGCATCTATCCTCGACTGCTCAGGGAGACGAGAGATGGAGTTGCTGGGCCTCTGACGGAAATCTTTGTCGCTTCTTTGGACACGGGTGAGGTCCCTGAGGATTGGAGGATAGCGAATGTGGTCCCGTTGTTTAAGAAGGGTAGCAGGGATAACCCAGGAAATTATAGGCCAGTGAGCTTGACGTCCGTGGTAGGGAAGTTGTTGGAGAGGATTCTTAGAGACAGGATGTATGTGCATTTAGAATGGAACAATCTCATTAGTGACAGACAGCATGGTTTTGTAAGAGGGAGGTCGTGCCTTACAAATTTGGTGGAGTCTTTTGAGGAAGTGACAAAAACGGTTGATGAAGGAAGGGCTGTGGATGTCATCTATATGGATTTCAGTAAGGCATTTGACAAAGTCCCACATGGCAGGTTGGTTAAGAAGGTTAAGGCTCATGGGATACAGGGGGAGGTGGCTAGATGGGTGGAGAACTGGCTTGGCCATAGGAGACAGAGGGTAGTGGTCGAAGGGTCTTTTTCCAGCTGGAGGTCTGTGACCAGTGGTGTTCCGCAGGGCTCTGTACTGGGACCTCTGCTATTTGTGATATATATAAATGATTTGGAAGAAGGTGTAACTGGTGAAATCAGCAAGTTTGCGGATGACACGAAGATGGCTGGACTTGCGGATAGCGAAGAGCATTGTCGGGCAATACAGCAGGATATAAATAGGCTGGAAAATTGGGCGGAGAGGTGGCAGATGGAGTTTAATCCGGATAAATGCGAAGTGATGCATTTTGGAAGAAATAATGTAGGGAGGAGTTATACAATAAATGGCAGAGTCATCAGGAGTATAGAAACACAGAGGGACCTAGGTGTGCAAGTCCACAAATCCTTGAAGGTGGCAACACAGGTGGAGAAGGTGGTGAAGAAGGCATATGGTATGCTTGCCTTTATAGGACGGGGTATAGAGTATAAAAGCTGGAGTCTGATGATGCAGCTGTATAGAACGCTGGTTAGGCCACATTTGGAGTACTGCGTCCAGTTCTGGTCGCCGCACTACCAGAAGGACGTGGAGGCGTTAGAGAGAGTGCAGAGAAGGTTTACCAGGATGTTGCCTGGTATGGAGGGTCTTAGCTATGAGGAGAGACTGGGTAGACTGCGGTTGTTCTCCTTGGAAAGACGGAGAATGAGGGGAGATCTAATAGAGGTGTACAAGATTATGAAGGGTATAGATAGGGTGAACAGTGGGAAGCTTTTTCCCAGATCAGAAGTGACCTTCACGAGGGGTCACGGGCTCAAGCTGAGAGGGGCGAAGTATAACTCAGATATCAGAGGGACGTTTTTTACACAGAGGGTGGTGGGGGCCTGGAATGCGCTGCCAAGTAGGGTGGTGGAGGCAGGCACGCTGACATCGTTTAAGACTTACCTGGATAGTCACATGAGCAGCCTGGGAATGGAGGGATACAAACGATTGGTCTAGTTGGACCAAGGAGCGGCACAGGCTTGGAGGGCCGAAGGGCCTGTTTCCTGTGCTGTACTGTTCTTTGTTCTTTGTTCTTTGTTCTTTGGGCGTGAGGGCGAGGGGCGATCGGTGGGGGTGGGGTGTCCCGCTGTCACTCAGTCTAGGGATTGGTCGGGGAAGGAGGGCTGCCAGCGATCAGGGTGGGCTGGAGGTGGGGGGGTCAGTCGGGAGGGGGGCGGTGGGAGTGGTGGGGAGGAGTCAGCCTGCTGCGAGGTTGGCACAGCAGGGGAAGGGTCAGCATTGCGGGGGGTGGGGGGACGGGACTGCGGGGGGTTAACTGTCGGGGGAGATTCGGTGGGCTGGGGGGGTGCTGGAGATCGCGGCGGGCCGGGAGGGAGGGGGTCGGGACTGAACCCGGGGATGATCGGGGGGGGGCAGTGATTGGGCCATGGGGGGTTGGAGAACTGGCGTTGTGGGGGTCACGGGGCTGGCCAGCGATCGGGAGGCTGTCAGTGCGGGGCCACTGCGCATGCACCGATCTTGGCACTGACAGATCAGCGCATGCACAGTGGTCCGCTTAGTGCTCTGGTTTCAGCCTCTCCAGTGGGAATAGGCCCCACCCCCTGAAATTTAATGATATTCACACTGGTGGCCTCTGCAGTGCACAGAGTGTGGGAGATTCTTGCCTGAACTCCCACTGAAAAAACAATGTGAATTACTCCAGTTTTCACGCGAGTTCGACACTTAGAATTTTTGGGGAGAATTCCACCCAGTAAGTTTGTGGATGACACAAAGATTGGCCAGATTGTTAACAGTGACGCTGAGTGTCACGGGCTACAAGAAGATATAGATGGAATGGTCAAATGGGCGGATAAGTAGCTGATGGAATTTAACCCTGAAAAGTGTGAGGTGATACACTTCGGAAGGAGTAATTTGACAAGGAAGTAATCAATGAATGGTATGACTTTCGGCAGTTCTGTGGAACAAAGGGATCTTGGCGTGTTTGTCCATAGATCTCTAAAGACAGAATAGCATGTCAGTAGGCTGGTGAAAAAGGCATGTGGCAGACTTGCCTTTATCAATTGAGGCATAGATTACAAAAGCAGGGAAGCTATGTTGGAGTTGCATAGAACTTGCATAGAACAGTCCAAAGCTGCGTGGGCTAGGTTGATTGGCCATTTTAAATTGCCCCTTAGTGTCCCAGGATGCATAGGTTAGAGGGAGTAGTGGGTCAATGTGTAGGGATATGGGGATAGGGCCTGGGTGGGATTGTGTTGGTGCAGACTCGATGGGCCAAATGGCCTCTTTCTGCACTGTAGGATTCTATGAACTTTGGTGAGGCCACAGCTAGAGTACTGTGTGTAGTTCTGGTTGCCATATTATAGGAAGGATGTGATTGCACTGGAAGGGGTGCAGAGGAGATTCACCAGGACGCTACCTGGAATGGAACATTTAATTTATGAAGAGAAGTTGGATAGGTTTCATTGGAGCAGAGAAGACTGAGGGGCAACCTGATCAAGGTGTACAAGATTAGGAGGGGCTAGGACAGAGTGGAGAAGGAGCAACTGTTCCCCTTAGTTGAAGGGTCACTCACGAGGGGATACAAGTTCAAGGTGAAGGGAAGGAGGTTCGAGGGGATGTGAGGAAAACCTTTTTTACCCAGAGGGTGGTGATGGTCTGGAATGTGCTGTCTGGGAGAGTGGTAGAGGCGGGTTGCCTCACATCCTTTAAAAAGTACCTGGATGAGCACTTGGCACATCGTAATATTCAAGGCTGTGGGCCAAGTGCTGGCAAATGGCATTAGGTGGGAGTTCAGATATTTCTTGTGTGTTGGTGCAGACTTGATGGGCCGAAGGGCCTCTAATGTTCAGTATGATTCTATGATTCTATGAAACAATATTGCAGTAAAGGAGTGGACAGCAGGCTGCTAGCAAGATAGTGGAAGTTGTTGGCATTGATCCATTTGAATTCAAATTGATTAGATTTCCTTGTCAAAAAATAGGGGCGATTCTCCCAAAGAAACTGTCGAATTCACGTAAAAATTGGAGTAAATCATGTTGTTTTTTCAGCGGTAGTTTCAAAATGAATCTCCCACACTGTGCACCATGGGGCAGGGCTGAAGAGGCAGAAATCAGGCTGAAATCAGCGCGCGGAGTGGGCCCCTGAGCATGTGCCCATCTCTGGGAGATCGCTAAATAAGTCCTCCCAGCTGGCCTCTCACTCCTCCCCACAGACATTACTGGTCTCTCACCCCTACCTTCCCTCCACAAGAACATCACTGGCCCCCCCAGCCTCCCCATCCCCCCCACCCACCCCCCCCCCCCCCCCGCCCCACCCTTCATACCCTTCCCACACACACAGCGCTGTGCTGCCATGCACATCCCCTGCCTGCGAGCATTCCCCTTTGTTGAGCGAGAGCCTTGAGCATTGCACCCACTCCCCCCGGACACAATACCTTGTTGATTTCGCCCAATCAGCACCTTTGCAGATGGTTCACCCTCTATTGAAACCAGGTTGCCTGTCCGTTATTCACAATGAAATTTAATTAACGGGTCCATGACTGGCCCAAACCGACTGCACCTTGGCTCCCTTAACAAGCCAGAGCTGTATATAAGCTGCAATGATGGACATACAAACAGTCAGGTCAGGAAGATGGCCCCAAGAAAAGTGGTTCCAGGTTTTCTGAGAGTGAGCAGGCCCGCCTGCTGGATACAGTGGAGTAGAGGTGCCTGCTGCTGTATCCCACTCAGGCCCATCACCCAAGGGGTCACACAGCAAGCGTCATGTGGGAGGCAGTGGCATCTACAGTAAATGCCAGGACACTGACCTCTTGGTCCAGAGAACAGTATCGCAAGAAAATGAATGGCCTCCTTCGGGCAGCAAGGGTGAGTGTGCATCCCATTCTGAAACCTGTACATGTGCTGTGCTTACAATGTCAAACCATTCCCAGACACCTCAAGGGCAGCCACGAACTGCACCAGCCTGCCATCCCGCCCCCCTCCTCTTCCCCCCGCCCCCCCCACCAGAACTGCCTCCAACCCCTGTGGCATCCCCCCAATCAGCACTCCCTTGTGGGGACTCATTTCCCCAAAACGGCCAACACGATTTCCCCACCCCGACACACATTGCACCCCATACCCTTCCGTACATCATGCTTTCAATCCTCCTTATGGCCCCACAGGAGAAAACTGTGCACAACCGCCATGAGAGGGAAAAGACTGGTGATGGTGTTCCAGAGCTGTGGCTGTTGACCACCTGTGAGCAGTGTGCCCTGGAGCTGGCAGGGGAGGATGTGCATTGAATGGTAACTGACAGCCAGGTCAGCGTCTGGCATGCAAGTGAGCATCAGCTGAACCCTATTCCTTACTCTTCTTTGAATTAAGTGCCATGCTGCATGGGCTGTTTTCCCTCTCTTCCCCTAATGTGTGTTCTTTCTTACAGTGCTGGACACTGATGCCCCAGGCCATTCTGGTGTTGCCGCTCCCCTCCCTCACCCCCCTCCCAACATCCCCCCCAAACACACCCCCCCCTCCCCCCACTAGAGGTGATGCCAGCACAGCATGTTACCAGGCCAACACTGCAAGGGTGGCATCCACAGTGGGAAGTCTGGCACAGAGATTTGGCCTCATGACAGGGTGAAGGCCATCCTGGGGACACAGCGGGCCATGGCCGAGGGTGGCAGGGGCATGTTGGAGAAACTGCTGGCCTTAAGAACATAAGAAATAGGAGCAGGAGTAGGCCATCTAGCCCCTCAAGCCTGCCCCGCCATTCAATAAGATCATGGCTGATCTGACGTGGATCAGTACCACTTACCCGCCTGATCCCCATAACCCTTAATTCCCTTACCGATCAGGAATCCATCCATCCGCGCTTTAAACATATTCAGCGAGGTAGCCTCCACCACCTCAGTGGGCAGAGAATTCCAGAGATTCACCACCCTCTGGGAGAAGAAGTTCCTCCTCAACTCTGTCTTAAACCGACCCCCCTTTATTTTGAGGCTGTGTCCTCTAGTTTTAACTTCCTTACTAAGTGGAAAGAATCTCTCCGCCTCCACCCTATCCAGCCCCCGCATTATCTTATAAGTCTCCATAAGATCCCCCCTCATCCTTCTAAACTCCAACGAGTACAAACCCAATCTCCTCAGCCTCTCCTCATAATCCAAACCCCTCATCTCCGGTATCAACCTGGTGAACCTTCTCTGCACTCCCTCCAATGCCAATATATCCTTCCTCATATAAGGGGACCAATACTGCACACAGTATTCCAGCTGCGGCCTCACCAATGCCCTGTACAGGTGCATCAAGACATCCCTGCTTTTATATTCTATCCCCCTCGCAATATAGGCCAACATCCCATTTGCCTTCTTGATCACCTGTTGTACCTGCAGACTGGGCTTTTGCGTCTCATGCACAAGGACCCCCAGGTCCCTTTGCACGGTAGCATGTTTTAATTTGTTTCCATTGAGATAGTAATCCCATTTGTTATTATTTCCTCCAAAGTGTATAACCTCGCATTTCTCAACGTTATACTCCATTTGCCATATCCTCGCCCACTCACTCAGCCTGTCCAAATCTCTCTGCAGATCTTCTCCGTCCTCCACACGATTCACTTTTCCACTTATCTTTGTGGAAATTGGCTGGGGCTCTCGCTGGGATTCTGGAGACACAGCAAGCCATGGCTGTGAGTCTCACAGGGCTAATGCTGAGGAGCTGCAGAGCTTGGCTCACTCACAGAATGTTGGAGGGGCTCCAGAGCTTGGCCCAGTCTCAGAGGGCCAGTGTTGAGGGATCACAGACCATGGGGCAGATGCATCTGGGCCTCTAGGACTGGCAGAGCCAGGTGACGCCGGAGCTTCTGGAGTTCAGTTCAGCTACCCTGGCATCCCATGGAGTAGCCCAGGGACCTATGGGAGCCCTGAGGGAGGAGAAAGGGCGAGAGCCCATCCTGAGACCTTTCAATCCCCCCCTTCCTCACACTGAGGTGCATCAGGGCCAGCTGGATGAACAGGATGGCACAGAAATATCAGTGTCATCTGCAGGTCGACAGGGGCCCTTCAGATCTCGGCCCCCCCAAGGAGATACCCGCCAAGGGCATCACAGGTAATAGGGCACGGATCACAGCTGGACACCTCCACTTCCAATGTACATCCTGGAGGAGCACCGAGATGAAGCAGTACACCGCACAAGATAAGAAGGTTGTAGGGTCACTAAGAGGGCACGGGTGAAGATCACCAGTAGTCAGGGTTCCTGTTAACAGCATTATTAAATGTTTTTTGCACCTCACAGCTGTGACTAATCTGTCTCTGGCTCCCCCTCACACAGAGCTGAGTATACCCCAATCCCACATAACAAGGCACAGACTGCTCTGCTGCGTGATATCAGCATCTTGGCTGAAAGTCATAGACCAAATGCCCAGCATCCACCGGACCCTGAGTCAAACACCACCCCCTGGCATCGCACCCCACATCCCCCCAGTCGAACCCCCCGATCCATTACCCCAAAAGCTTGTGTTCCTAACCCTTCCTGCTACTTGGGCCCAGGTGCCAGTGTGTACTCGGAGAACAGATAGGAATCAGGTTTGAGTGGCACCAGGGGCAGGATCCCAGTGTGCCTTACAACGAGTTGTCATCACCAAAGACTCGCTACCAGTACCAGCCCAGACCCATTAACCAGTTGTGACATTTCTCGAAGTCAGGAGGGGTGGGGGAGATGGGCTGAGAGAGGGTGGAAAAGGGGAAGAGACATGTGGGTTGAGGGGCCAGCTTTGGGTTGTGGAGGGGGAGGGAGGTGGCAGCTGCAGTGGCTCCTGGGGTGTCGTGGAAGGGTGTTAGGAGCAGCCCCCACACTGCACGGCACCAACTAGGTTAAGCAGGCTGCTATTAGGGCCTCCCTTGCAGCCCTGCCCTGCCAGGCCCCTGCCAACACCGCCTGCCCTCCATCGCACAGCTCCTCGTATGGCAAGTAGTCCACTTCTGCCTGCTGAGCCTGTCCAACATTAAAATTGATGTAAAGGCCTGCCCGGTCGTACAAGGCATCTGTGACCTGGCGAACGCATCTGTGGACTGAGGCCAGCAAGATTCCACAAGGTCGCCACTGGGTGCCTGAAATGACCTGTTGCATAGAAGTTAAGTGCTGCCATCACCTTAACTTCTCCTGGGAGCGGTTGGCCGTACCTGAGGTGTCAGTTATGCGAGGTCCTCACATAAGTGCCTTTGGTAGGCAGAGCCAGCGATGACACATGACCTCTGATAGGCCCTCAAATGACCTCCTTGTCTGGTATTGCCTTGGCCTCCGTATCCTCCTTCTCCTGGCCAGCCTTTTGGGAGACTGCTCTCCCACCTCATGGCCATCACCGGCAGCCCCCTGTCCTCTTTCCTGAGGGCCTGCCACTGGCTGCTCCTGGAGTGGCCTCCCTACACCCTCCTCCACCTGAGACGCCACCGTGATGGCCAGTTCCAAATCAATAAGACTGAGCTGCGCGGGTGGAGGTTGGAGAGAGATTGATAGATACATGTCATTGCTTGCATTTACCCCAGCATCTACCCCCTGCTATCCCTCCCCCCCCCCCGCCCCCCCCAACCCCCCTCCTCCACAGTCCCTTACTGGGACCAGTGCTCCCACTTGTGGATGCTGGCAACACTACACAATCTATGGTGCCATGCATCATCTGATTAGGTTACCTGCCATTGGCATCATAAAAATGGCAGGCAAGAAGAGGATGCAGGGTGGTGTGCGGGTGTGGCCATTGCAATACCTTGAGCCACTGCCACGATTGCAACTACAGCATTCCCTTCCAGACATGTGTTGCGGTCAGGGACACGGGGCAGGGACAAGTTCCTAATTATCACAAGATGGGTTCCCATTCACTGCAGAGTACATGCAGTATGAGTGTCTGTGTTAACATGAGCACACTTGCTTGGGGCACTAGCTGCCTGAATTGATGAGCATTCAAGCAGCACATGGTGCACTTCTCCCCACTCTCGCTAAAACCCCAGCACTCAGTGCAGTCCCTCACCACACCCCAACCCACCCCACAGCCAGAACAATAGAACAGCCCAGTGGCTGCAGACAGCAGACTGACCAGCCCTCAGTAAAGTACCCCACCCCACCCCACAGAGACTACATGGAACATCCCTGGGCCTGAGGACAGCACTTCCAGCTCTCCAGGGAACCCCCCACAGCAAGCAGAAATTTTCCAGCCCCTGCCTCCAACCTCCTCTGCAGTCCGCGGGCTGCAGCTTCATAACACTTACCTCCTTACTCCTGTTCAATGCTCCCACTCCAGGTCCCAACTTTTATAGAGCAGTTGTAAGCCCTGCCACCATGACTTCATGCCGGAGAGGGGGGTGACGGTAGCGGGGGGAGGTGGGGGGGAAGGTAGAGATTCTAGTTGCAGACCCACTAATGACATGCAAAGGTATGTTAACGAATGCAAATCGCTGCTGCGCTGATTTTCAATGTGGATCCGTCAACATGAAAAAACCTAGGCTGGGAGTCACATGGAGGCCTGGCCGCCCAGCACAAATCCCACGAATCGGCCATCGCTGATGTCTCCCGGCCCACTGTGCTACAAAAGCAGTCATGATGTGGAGATGCCGGCGTTGGACTGGGGTGAACACAGTAAGAAGTTTAACAACACCAGGTTAAAGTCCTGGTCAGGTTTATTTGGTAGCAAAAGCCACACAAGCTTTTGGAGCTCTAAGCCCCTTCTTCAGGTGAGTGGGAATTCTGTTCACAAACAGAGCTTATAAAGACACAGACTCAATTTACATGAATAATGGTTGGAATGCGAATACTTACAACTAATCAAGTCTTTAAGAAACAAAACAATGTGAGTGGAGAGAGCATCAAGACAGGCTAAAAAGATGTGTATTGTCTCCAGACAAGACAGCCAGTGAAACTCTGCAGGTCCACGATCCTCTCTGATCCGCCTTCACTGGCACTGGGGGAAAGGAGCAGAGATTCCCCATTTCCGAAACTCCACACAAGTCTGGTAGAGTCACTCGAGTTGCCCACAAAGCTGTGAAAAGGCTCCAAATCTTCACTCACCTCCTGATAGCCTGAGATTTTTTTTAAATTTTGGCACTTTCTGTACGAGTCACATTTACACCCATGTCCAATATTTTGTTAACTGATTCTCCGGTACTTTCTATTTATTCATGACGAACACTCAGGGTACTTTTTTTCCCCTCCTCGAAATTGCTTCTGTCATATCAGACCTGAAAATGAATGTGACTTGACTTGATTAGTTGTAAGTATTCGCATTCCAACCATTATTCATGTAAATTGAGTCTGTGTCTTTATAAGCTCTGTTTGTGAACAGAATTCCCACTCACCTGAAGAAGGGGCTTAGAGCTCCGAAAGCTTGTGTGGCTTTTGCTACCAAATAAACCTGTTGGACTTTAACCTGGTGCTGTTAAACTTCTTACTACAAAAGCAGCCCAGCAGCATGGGACAACCACCCCCAATATTTTGAGATGTTGCCCATTTGAAATTTGAAGTATTAGTATTTTTTTTAAATTGCCAAATGCAGCATGCGTTGTAGGAGGCGATGGCCTAGTGGTATTATCGCTAGATTATTAATCCAGAAACTCAGCTGGGGACCTGGGTTCGAATCCCGCCACCACAAATGGTGGAATTTGAATTCAGTAAAAAAAAAATCTGGAATTAAGAATCTACTGATGACCATGAAATCATTGTCGATTGTTGGAAAAACCCCGTCTGGTTCACTAATGTCCTTTAGGGAACGAAATGTGCCGTCCTTACCTGGTCTGGCCTCCATGTGACTCCAGAGCACAGTAAGAAGTTTGACAACACCAGGTTAAAGTCCAACAGGTTTATTTGGTAGCAAAAGCCACACAAGCTTTCGGAGCTCTAAACCCCTTCTTCAGGTGAGTGGGAATTCTGTCCAGAGCCACAGCAATGTGATTAACTCTCAACTGCCCTCGGGCAAATGAGTAATAAAAAATGCTGACCAGCCAGCGTCGCCCCCGTCTCACACAAAAGAATAACCAAAAAATAAAGGTTACTTTGGAAAAATATCTCCCAAAAATCTCCATCGTTGGGATTTTCCTCAGCCCTCTATTGTAGGCTACGTGAAAGAGACTGGTTGCTACGGTTAGTGAATAACCCCATTGTCTTTGTCGCTAACTGGCGAATTAATGGACACAATCTTGGCTCCTCCTTCTCAGGCAATGTGCTGAATGTAGAGGGACACCGCCACCCAGAGGAATTGAGGAGCAGCTTGGCCGCTGCGCTCAGTCAGAACAGGGGCAAGTTAGGACATCAATTTTCTTCCAGAACCGGTGAAGGTAGAAGCAATTGAGGCAGACATTAATGCTATGATTTAGAGTTCCAATGTTCTCTCACTTTAATTAGCCCACGTTGCATTATTACACTGGCGCTGCCTCCGCAGGCGAAAAAGACACTTTGACAGCTTCCCCTCAACTCTTCTGTTAAACGCGTCTGATTATTGACTCATTAAAAATAGCGACCAGCCGCCCTCCCTCCCGCAAGAAAAAAGGGCTGCTTTCATAGTGAATCCTCTCTGATCCGCCTTCACTGGCACTGGGGGAAAGGAGCAGAGATTCCCCATTTCCGAAACTCCACACAAGTCTGGTAGAGTCACTCGAGTTGCCCACAAAGCTGTGAAAAGGCTCCAAATCTTCACTCACCTCCTGATAGCCTGAGATTTTTTTTTAATTTTGGCACTTTCTGTACGAGTCACATTTACACCCATGTCCAATATTTTGTTAACTGATTCTCCGGTACTTTCTATTTATTCATGACGAACACTCAGGGTACTTTTTTTCCCCTCCTCGAAATTGCTTGTCATATCAGACCTGAAAACGAATGTGGCTAATTTTTTTTTTCACTTTTGTGATGTAAACAGTTCAGTATCAATAGGGTTTATCTAGGGACTCCAGGCCATTTCTCCCTAGTTATTCACTGCACAGAATCCTTCAGCCAGCAGCAGGTAAGAGACTCTGCTTTTATCTTAGTTGGATGAGTGGCAGATCCCATATATCATTTTTTTTCTCTATTCACTGTAGCATTTCAGGTCAGGTTTGCTTTTGGGATGGCTTTGGCTTGGATTTGGCACCTTGTTTTTCCATTTCTCCTGTTGCCCGGCACTTTGGCCAGTCATCATCAGGAGAGGCTGCCGCTCCATCAGCGGTTCATCAGCGATGCTGTGCAAATATTGGACACAGTGGTGAGTTTACCTATCCCAACCCCTCAACCTTTCCCCCATTCCCCAGATCTCTGAACCTCCTGTGTAACAGATTCACACACCTCTATTCTCTTTCAGGCGGGTAGCTTCCCGGTTCACTGCAGAGCTCAAGGATTGAGTGTGGACCATCTTGACCTGAAGCGGATTACAGCAAGTGCAAAGGTAAACTCGGTGACAAATACTCTCTGTCGAGACCGCTTATGCAATCCGGTGAAATCGAGCTGCCTCCCAAAAAAAAAGAAAGGCGTCCTTTAAATTAGTGTTTTGGGATGTACCAAAGTGGCAATTAAATCCTTCCGAAGGATTGCTGGAAGGTGAGAAATGCAATGTGAGTTGAAGTACTAGCCAGGACACGAGGGCGTATTCCCCTTGGAAAAGTGTCACCCATGGGGTGTGGTGCCACATTTTTTTTAAAAATCCTCGATTCTTAAAGTGACAAAGCCAACACTCAGAGTGGACCGGGAGGACGCGAATCCACCCCCTCACTTGCTCCAAAAAAATTTCAAATTGAATCCCACAAGGGAGACAAACAAGATCCAAGCCGAGGAGGTAAGGCATTGCACCCCATCTTGGGCTTGATCCGAGGCGCGGGAGCGTTAAGAAAATGTGTTGGCCAAATCATTTCCAAATGTACTATTGCGTTTTTTCCCTGTGTATTAATCATTTGAGACCCCGAAGGTCAATGAAACTGTAATAAAATTGAAGCAACGAACAACAGATTGCTGGCGTGGGGCACTCAGTAACTACGGCATCGGAAGGCAGAATAAACAGCATTCAATTTCCAGTGAATATGATATCAGAAGTAGTCGTGTTAGTAAAACTATGCGGGTTAAGTGAAGAATATTAGTGCCAGCGGGCATTTTATTTCAATCCGTATCGTCTTTCAGCATAGGTAAACTTTCATCCTGCAACGGTTTGTTAAATTCAATCCTATTAAAACATGAAGTACACAAATCCTTCTGACTGGGGTTGGTATGTAGAGGGAACCACCGTCTTTCTTGATTTATATTAATAACCCAGGCGGCACGGTGGCACAGTGGTTAGCATTGCTTCCTCATAGTGCCGGGGACCCTGATTTGATTCCCGGCTTGGGTCACTGTCTGCACGTTCTCCCCATGTCTGCGTGGATTTCCTCCAGGTGCTCCGGTTTTCTCCCTCAGTCCGAAAGATGTGCTGGTTAGATGCATTGGCCATTCTAAATTCTCCCTCAGTGTACCCGAATAGGCGCCGGAGTGTGGCAACTAGGGTGATTTTCACAGTATCTACATTGCAGTGTAAGCCTATTTGCGACACTAATAAATAAACTTTAAAACAGACCTGGGTGTACCTCGCACCGTTTCAAAATTTGAAGATGATATGTGACTTGGAAGTTTTGTGAATTGTGAGGAGGGCAGTGATATATCTCAAGAAGGTATAGGCAGACTGGAGGAATGGGCAGACATGTGGCAGATGAAATTGAATGTAGAGAAGTGTGAAGTGATACATTCAGAAGAACGAGGATAGGCGAAATAAAATAAAGGGTCGTGTTCTAAAGGAAATGCAGGAACAGAGGGACCTGGGTGTATATGTACATAAATCATTGAAGGTGACAGGGAAGGTTGAGAAAGCAGTCAATAAATTATACTGAATATCATTTTTTTTCTAAATAGAGGGAGGGTACAGAAGTGAGTAAGTAATGAACCTTTATAAAACACTGGTTCTGTCTAAACAAGAAGAACAGGAAGGTTTTAGAAAGGGTGCAGAAAAGATTTATGAAAATGGTTTCGAGGATGAGATATATGTTATATGGATAGATTGGAAAAGCCGGGTCTGTCCGACTGGGGGAAGAAGGTTGAGAGGAGATTTGTTGGACGTGGTCAAAATCATGAGACTTCTAGAGTGGGTAAATGGAAGAATCGGTTCCTATTGGCAGAAGGTTGAGAACCCTAATGAAAGAACCAGAGGCAGCATGGGGAAAAACCTCTTTATGCAACAAGTGGTTTGGATCTGGACTGTACTGCCTGAGCGTGTGGCGCAGGCAAATTCAACTGTAGTTTTTAAAAGGGAGCAGGCTAATTAAAATTATAGAATCCCTACAATGCAGAAGGAGGTCATTTGACCCATCGAGTCTGCACAGACTCTCTGACAGAGTATTCCACCCAGACCATCCCCTCCACACTCTGCCCATAACCCCACACATTTACCCTGCTAATCCCCCTAATGTACACATCTTGAGACACTAAGGGATAATTTAGCACGGCCAATCCACCTAAACCTGCAAATCTTTAGACTGTGGGAGGGAACTGGAGCACCAGAAGGAAAATCACACAGACACAGAGAGAATGTGCAAACTCCACACAATCACCCAAGGCTGAATTGAACCCGGGTCCCTGGCGCTGTGAGTAATTACCTAAAAGGGAAAAGATTTTACTGGGCTACAGTGAAAAGGTTGAGAAGTGGGACGAGCTGAGTCGCTTTTGCAGAAAACTGACAGAGAAAATAGATACATAGACATTTACAGCACAGAAAGAGGCCATTCGGCCCATTGTGTGCACATCAGTCATCAAAGATCTGACTACACTAATCCCATTTTCCAGCACTTGGCCCATAGCCCTGGACATTATGGCAGCGCAACTGACTATCTAAAAGATGTTTAAATATACCAAAGGTTTCTGACTCAACCACCCTTTCAGGCAGTGAGTTCCAGACTCCCACAACCCTCTGCTGAAAAAGTTTCTCTTCAACTCCCCTCTTTGTCTTCTACCTTTTATCTTCAATCCCTGCCCCCTGGTTACTGACCCCTCTACAAATGGAAAAGGTGCCTTTCTAACCACCCTATCTATGCCCCTCAAGATTGCCGGCAGGGGCTCAAGATCCGCTGGCAGCGAATCCCGGAAGTCGCGGATCCTGCTGTCAAGATCGCAACTCCTGATTTTTGCCATCCCACGCCAGTGACATAATCAGGTTCATGCCCACAATAGGCGTGCACCTGATTCAAATACATTTTAATAGATCTGCATGTCATTAGGCGCCCCCTCGCCGTATATTGACCCACCCCCGCTGTACATTCACACTTCGCCGACGTGATGTCACATCGGCACCCAGTTCACCCATTTGTGAAGTTATCGTAGGGATTCCCCCAGGGCGTAAAGGTGAGTATATCCCCCCGGGGGAGAGGGACATGGCCAGGCAGTGCAGGGAGTTGTAAGGTCTGTCCATGTTTACATGGAGCTGTACAGGGAGCTGTACAGGAGGGTCACTGCTGTTGCACATTGACTCAGAGACATTCAGCAGCAGCAATGTGACCGGCTTTTCCTCTGTCTCCTCTTAACCTCGTAAGGAGTCTAACAACACCAGGTTAGAGTCCAACAGGTTTATTTGGTAGTAAACACCTCTTAACCTCCCCAGGGTCCAGATTCACAAGCACACTGCGAACTCCAGGCATTCTGGTCAACTCTGATGGTCAGGCCTAAATTCAATCTCCAGGAAACCGTGGCCAAATTTTGCCCTTGTGCCCCTAGCACAGGTAGAATTCACTCAACATAGTCCCCTTGCTGGCCGCCTATACATCACAAGTCACACAGCTCCATGTGGCTGCGAGAAGGTTTCCTTCCAGTTTTAATTATTGCCATGAATGAACCAAATCTCACTCTATGTGTTACACCTAGAAACAAGTAACTTCAATGTTGGAGGCAGTGAGAATTAAAACCCAGTCAGGCAATTAATGGAGTGGATCCCCCAGAGATCAATGGAAACAAAACTCAAATGGAGCATCTAGCAGATGGCCGATCAGCAAAGGAGAGCTTACCATTCAGTGGTGAATATTAAAGCCATTAAATAGGTAGGGTAGGAGTGGTGCTCCGATGCACTACACCCGGCACAGTGGCACATTGGTTAGCACTGCTGCCTCACAGCGCCAGGGACCCGGGTTCAATTCTGGCCTCGGATGACTGTGTAGTGTTAGTACATTCTCCGTGTCTGCGTGGGTTTCCTCCGGGTGCTCCGGTTTCCTCCCACAGTCCAAAGATGTGTGGGTTAGGTTGATTGGCTATGGTAAATTGCATTTGTGGGATTAACAAAGAACAAAGAACAGTACAGCACAGGAAACAGGCCCTTCGGCCCTCCAAGCCTGTGCTGCTCCTTGGTCCAACTAGACCAATCGTTTGTATCCCTCCATTCCCAGGCTGCTCATGTGACTATCCAGGTAAGTCTTAAACGATGTCAGCGTGCCTGCCGCCACCACCCTACTTGGCAGTGCATTCCAGGCCCCCACCACCCTCTGTGTAAAAAACATCCCTCTAATATCTGAGTTATACTTCGCCCCTCTCACCTTGAGCCCGTGACCCCTCGTGAAGGTCACTTCTGATCTGGGAAAAAGCTTCCCACTGTTCACCCTATCTATCCCCTTCATAATCTTGTACACCTCTATTAGATCTCCCCTCATTCTCCGTCTTTCCAGGGATAACAACCCCAGTTTACCCAATCTCTCCTCATAGCTAAGACCCTCCATACCAGGCAACATCCTGGTAAACCTTCTCTGCACTCTCTCTAACGCCTCCACATCCTTCTGGTAGTGCGGCGACCAGAACTGGACGCAGTACTCCAAATGTGGCCTAACCAGCGTTCTATACAGCTGCATCATCAGACTCCAGCTTTTATACTCTATACCCCGTCCTATAAAGGCAAGCATACCATATGCCTTCTTCACCACCTTCTCCACCTGTGTTGCCACCTTCAAGGATTTGTGGACTTGCACACTTAGGTCCCTCTGTGTTTCTATACTCCTGATGACTCTGCCATTTATTGTATAACTCCTCCCTACATTATTTCTTCCAAAATGCATCACTTCACATTTATCTGGATTAAACTTCATCTGCCACCTCTCCGCCCAATTTTCCAGCCTATTTATATCCTGCTGTATTGCCCGACAATGCTCTTCGCTATCCGCAAGTCCAGCCATCTTCGTGTCATCTGCAAACTTGCTGATTACACCAGTTACACCTTCTTCCAAATCATTTATATATATCACAAATAGCAGAGGTCCCAGTACAGAGCCCTGCGGAACACCACTGGTCACAGACCTCCAGCCGGAAAAAGACCCTTCGACCACTACCCTCTGTCTCCTATGGCCAAGCCGTTCTCCACCCATCTAGCCACCTCCCCCTGTATCCCATGAGCCTTAACCTTCTTAACCAACCTGCCATGTGGGACTTTGTCAAATGCCTTACTGAAATCCATATAGATGACATCCACAGCCCTTCCTTCATCAACCGTTTTTGTCACTTCCTCAAAAGACTCCACCAAATTTGTAAGGCACGACCTCCCTCTTACAAAACCATGCTGTCTGTCACTAATGAGATTGTTCCGTTCTAGATGCACATACATCCTGTCTCTAAGAATCCTCTCCAACAACTTCCCTACCACGGACGTCAAGCTCACCGGCCTATAATTTCCTGGGTTATCCCTGCTACCCTTCTTAAACAACGGGACCACATTCGCTATCCTCCAATCCTCAGGGACCTCACCCGTGTCCAACGGGGCAAATACATGGGGTTACGGGGATAAGGCCTGTGTGGGATTGTTTTTGGTGCATGCCCGATGGGCCAAATGGCCTCCTTCTGCACTGTAGGGATTCTATGATTCTACGCCTCGTGCCATGGGTCCTCTTATATCCACCTGAGAGGTAAGGTTACCTGACAATGAGGTGGTAAGGCAACTGACCCATTTTGAGCCTGTTTTTGCCCCATTAATGACAGATAAAGGCAGACAGAATTGAAACCAATGAGTTTACAATTTCTACTATGTTGTCAGAGAGAGTTGCAAAGTGGATAAATGATATACTGGGAGTGGCAATCAGATCTTAGACCCTCTTTCTAATTGGATCGGGATTTTTCAATATTGAAATGTTGAGTTGGCAAAGCCAACTTGATTTTATTTATTATTGTCACATGTATTAGTATACCGAGAAAAGTTCTTTTTTGCAGGCTATACAGACAAAGCATACTGTTCATAGAGTACATAGGAGAAAAGGAAAGGAGAGGGTGTAGTGTTACAGTCATACCTAGGGTGTAGAGACAGATCGACTTAATATAAGGTAGGTGCATTCAAAAGTCTAATGGCCGCAGAGAAGGCACATCTGTAAGAGATTGAAATAGACCATTGTTTGAGGCTGGAATTTTACCGCCCCGCCCGCCATGGGAATCGGAGCAGGCAAGGGGCAGACAATGGAAAGTTCCATTGACCTCGGGTGGGATTCTACGGTTTCGGGACGAGCGAGGCCCAGAGAGTTTATGAGAATTAGAGTACAGTTTTAAAAGCATAGAACGAGAATAAAAGATAGAATTAGAGGGTATGCTGGGGACAGCTCACAAGAATTCGCCATGCTCCAGTGCCATGTTGCCCAAGTTTAAGGCAAATAACAAAGTGGAAAAGAGAAGAAGCAAATTGATATCTTCAAAATGTGTAGATAAGAGGAAGACGAAAAGACTTGCAAATATAATGAGTTTGACAGTTTTGAGATCCTAGTGAATGAATGCAGGCGACTGGGAGAGAATATAATATATCCTGATTGAAATACAGTGACAATGAAGGGAGTAGAAATGGTGAGCGAATGAACAAAAAAATAAAGTTCCAACTCAAGGGATGAATAAATTCAATGGCATTGCTCAAATTAGAGGCAGATTAAGATTGCTTTTATTGTTTCCATTTGCAGCTCAAGTGAAGCATTCCTATAGCACCAATGCAATATCCTCAATCCCCACATCACTCATCATTATGGACATTCTCAGTAAGATTGTTAAATTTATGTCAATTCCACATTGTTGCTTTTCTTCTTTTCTATGTAGTAGTACCAAATGCAGTGTTGGCTTTTTATCACTTATCACTTTACCAACCAGCAGAAATAGAAGTATTTCATTATTTCATCTTGTGCTAAATTAAAACTCTAGTCCTGGCAGAGTAAAAACAGTATTATATCTCCCTAATATGGATTTTTTATGATTCATAATTTTGCAAATAGAATGTAAGATCAATTTACAATCAATGTAGTTTGTATAATTGTTACATGACTGATATTTTTCTTTTTCTTGCAAAGCATTGTCCATCCATGCCAAGTATAATTATCTTCACCCTATTTATCAATTCATTAAATAATAACTGAAAGCAAAACAAATGATGTCACAAAAACAGCTATCCTCCAACACATGGCACGGTGGCACAGTGGTTAGCACTGCTGCTTCACAGCTCCAGGGACCTGGGTTTGATTCCCGGCTTGGGTCACTGTCTGTGTGTAGTTTGCACATTCTCCTCGTGTCTGCGTGGGTTTCCTCCGGGTGCTCCGGTTTCCTCCCACAGTCCAAAGATGTGCGGGTTAGGTTGATTGGCCATGCTAAAAATTGCCCTTAGTGTCCTGAGATGTGTGGGTTAGAGGGATTAGTGGGTAAAATATGTAGGGATATGGGGGTAGGGCCTGGGTGGGATTGTGGTCAGTGCAGACTTGATGGGCTAAATGGCCTCTTTCTGTACTGTAGGGTTTCTATGATTTCCACACAGAATCACTACAGCGCAGAAGGAGGCCACTCAGCCCATCAAGTTTGAACTAACTCTCTGACAGAGCATCTTACTCAGGCCCACTCCCTGCCCTATCCCTGTAACCTCACACATTTATCCCCCTAACCTACACATCTTGGGACACCATGGGGCAAGTTAACATGGCCAATCCACCGAACCTGCACAGCGTTTGGACTGTGGGAGGGAATCGGTGCAACCAGAGGAAACCCACTTAGACAGAAGGAGAACGTGCAAACCCAACAGAGACAGTCACCCAAAGGCTGGAACCGAATCCGGGTCGCTGGCACTGTGAGGCAGCAGTGCTAACCACTGTGCCACTGTCATCAAGGTTCAGACATGTAACTTTCCACCAGAGGGCTATCAGTCTCCGTGGTACTGTATCCTGACATGTGGCATCAACTTCCAAATAATAGGGGTAGAAAATTGAAATGATGGGTTGGCAACTGCGAGAAGATTTTATTGCTTGTAACTTCAGAGCAAAGAAAAGAGGCCAATTGGCCCATCAGGTCTAAACCAGCATTCGTGTTCCACATAAACATCTTGCCACCTACTTCTCAAACTAGTAGTCTAGATTATTAGACTAATCTAGTCTAGATTAGTCTAATAATCTAACAAAGAACAAAGAAAATTACAGCACAGGTACAGGCCGTTCGGCCTTCCAAGCCTGCACTGACCATGCTAACTGACTAAACTAAAACCCCCTATACCTCCAGAGACCATATTCCTCTTTTCCCATCCTATTCATGTATTTGCCCCCTAAAAGTCACTATCATATCCGCTTCCACTGACGCTCCCGGCAGCAAGTTCCAGGCACCCACCACCCTCTGTGTAAAAAAACCTTGCCTCGTACATTTCCTTTAAACCTTGCCCCTCGCACCTTAAACTTATACCCCCTAGTAATTGACTCTTCCATCCTGGGAAAAAACTTCTGACTATCCACTCCGTCCATGCCCCTCATAATCTTGTAGACTTCTATCAGGTCACCCCTCAACCTCTGTCATTCCAGTAAGAACAAACCAAGTTTCTCCAACCTCTCCTCATAGCTAATGCCCTCCATGCCAGGAACATCCTGGTAACTCTTTTCTGTACCCTCTCCAAAGCCTCCACATTCTTCTGGTAGTGTGGCAACTAGAATTGAACACTATATTCCAAGTGTGGCCTAACTAAGGTTCTATAAAGCTGCAACATGACTTGCCAATTTTTAAACTCAATGCTCTGGCCAATGAAGGCAAGCATACCGTATGCCTTCTTGACTACCTTCTCCATCTGCGTTGCCACTTTCAGTGACTTGTGTACCTGTACACCAAGATCCCTCTGTCTATCAATACTCCTAAGGATTCTGGCATTCACTGTATATTTCCTATCTTTATTAGACCTTCCAAAATGCATTACTAGATTTAGTCTCAATTTACTAAATTTAGTAAATTTACCGATCTCAAGTTACCATCATATACTTCTATTCTTTTCTCCTCACGCACATATCCAGCTTCCCCTTAAATACATGTACATTATTTGCCTCAAGCACTCCGCATGGTAGTGAGTTCGAGCTTGTCACTGCTCACTGAGTAGTGTGTTGTGTTTTTTACCCAGAATGAAGACAAAATAATGATCTTCTATCAAATACTGCGCCACACCAGCAAAATGTACAGAACAAACGTCTGCCCCAAAACGTGGAACAAAGATAGAATGGAGAGATTTGAAACAGTTCTCTATCAGCAGCTTGGGGAACTGAGTCAACAATTAGGAGAACGGCAGTCAGACTCCAAGATGACTGGGAAGAAAAGAATTCGCAAATATTTCAAAAAACTGAGAATGTTTCTACAATATGAGGTATATTGATATTTCATTATTCCTTTGGTGAAAGGAAACCTCTGCCAATTAAAAGCCTTTAATTTGCTTAATTCTGTGGATGCAATATATAATCTCCTCAATATTTATCTTTGTTCTGTTTTCAGGAGTACAGTACATGTGCATGGGAAATAATCCGTTTGGAAAGCAGAAGAAACTTGGTAGATGCCATAAACTTACTGAAATAATTTAACTCCTTCAATGGTTGTATTTTTAAAAATTTGCTGAATCTTTAATTTGACCATTATAACTAGAATCACTTACTTCTTTATATTTTACTAAGCTGACAAGGCAGCGAGAATTAAAGCAAACTACTGCAGAAATAAAGACAGAAATGCTGGAAGTACTCAGCAGGTCAAGCAGCATCAGTGGAGCGAAACAGAGTCAATGGCCGGAATTTTCTGACCTCGCACGGTGGGTTCCCCTGTAACAGATGCGGCAAGCCATTCAAATGTGCGTTTGACTTTGGTGGGATCGGAAGATCCCACTGGTGAGAGGAGCCAGAAAATCCCGGCTAACGTTTCAGGTTAAAGATCTTTCCACTCCAGATGCTGGTAATCAAGGGGGAGGCCCAGTGGCATTATCACTAGATTATTAATCCAGAAACTCAGCTAATGTTCTGGGGACCGCGGCAGGTGGTGGAAGTTGAATTCAATGAAAAAAACTATCTGGAATTAAGAATCTACTGATGACCATGAAACCATTGTCGAATGTTGCAAAAACCCATCTGGTTCACTAATCTCCTTTAGGGAAGGAAATCTGCCGTCCTTGCCTGGTTTGGCCCACATGTGACTCCAGAGCCACAGCAATGTGGTTGACTCTCAACTGCCCTCGGGCAACGAGGGATGAGCAATAAATACTGGCTCAGCCAGCGACACCCCATATCCCATGAATGAAAAAAAACTGAAATAAAAAGAGGAAATGCTGGAAATGACTTAGGTCAGGCAGCTTTTGTGGAATCAAAAAGATTTCAGGTTCAGAAGTTCAGCTGAAAAGGTCATTGACTCTCGCAGCATAGTGGTGTCGCTGGCAAGGTCAGCATTTATTGCCCATTCCTAATTGACCATGAGAAGGTCAGAGTGTACCACTTTCTTGAATGCAAATTAAATGGCTTGCTAGTTATTTCATGCAGGCAGTTAAGATTCAACCACATTACTGTGGGGTCTGGTGTCACATGTGGATCAAAGTAAGTAAAGACAGCAGATTTTCTTCCCTGAAGGACATTAGTGAACCAGATGGCTTTTTACAACAACGGCCACCATTACTGATTTAGTTAAATCTAAATTCCTCATCCTCTTGGGTTGGGGCTGGAACTCACATCTCTTAGCCATTAGTCTAGGCCTCGGGATTACTAGTCCAGTGACATAAACACACCGTCACCACATCCCCTACTGTGGTTTCTGACTCCACAAATGCTGCCTGACCTGCTGAACATTTTCCAGATTCCTATTTGTTTTTATTCCTATGAGCAAGAATTATGTGTCATCTTTTATAATGTCAGAGGTTCATTAAAGAAAGAAGTTGCATTTTTATACTAGTTTATTTTTGTAAATTGGAGGGCTAGTTCTCTTCCAAACTTAAAATTCCTGCATAGGCAGAAGATGTTGGAAAATCTCAGCAGGTCTGACAGCATCTGTGGAGAGGAACGAGAGCTAATGTTTTGATTCTGGAGGACCCTTCGAAGGGTCCTCTAGACTCAAAACGTTGGATCTATTCTCTCTCCACAGATGCTGTCAGACCTGCTGAGATTTTCCAGCATTTTCTGTTTTTGGTTCAGATTCCAGCATCAGCAGTATTTTGCTTTTATACAAAAATTCTTACATGGTGGCCAATCAGAATGATAACAATGGCACGTGTGAATTTGCTGCACTTTCAACAGTGAAGGTCCTGCTGTACAGTTTAAGAGATACAATAGTTAATTTTACAAATTCCTGCACTTCCTGTGGAGCTTCACCCATTGAAACTGTCTATCTGAAATTCCAGCAAATGTTTGCCATGCTTTTCTACTCGGCAATCATGCAGGTCACACATTCAGTATTGACAGCAAGTAAAGTCACTACGCTGCACAGTGAGTTCGTAAAATTATCCATACAGTCTAAAGTTCTAATAGTGGAAGCAAAACTTGTCATGACACCTCCAGCATCAAACCTCATTTGGCAGGAGATTGGATCAGGGCACTGGACACAAGAGTAACTAATGTGCAGAGTTCTTGCTTTAACAAACAAACAAAGAACAGGCCCTTCAGCCCTCCAAGCCTGAACCGACCTTGCTGCCCATGTGAACTAAAACCCCTTACACTTCTGGGGACCATATCCCTCCATTCCCATCCTATTAATGTATTTGTCTGGACCGTCTTTAAAAGTCACTATAGTATCTGCTTCCACTACCTCCCCAGGCAGCGAGTTCCAGGCACCCACCACCCTCTGTGTTTTAAAAAAATCCTGTGGTGTAAAAAATATTGCTGAATCCTTTACCATCAACATTCTGGGACAGATCATTAAAATTCACGATAGCAAAATTGAGAGAGCTGCGAATTGGGCATACCGATGTTCCTCTTGATTCTCCAATATCTACTCCTGTCAAATGAAATTCCATGCTAGGAACAGCATCTGGGAAAATTTACCCTGACACTTGTGCCACATTTTCAATTGGAACCAGCAAGCTATGCATTCAGGTAACCTGTGACTCTTTAACCAAATAAGAGAAATAATCTGTTAATTTATTAAAATTATATTTAATGCTATTTAAACCCAAAGTACTTTAAGTATGTGTATATGCTGTATGTATTTATAATCAAGTAAGAATTCATGCTTATTGAAACATGAAACTCCCCTCCACAAGGAGCTGCTTTGAAATGTTTGCAAGTTATTTCGATTGAGAATCATTTGAGACCCCTTTTATCGGTAAACACTAACCTGAAACCTTACCAACTCATGTTGTTTTCCTGTAAAATTGAATTTTTGCCTGACTTGTTACATAGTAAAATGTCAGAAACAAAATAAAAACTAAAAGAGCCATTGCTATCAATATATGTTTAGTGTCCATATTTAAGTGACGTGTGAATGCTAGTATGTGCTTCTCTCATTATTTTGCCCATTTTTGGATTATTTTTGTAAATCTCCTGCATCAGTGTGTATTTTAAACATTGCCTTAATACTATTAGCTTTCTGAATGGCCTGTTGGGAGAAACCTTTGCACAAGTACATAAAAGACAGCAAACCCAAGTTCAATGTCTGGCATGCAGGGAGCTATCAGAGAGAGCAAATGAGGCACTACAATTGTCCTCAGTACTTTGAGCATTGCGTCTTCCAGTGAGAAATGTGTCTTGGCATTCCCCGAAGGGAAGTAGCTTATTTTCAGGGTGAAGGTGGCATGATGTGACATTACCTCCTGGAGCCCTCTCACATCAGCTGCAGAAACTTGAACTCAGACTGGTTTCTTTATCAGTTATGCAGTATGTCTGAGTCACAACTGAGCCGAAACTGTCTCTCAGTGATACATAATGTGCAGAACAATTAAAATATAAATACTGACTGTTGTAAATGAGTGGGAGGCTGGTCTTTTCCCCACATGAGAGAGCGAGTTAAGTTATAGTTTTTCTCTTTCCCTCTATAGGCAGGCCCCTCACATGGGGAGGCAATGGCCTGGTGGTATTATCACTATTAATCCTGCCATGGCAGGTTGTGGAAAATGAATTCAATAAAAAATATCTGGAATTAAGAATCTACTGATGACCATGAAACCATTGTCAATTGTCAGAAAAACCCATCTGGTTCACTAATGCCCTTCAGGGAAGGAAATCTGCTATCCTTAACTGGTCTGGCCGACATGTGACTCCAGAGCCACAGCAGTGTGGTTGACTCTCAGCTGCCCTCTGAAATGGCCAAGCAAGTCACTCAGTTGTATCAATTGCTACAAAATCTCAACAAAGAAATGAAACTGAATGGAATCAGTAAATGAACCACCTGGCATCAACCTAAGCACTGGAACAGACAGCGGCAAAACAAACAGCCCTGTCGACCCTGCAAAGTCTTCCTTACTAATATCTGGGGGCTAGTGCCAAAACTAGGAGAGCTGTATCATAGTCAAGCAAGAGCCTGACGTAGTCATTCTCACAGAATCATACCTTACAGGTAACATCCCAGGCACCACAATACCATCACTGGATATGTCCTGTACCACTGGCAGGACGGACCCAGCAGAGGTGGTGGTCAGTGGTTGGGAGGGAGTTGCTCTGGGAATCTTCAACATTGACTCCAGACCCCATGAAGTCTCATGGCTTTAGGTTAAACATGGGCAAGGAAACCTCTGACTGGTTACCACATATTGTCCTTCTTCAGCTGATGAATCAGTACTCATCCATGTTGAACAACACTTGGAGGAAGCACTGAGGATGGTAAGGGTGCAAAATGTACTCTGGGTGAGGGATTTCAGTGTCCACCACCAAGAGTGGCTTGGCAACAGCAGTAAAGAATATAACTGTTGGACTGAGTCCGCGACAGGTGCTGAGGGAACAACAAGAAAAATCATACTTGACCTCATCCTTACCAACCTGCCGGCTGCAGATGCATCTGTCCATGACAGTGTCAGTAAGAGTGACCACTGCACAGTCCCTGTAGAGATGAAGTCCCGCCTTCTCATTGACAATAACCTCCATTGTGTTGTGTGAAACTATCACTGTGCTAAATGGGACAGACTTTGAACAGATCTAGCAACTCAAGATTGGGCATCCATGAAGCACTGTGGGCCAACAACAGCTGTGGAACTGTACTCCAGCAAATTCTGCAACCTCATGGCCCAGTATATGTCCCACTCAATCATTACCATCAAGCCAGGGGATGAACCCTGGTTCAATGGAGAGTGCAGGAGGGCATGCCAAGAGCAGCACCAGGCATACATAAAATGAGGTGTCAACCTGGTGTAGTTACAACACAGGACTACTTGTGTGCCAAACAGCATAAACAGCAAGTGATAGAGCTGAGTGATCCTACAACCAACAGATCAGATCTAAGCTCTGCAATCCTTCCACATCCTGTCGTGAATGGTGGTGGACAATTAAATAACTCACTGGAGGAGGAGGCTTCACAAATATCCCCATCCTCAGTGATGGTGGAGTGCAGCACATGAGTGCAAAAGATAAGGCTGAAGCATTCGCAGCAATCTTCAGCCAGAGGTGCCGAGTGGGTGATCCATCTCGGCCTCCTCCAGCAGTCCCCAGCATCTCAGATGCTTGCCTCCAGCCAATTGGATTAATTCCACGTGATATCAAAAAATGGTTGGAGGCACTGGATACTGCAAAGGCAATGGGCCCTGATAACATTCTGGCAATAGTACTGAAGACTTGTGCTCCAGAACTTGCTGCTCCCCTCGCCAAGTTCTTCCAGTACAGTTACAACACTGGCATCTACCTGACAATGTGGAAAACTGTCCAGGTATGTCCTGTACACAAAAGGCAGGGCAAATCCAATCCAACCAATTACTGTCCCATCTCGATGATCAGCAAAGTGATGGAGGGGTAATCATCACCAGCATTATGAAGCACCTGTTCAGCAACAACCTGCTCAGTGACACCCAATTTGGGTTTTGCCAGGGTCACTGAGCTCCTGGCCTCATTCCAGCCTTAGATCAAACATGGACAAAAGAACTGAGTGACAGCCCTTGACATCAAGGCCACATTCGGACCGGGTGTGGCATCAAGGAGCCCTAACAAAACTGGAATCAATGGATATCTGGGGGTAGACTCTCCACTGGTTGGAGTCATACTTAGTACATACAAAAATGGTTGCAGTTGTGGGGGGGTTAGCCTTCTCAGCTCCAGGACATCTCTGCAGGAGCCCTTCAGGATAGTGTCCTAGGCCCAACCATCTTCAACTGCTTCATCAATGACCTTCCCCCATCACAAGGTCAGAAGTGGAGATGTTCGCCGATGATTGCACAATGTTCAGCATTATTCGCAACTCCTCAGATACTGAAGCAGTCCATGTTCAAATGCAACACGATCTGGATAATATCCAGGTTTTGGCTGACAAATGACAAATAACGTTTGCGCCACAATAATGCCAGGCAATGACCAGCACCAATAAGAGACAATCCAACTACCGCCCCTCGACATTCAATGGTGTAACCATCACTGAATTCCCACTGTCAACATCCTTGGGGTTACCATTGACCAGAAACTCAACTGGACTCGCCACATAAACACCGTGGCTACAAGAGCAGGTCAGAGGCTAGGAATACTGCAGTGAGTAACTCACCTCCTGACTCCCCAAAGCCTGTCTACCATCTACAAGGCACAAGTCAGGAGTGTGGTGGAATACTCCCCACTTGCCTGGATGGGTGCAGCTCCAACAACACTCAAGGAGTTTGACAAAGTAGCCTGTTTGAATGGCATCACATCATGCAGAAATTCACCAAATATCCTTAGACAGCACTTTCCAAACCCATAACCACTTCCATCGAGAAGAACAAGGGAAGCAGATACATGGGAGCACCACCACCTGCAAGTTCACCTCCAAGCCACTCACCACCCTGACTTAGAAATATATTGCCGTTCCTTCACAGTCGCTGGGTCAAAATCCTGGAATTCGCTCCCGAATGGCCTTGTGGGTCAACCCACAGCACGGGGACTGTAGCATTTCAAGAAGGCAGCTCACCACCACCTTCTCAAGGGCAAATAGGGATGCCCTTGAGAAGGTGGTGGGCATGATCCATCTATGCATTTAATGTAGGTGTTAGCATCAGTATTAGAAAGGTGCACAGTGAGGTTAAATTCAAGCAGTTATACAGAACAAAATGAATCAGATATCTCAGATAAAAACGGGAAATACTCAACTGGTCAGAGGAGTATCTGTGGAGAGGAAAGCACAGTTAATGTTTCCGGTCTGTGGCTACTTATTAAACAGCCAGAAAACCCCCTGCCCCCGATTCAATACATAACTACTCCAATGGTTCATTTTGATCATTTTGTCTCTATAGGACAAAGATACTTTAAACCCAAGATTTCCTTCACATTAGTAGCTCCAAAACTAAGAAGCTTCGCAATAGTCTGGAGATTTGATGATTCTTTCTGCCATACAATCATAGATTGGTACAATACATGATGTTCTTTAGCCCATTCTGCTTGTGCCAGGGTTTTGATAAAGCTTTTCAGTTAATCCCTGTTCTTTCTCCATTGTTCTGAAAGCTTTTCCCTTCAAATGTTTTCCCAATCCCTTTTGCTTGTTGCTGTCGAATTTGCTGCCACCATGCTTTCAGGTTGCAACAGCCAGCTGTGTAAAACAACAGCCCAGAACTTCTGATCTCCAGATGGCCATTCCCCAGAGGTGCCCTCTAAAGATGCACGAGCACTGACCACGTGGGAATTGCTGGGGAAGTTTGGACTTTCAATGGGTAATTCCCTTGCATCTTGAACCTGCCGAAACTCTGATATAAAGCCAGACACTTCGGATGTTTCCAACCCTGAAACAATTGAACCATAGCAATTGGGGGCTCTCTATATTTCTTGATTGATTTGGGGTTATTGAACTCAAAGACAGTGGTGAGCATATTTTGTGGTTTCTTTTCAGATGTTGTATTCAGGTTTAAAATGTTCTCCAAAGCAGTCTTCAAGACACACAACAATACACAATCGCCAAGCAGAAACTGATAACCAAGTTTCGCACTACATGTAACCATTCTGCCTGGGTTTGCAAAATCCTACTAACTGTCCTGAAACAATTCACATCTCTTTAATCTGTGATTATCCCTCTCTCCATGCACACTGTTTGTACCTGTAAAGGTTCGCATTCCAACCATTCTTCACATTCCAATCTGTGATTATCTTGCAATTGTGTCTTTGCCTATATATGCCGTGTTTGTGAACCTACCCTCACTCACCTCATGAAGGAGCAGCGCTCCAAAAGCTCGTGATTCCAAATAAACCTATTGGATTTTAACCTGGTGTTGTGAGACTTCTTACAGGTTTAAATAGGAAGTGACTTGTAGATAATGGCTCTTTCAGAAGCTACAAAGTTCCTGGGGATGGAAGAAGTTACGCAAGGTGGTTTGCAAAAGGTCACTAAAACAAAGTTTTTGGAATTGTAAAAACATGACAGTAGGATTAGTAAATTAGCGATGACACAATTATGGGGTGGATGGTTAACAGTGAGTTAGTACGTCTTGGATTACAGGAAGATATAGACGGGATGGCCAAATGGGCACATAAGTGGCAGATGGAATTTAACCCTGTAAACTGCAAAGTGATACACTTTGGAAGAAGTGGTTGACAAGGAACTATTCAATGAACAGAATGATACTAGGCCGTTCTGACGAATAAAGGGACCTTGACGTGTTTGTCCATAGATCTCTGAAGGTGGAAGGGCATGTTAGTGGAGTGATGAAAAAGGCATATGAGACACTTGCCTTTATCAATCGAGGCATAGATTACAAACGCAGGGAGGTCATGATGCAGTTATGTAGAACTTTGGTGAGATCCCAGCCAGAGTACTGTGTGCAGTTTTAGTTTCCCTATTATAGAAAGGATGTGATTGCACTGGAGAGGGTGCAGAGGAGATTCACCAGGATGTTGCCTGAGATGGAACATTTAAGTTATGAAGAGAGGTTGGATAGATTTGAGTTGTTTTTGTTAGAGCAGAGAAGACTGAGGGGCAAATTATTGCGGATGCTGGAATCTGAAACCAAAAGAGAAAATGCTGGAAAATCTCAGTAGGTCTGGCAGCATCTGTAAAAAGAGAAAAGAGCTGACATTTCGAGTCCAGACGACCCTTTGTCAAAGCATAGAAAGTGGGAGATATTTATACTGCCATAGAATCCAGGGAAAAGACTGCTAATAGCTGTCCAAAGAGAGAATAAAGGGTGTGAATAGCCAAACAGCAGAGAAGCTGTAAACTGTGACAGATGTGGAAATGGGACAGAGGTAGAATGTAGAAAAGAGTAAGCGGGGGAGGGGGAGAAAAGGTAAGGGAAGGGGGATGAAGTAAGGGGAAGGAAAGAGTGGGGGGGGAAGAAAATACTGAGAGGCAACCTGATCGAGGTGTACAGGATTATGAAGGACATGGACAGAGTGGAAATGGAGCAGCTGTTCCCTTTAGTTGAAGGGTCAGTCATGAGGGGACACAAGTTCAACGTGAGGGACAGGAGGTTTAGGGAGGATGTGAGGAAAAACATTTTTACCCAGAGGATGGTGATGGTCTGGAATGCGCTGCTTGGGAGGGTGGTAGTGGCAGGTTGCCTCACATCCTGTAAAAAGTACCTGGATGAGAACTTGGCACATCATAACATTCAAAGCTACGGGCCAAGTGCTGGTAAATTGGGTTAGGTGGGAGTTCAGGTTTTGGTGCAGATTCAATGGGCTGAAGGGCTTCTTCTGCGCTGTGTGATTCTGTGATTCCGTGACTTACAAATGCCAATTCACTTTGTCCTGGATTATTTATTGAGAGGATGATTTGGGGATGGACGGCGAGGGTGTGGGGGGAGGGTGGGTTCAAAATGGAAAACACATGAGCACTTAGCGAAGCCATCCCAAATCTGCCGAAATCCACATTTAAACGGAGTCTTTCTCTTGCTTGCATGCAATTTCCCTTTGGGTTGAAGTGATCTTTCACTGACTTTCAAAATTAGTAGCACATCTGAGGATTTCCCTGAAACTCAGCATTGAAACCAAGGTGAGAACATAATGGCAACTGAGGGGGCAGAATCAAAATTATAGAAATACTGCAATAAATACCAGAAATTCCAGCTGTTTTCCCACCGTTAACCACCAGAAAGCAGAGAGTCGGGGTAAATGTGTCTTTTATTGGTTGGCCAGTAACTAGTGGTCTGAGACAGGGTTCGGTCCTTGGGCCCCAACTATTTACAATCTATATTAATGACTTAGTCGCAGGGATAGAATGTATTAAAGCCAAATTTGCAGATGACACTTAAATAGGTGGGATAGTAATTTGCTATAAAGAAATAAGTGATTTACAAATCAATATGGATAGGTTAGGTGAATGGGCCAACATTTGGCAGATGGAGTTTAATATGGACAAATGTGCGGTTATCCATTTTGGTCAGAAAAATAGAAAGGTGACTTATTATCTAAATGGAGAGAGACTTCAAGTTGCTTCAGTGCAGAGGGATATGGGTTTCCTCGTGACTGAATCACAGAAAACTAGTATGCAGGTACAGCAGGAAGGCAAATGGAATTCAAGCATTTATTATTAAAGGAAAAGAGTATAAAAGTAAGGAAGTGTTGCTGCAACTGTATAAGGCAGTTGTGAGACCGCACCTGGAGTATTGTGCACAGTTTTGGTCCCTTTACTTGAGGAGTGATGTAGTTACATTGGAGGCAGTTCAGAAGAGATTTGCTAGACTGATTTTAGAGATGAGGGGCTTGTCTTATGAAGAAAGATTGAGCAGTTTTACGCCTAAACTGTCTAGAGTTTAGAAGAATTAGGGGAGATCTAATTGATATAAGATGCTAAAGGGGATCATCAGGGTAGACATAGAGAGGATGCTTCCACTTGTGGGGCAATCTAAAACAAGAGTCATAGTTTTAGGTTAAGGGGTAATAGATTTATAAAAGAGATGAGCAAAAATTACTTCTCTCAAGGAATTGTGAATCTGTGGAATTCACTACACCAGAGTGTGGTGGATGCCAGGACATTGAATAAATTTGAGGAGGATATAGACAGATTTTTAATTGGCAATGGAGGGTTATGGAAAATGGGCAGGAAAGTAGGGCGGCACAGTGGTAAGTACTGCTGCCTCCCAGCGCCAGGGACCTGGGTTCAATTCCAGCTTCGGGTGACTGTCTGTGTGAAGTTTGCACATTCTCCCCGTGTCTGCGTGGGTTTCCTTTGACAGTCCAAAGATGTGCGGGTTAGGTTAACTGCTGAATTGCCCCTTAGTGTCAGGGAGATTAACAGGGTAAATATGTGGGGTTACAGGGATAGATCTTGGGTGGGATTGTTGTTAGTGCAGGCTTGATGGGCCCAATGGCCTCTTTCTGCACTATAGGGATTCCATGATTCTAAGTGGAATTGAGGCTGGGACAAGATCAGCCATGATCGTATCAAGTGGCGGAGCAGATTTGATGGGCTAAATTGCCTACTCCTGCTCCTAGATCTTTTGTTCTTATAAAAGAGTTGTTCAGAACACTTTTGATAGATGTTTGCTTTCCACAGGTTGGAGGTTTTCTGAATCACATCAGAGTGGGTGGCCCATTAGGATCTTAGTTTGGATTTTGGATGAAGATCTAATGACTCCACCTGTGTAAGCAAAGCAACAAGAGTCTGCTCTGTCGCTCAACAGCAGAGCTGCTAACATGGGGTGCTCCCCAGAACACAGAGCATATCAGCAGGGACTGAACTTCTGTGGCACGTTCAAGCAGCAGTGCTTCAGGTGACTCTGTTTGTTGTGTCAGGTGGCAGACCTCTTGAGCTTGTTAGAAGAAGACCTGTTGCCTGCTGGTCCTCATGATCACCAGTGGCTGGCAAAGTCACTCCATCCTCAACTGCTTCCAGATCCTTCCAGGGTGCAACTTGAAACATTTCTGAGATCTCTGAGTCAGTAACCCACAAATGCATAAGGCTGATGGCTTGGTTGAGAGGGTTGGCAGTTATGTGACATTTAGTGTGATGAGTCAGAATGAATGGGCACACGGGTTTGCATTGACAGGTACATCAACTGCACATACTTAGAATTTGTGCACTTTTGTATTAATCAGGAGCACCTGTAACCCTTCAGGCATCCATTCCATCATTATACTGGTGATGTACAACTAAAGAAAGATATTTCTGCATGATTCCCAGGGAGGCACAAAGATTCCTCTGATCTGTGGCATCCCAAACTCCTTGATGTCTTTGAACCTGAAAGCACACTTAAGGGCTGGATGCTAGGAGACAGCAGATGTCCACTTCAAACTTAACAAATGATATCCATCAGAAACCTGACCAATGGGGTTCAGTAGTGAATGGCATATAATAACCAGCTATGTGAACAAGCCATTGGTGTATTGGATATGTGTCTACGGTGCCCAGGTGGATCTCAAAGCTTCCTTCAGTATGTGCTGACAAAGATGTTCAGAATGGTTGTGGCGGACTCTACTCAACATCAAATTCTGCTCAAACTCCATTTTCAAGTGTGCTGATGACACCACCATAGTGGGTCGGATCTCAAACAACGATGAGACAGACTACAGGAAAGAGAGAGAATCTGGTGAAATAGTGCAACAACAATAATCTCTCCCTCAATATCAATAAAGCGAAGGAGATAGTCATCGACTTCAGGAAGCGTAGTGGAGGACATGTCCCTGTCTACATCAATGGTGATGAAGTGGAAATTGTTGATAGCTTCAGGTTTCTCAGTGTCCAGATCACCAACAAACCTGTCCTGGTCCCTCCACGCTGACACTATAATTAGGAAAGCACACCAATGCCTCTACTATATCAGGAGGCTAAGGAAATTTGGTATGTCCTCTCCGACTCTCACTAATTTCTACAGATGCACTATAGAAAGCATCCTTTCTGGGTGTATCCCAGCTTGGTTTGGCTCTTACTCTGACCAAGATCACAAGAAACTACAAAGGGTTGTGAACGTAGCCCAGTCCATCATGCAGAGCTGATGAAAGGTCATCTAGACTCAAAATGTTGGCTCTATTCTCTGCCCATAGATGCTGTCGGACCTGCTGAGACTTTCCAGCATTTTCTGTTTTTATTTGAATCCATCTAGCTCGTTCACCTTTGACCCTGTGTGATTTAATCTTTTGCACCAGCCTACCATGAGGGACTTTGAAAAGTACTTTCCTAAAGTCCATGTAGACAACATCCACAGCCCTTCCCTCATCAATCATTTTTTTCACCTCTTCAAAAAACTCAATCCAATTAGGGAGACATTACCTCCCTCGTATAAAACAATGCTGTCTATCACTAATAAAACCATTCAGTTCCAATGTGTATAGATCCTATCCCTATGAATCTTCTCCAACAACTTCACTATCACTGACATCAAGCTCACTGGCCTATAATTACCCAGGTTATTCTTGCTACCCTTCTTAAATAACGGGGCAACATTAGCTATCCTCCAATCCTCTGGGACCTCACCTGTGGCCAACAAGAAAACAAAAATTCTGTTAGAGGCCCAGCAATTTCCTCTCTTGTCTCCCTCAGTAATCTGGGATAGATGCCATCTAGCCTGGGGATTTGTCTATTTTAATGCTTTTTATTACATCTAACACTTCCTCTCTCATAATGATGACTTGCTCCAGAGGGTTTACATTCCCCTCTGAGACACCATCAATCAACGTGTCCCTCTCTTTTGTGAATACTGATGCAAAGTATCCATTAAGGATCTCACCCTTTCCTTTAGTTCTATGTATAATTTCCCTCCTTTGTCCTTGAGTGGACCAACTCTTTTTCTAGCTATCCTCGTGTTCCTAATATATGTATAAAATGCCTTGGGATTCTCCTTAATCTGCCTGCCAAGGACATTTTGTGACCCTTTTTTGCCCTCCTAACTCCCTGTTTGAGCTCTTTTCTTCTTTCCCTGTATTCTTCAAGTGCTTCATCTGTTTTTAGTTGCCTAGACCTTATGTATGCATCCTTTTTCTTTTTGACTAGATTTGCAATTTGCCTGGTCATTCCGTTCCCGAATCCTGTCTTTCCTGTCCTTCCTTTCACAGGCACATGTCTGTCCTGCACTCTGATCAACTGATCCTTAAATGACTCCCACATGCCAGATGTGGATTTACCCTCAAACAGCCTCTCCCAAATAACGGCCTCCAAATCCTGCCTAATCAGGTTGTAGTTAACCTTCCCCCAATTTAGCACCTTAATCCTAGGGCAACACTTGTGCTTTTCCACGAGTATCCAAAGACTTACAGAATTGTTGTCACTGTTCACCACATGCTCCCCCGCTGCAACTTTGATGAACTGGCCGGGCTCATTCCTTAGTTTCAGGTCCAGTATAGCCCCCTCTCTAGTCAGACTATCTACATATTGTTCCAAAAAACCTTCCAAGACACAATTAACAAATTCCTCACCATCCCGACCCCTAGCCCAAAAGGATTTCCAGTCAATAAGAGGAAAATTACAGTCTTCCACTACATCTGTCCAGAATTTGCTTACATATCCATTCTTCAACTTCCCGTGGGGTGTTGGGAGGCCTGTAGTACACTCCCATCACAGTGACTGCCCCCTTTCTGTTTCTGAGCTCTACCTACTGTGTCTCGTTGCATGATTCTTCCAAGGTGTCCTCCCTCTGCACAGCTGTAATATGTTCCCTAACCAGTATTGCAACTCCCCTACCTCTTTTGCCTTACCCTATGTCTTGCCTAAAACACCTATATCCCGGAACAGTTAACTGCCAGTCCTGTCCCTCTTTTAACCAAGACTCCGTTCTGCAATCGCATCCAAGTTCCACACATGAATCAAGGCTCTAAGTTCATCTGTCTTACCTGTTATACTCCCTATATTGAAGCAGATGCACTCTCCAGGCCCACTGAGTTCGACCGCCCCCAGCCTGCTCTTCCTCTTAGCTAGCCTGGCCTTGGTCCCATGCTCATCCCCAGTCTCTACACTTGCTGACCTACTGATTTGATTCTCACCCCCGCCACACAAGTTTAAACCCACCCGAACCATACTAGAAAACCTCCCAGCCAGGATATGGGTGCCCCAGCAGTTCTGGTGTAACCCTTCCTTCTTGTACAAGCCCCACATTCCCTGGACGACATGCCAATGATCCACAAATCTGAAGCCTTCCCTTGAGTAGCATGGCCAATAAACCTAACTCACAGATCTTTGGACTTTTGGGAGGAAACCAGAGCACCCGGAGGAAACCCACGCAAACACGGGAAGAATGAGCAAACTCCACACAGTTACCCAAGGCCGGAATCGAACCCAGGAGGCAGAAATGCTAACCATTGTGCCACCGTGCCGAATGACCAAACCGCTCAATATTCATTCCAGACCTTCTCTCATAGTGGAGTATTTCTCTTGCTCAAAATAGATTTTCATGACATTGCCCCCAGGAAGCTGTGTGGCCAGCCTTGTAGACAGTATTAACACACCCTTCATCCTGCAGCTGCTCCTGACGTATCTGTTGATACATCCAATTACTGTCAGTGACTTACAGAAAGTAAGCCTCGAGTTCATTGACCAGGTTGACATCGTGTGTCACAAGTTGGTCAACTGTGGCCCTGGATAGCGGGTCTGCACTCATTTGATATTTCACCTGAACATATACTGAATCATCCATGAAGGATGCGAGATGCAAGTGGAATCGTTGAATTCTGGGGTGCACCTTCGCAAATTCCTTCTTGACTAACAATGAGACCAATGTGTCATGGAGGTTTATAGCATGGAAACAGGCCCTTCGGCCCAACTTGTCCATGCCACCCACTTTTTACCACTAAGCTAGTCCCAATTGCTCGCATTTAACCCATATCCCTCTATACCCATCTTACCCACTGTCTAAATGCTTTTTAAAAGACAAAATTGTACCTGCCTCTACTACTGTCTCTTGCAGCTCATTCCAGACACTCACCACCCTCCGAGTGAAAAAATTGCCTCTCTGGACCCTTTTGTATCTCTCCCCTCACCTTAAACATATGCCGTCTAGTTTTAGACTCTCCTACCTTTGGGAAAAGATGTTTACTCTCTATCTTATCTATGCCCCTCATTAATTTATAGATTTCTATAAGATCACCCCTAAGCCTCTTACTCTCCAGGGAAAAAAGTCCCAGTCTATCCTGCTTTCTCCTTTTAACTCAAACCATCAAGTTCCAGTAGCATCCTAGTAACCTTTCCTGCACTCTTTCTAGTTTAATAATATCTTTTCCATAAAAGGGTGACCAAAACTGTACACAGTATTCCAAGTGTGGCCTTACTAATGTCTTGTACTACTTCAACAAGATGTCCCAACTCCTGTATTCAATGCTCTGACCGATGAAACCAAGCATGCCACCTCTGTCCACTTCTCACTCCACTTTCAAGGAGCTAAGAATCTGTACTCCTAGATTTCTTTGTTGTATCACTCTCCCCAATGCCTTACCATTAACTGAGTAAGTCCTGCTCCAATTTGATCAACCAAAGTGCATCACCTCACATTTATCTAAATTAAACTCCATCTGCCATTCATTGGCCCACTAGCCCAATTGATCAAGATCCCGTTGCAATCCTAGACTCTTCATCCTTCTTCACTGTTCACTATGCCATCAATCTTGATGTCATTTGCAAACTTACTAACCATGCCTCCTAAATTCTCATCCAAATCATTAATATAAATAACAAATAACAGGTCCCTGAGGCACATCTCTGGTCACAGGCCTCCAGCCTGATAAACAATCCTTTACAACCACACTCTGTCTTCTGTAGCACAGTAGCACAGTGGTTAGCACTGCTGCTTCACAGCTCCAGGGACCTGGGTTCGATTCCCGGCTTGGGTCACTTTCAGTGTGGAGTTTGCACATTCTCTTCATGTCTGCGTGGGTTTCCTCCGGGTGCTCCGGTTTCCTCCCACAGTCCAAAGATGTGCGGGTTAGGTTGATTGGCCATGCTAAAATTGCCCTTAGTGTCCTGGGGTGCGTAGGTTAGAGGGATTGGTAGGTAAATATGTAGGGATATGGGGGTAGGGCCTGGGTGGGATTGTGGTCGGTGCAGACTCGATGGGCCGAATGGCCTTTCTCTGTGCTGTAGGGTTTCTAATTTTGTATCCAATTGGCTGCCTCACCCTGGATCCCGTGAGATTTAACCTTATGCAACAACCTACCTTGCGGTACTTTGTCAAAGGCCTTGCTAAAGTCCATGTGTACAATGTCAACTGCACTGCCCTCATCTATCTTCTTGGTTACTCCTTCAAAAAACTCCATCAAATTCGTGAGACATGATTTTCCACTCACAAAGCCATGCTGACTCTCCCTAATCAGTCCTTGCCTCTATAAATGCCTGTAGATCCTATCTCTCAGAATACCTTCTAACATCTTACCCACTCCAGACGTCAGGCTCACTCCCAGGATTTTCCCTGCAACCCTTCTTAAACAAAGACACAACATTTGGTACCCTCCAATCACGGCACCTCACCTGCACCTGTCAATGATTCAAATACCTCTGTTTGGGGATCTGCAATTTCCTCCCTAGCCTCCCACAATGTCCTGGGATACGTTTCATCAGGTCCTGAGGATCTGTCTACCTTGATGCGCTTTAAGACTTCTAGCGCCTCCTTCTCTGTAATATGTACACTCCACAAGACATCACCATTTCCCCAAGTTCCCTAACATCCATGCCTTTCTCAACAGTAAATACCGAAGAGAAATATTCATTTAGGATCTCACCCATCTCTTGTGGATCCGCACATAGATGACCTTGTTGATCCTTAAGAGGCTCTACTCTCTCCCTAGTTACTCTCTTACCCTTTATGTATTTGTAGAAGCTCTTGGGATTCTTCTTTGCCTTATGTGCCAAAGCAATCTCATGTCTCTATTTGCCCTCCTGATTTTTTTAAACTCTTTTCCAACAACTTCTGTACTCTTCAAGAGATCCACTTGATCCCAGCTGCTTATGCATGTTATGTGCCTCCACCTTCTTTTTGACCAGGGCCTCAATATCCTGAGTCATCCATGGTTCCCTACTTCTACCAGCCTTGCTCTTCACTCTAAAAGGAATGTACTTACTCTGAACCCTGGCTAACACACTTTTGAAAGCCTCCCACTTACCAGCCATACCTTTGCCTGCCAACAGACTCCCCCAATCAACTTTTGAAAGTTCTTGTCTAATACCATCAAAGTTTGCCTTACCCCAATTTAGAATTTTATCTTTTGGGCCAGACCTATCATTCTCCATAGCTATCTTAAAATTAATGGAATTATGGTCACTGGTCTGAAAGTGATCCCTCACCAACACTTCTGTCACCTGCCCTCCCTTATTTCCCAAGAGGAGGTCAAGTTTTGCCCCCTCTCTAGTCAGGCCATCCACATACTGAATGAGAAATTCCTCTTGAATACACTCAACAAATTTCTCTCCATCCAATCCCCTAATGCTATGGCTGTCCCAGTCAATGTTGGGAATGTTAAAATCCCCAACTATTACCACCCTATTTTTCTTGCAGTTATCTGTAATCTCCTTACATATTTGCTCCTCAATTTCCCACTGACTATTTGGGAGTACAATCCTATCAAAATGATCTCTCCCTTCTTATTTTTCAGTTCTACCCATATAGACTCAGTGGGCGAACTCTCAGATATATCCCCTCTCAGGATTGCCGTGATGTTCTCCCTAATCAAAAGTGCAACTGCCCCTCCTCTCTTACCCCTGGTTCTAACTTTCCTATAGCATTTGTACCCTGGAACATTGAGCTGCCAGTCCTGCCCTTCCCTTAGCCATGTTTCAGCAATAGCTACAATATCCCAGTCCCATGTACCCATCCATGCCCTGAGTTTATCTGCCTTGCCCGTCAGGCCTCTTGCATTGAAATAAACGCAGTTTAATTTAGACTTCCCTTGCTCTCTGCCCTCCTTTCTCAGACCATCTGCCCGGTCTTGTTTTGTACACTCTCCCTGTGTTTGATTTATTTTGGCTTTACTGGACCCATTCTCTGAGTTCGCCACAGGCTTTGTCTTTACAGTTTATGATCTGTACTGATGGTGACTTACAGGCAACAATGTAGTCAGAGAATTTCTCAGGAGCCCATGTGACTGTGAGTGTGCCCTTTTCAATAATGGATTACCTCATATCCGTGTCTAACAACCTCCTAGCTACACTAGTCAGTGGCATTCATGTAGTTACTCTTGTAACTATGTCGATGAGTCATCCATTGCTATGGTCAAGGGTGTAATGAGTCAGGATATCTGGTGAGAGCAGCATGTCTTTGATCTGATAGAATGCTTGCTCTTATTGCGTATCCCAGCACCACACCTGGCCCTCTCTGAGAAGGTGTAGCAGGGGCTACCTGTGCCAGTTTGGGAAGAAATATCACCAGCTGGTTCATCATGTCTAGGAATCTTTGAAGGCCTGGAATGGATGATGAGGTCAGAAACTCGTTGATTACCTTCTTTTTGTGTGAGTCCTCCATGATGTCTTTGCTGCTCACAGTATTTCATAAGGATGAATGGAGGTCTTAAAGAAGTTATATTTCTTGTTCAACATCAACTCTGCTTCCTACAAGCTTTCCAAGACAGCTGTTCCTCGATGTTCATACCATGGACAAAGACATCATCCATGTGGCAGGTGACACCATTTAGCCCTTGGAATCTGGAATTAAGAATCTACTGACGACCATGAAACCACAGTCGGAAAAACCCATCTCGTTCATTAATGTCAACATTTCCCCCTCGACTCTGCCACTTTCTCAAAAATGTCTGCCTGCTTATCTGACATTATTTTTAATATTCACTTGTGGGAAATAGGTGTCACTGGCTGGCCAGCATTTATTACCCATCCCTAGTTGCCCTTGGAGGGCAGTTGAGAGTCAACCACATTGCTCTGGCTCTGGAGTCACATGTAAGCCAGACCGGGTAAGGACGGCAGATTTCCTTCCCTAAAGGACATTAGTGAACCAGATGGGTTTTTCCGACAATCGACAATGGTTTCATGGTCATCAGTAGATTGATGAGGTAATGGATTACCTCAATATCCGTGTCTAATAGCTTCCTAGCTACACTAGTCAGTGGCATTCATGTAGCTGAGTCATCCACTGCTATGATCAGGAGTTAATTGTAATGAGTCAGGATATCTGGTGAGAGTATCAAGTCTTTGACCTGACATCAAAGACATATATGATGAAAATTTCCCGTCCTTACCGGGTCTGGCCCACATGTGACTCCAGAGCCACAGCAATGTGCTTGATTCTCAAGTGCCCTCTGAACAAGAGCAACTAGGAATAGGCAATAAATGCTGGCTGGCCCATGTCCCACGAATGAATAAAAAAAGATGGCCAACATTATATTCTGAAAATTATGGGCGCTGAGGTAACATAAAAGGGCAAATGATTGAAACACAATCTGGCAACGGGGTGATAAAAGTTGAGGGTGGCTTATATTAGGGGTGGCACGGTAGCACAGTGGTTAGCACTGCTGCTTCACAGCTCCAGGGACCTGGGTTCAATTCCCGGCTTGGGTCACTGTCTGTGTGGAGTTTGCACATTCTCCTCGTGTCTGTGTGGGTTTCCTCCGGGTGCTCCGGTTTCCTCCCACAGTCCAAAGATGTGCGGGTTAGGTTGATTGGCCATGCTAAAATTGCCCTTAGGGTCCTGAGATGCATAGGTTAGGGGGATTAGTGGATAAATATGTAGGGATATGGGGGTAGGGCCTGGGTGGGATTGTGGTCAGTGCAGACTCGATGGGCCAAATGGCCTCTTTCTGCACTGTAGGGTTTCTATGATTTCTTGTCTAACGGAGGTGCCAGTAGCTACAATTGGCCTCAAGCTTTGAGAACACTGAGCTGTTGGAGAGTTTAGTCAAGCTGTCATCTCATCCACCAAGGACCTCCTCACCACTGCTTCATTGAGTTATATCACGTCGACACAGATGCAACTGGGACCCATTTGGCTTTGGAACTGGGACCGGCTGGGAATGGCATTCCATTGGTTTGGTGGTTGGGGGTGGGGGGGTTGTCCCCCATCTTGGTCATCTCATCAAGTTGTTGTTGCATTTTCTTCATAAAGGGGTGAGGTATTTTCCCTGGTGTTAACGGGCACATGGGTTTGGCATCATTTCTCAGTGTAATACTGTATGCAGTATTCAGTCACCACAATCCAGTGAAAAATACTGCTGCATTGCAATCAGCTGTTGAGCAACAATAGATTAGTCCACCAGACACATGGAAAACTGTCAGAAATACACTGAATGAAGCTCCTGTATTTTGAATCTAAAGGTGCAATGATTTTGAAATCTGGGAACCAAAAGACATAACATGGTGGTAGAAGGTGTCGGTGAGAAAGACAAACATTATAAACAGACATAATGTTGAATCAGATTGAAAAAGAAATCCAAATTAGTGCTGGAGTTAAAATCTGAGTGACACAAAATGGCTGCCTCTATGATAATGAATGCACAGTTACAGGCCATAATGAATTGGAAGTGGCACGGTGGCATAGTGGTTAGCTCTGCTGCCTCACAGCGCCAAGGATCCAGGTTTGATTCCAGCCTTGGGTACTGTGTGAAGCTTGCACGTTTTCCCTCTGTCTGTGTGGGTTTCCTCCGGATGCTCCAGTTTCCTCCCACAGTCCAAAGATCTGTAGGTTTGGCGGATTGATCATGCTAAATTGCCTCTGAGTGTCCAAAGATGTGAAGGTAAGAGGGATCAACAATGGTAAATGCACAGAGATAGGGTGGAGGGAAGGGCCTGGGTGCGATGCTTTTTGGAGAGTTGATACAGACTTGATGGGCCAAATTCCCCTTTCTGCACTGCAGGGACTCTATGGTTCTATGATGCTGTCGAGGCATTTGAGACGTTTAAAAGAAAATACAGACTGACATTCAATAGCTTGCTAAAGACACGAGTAGAGGAAATGTCAGTTACATCCTTCACCTAGCTGCAACTTGAATTAGATGAAGTGTCTACATTGTATGTGGCTATTTATGAAGTAAGGAGTCTAACAACACCAGGTTAAAGTCCAACAGGTTTATTTGGTAGCAAAAGCCACTAGCTTTTGGAGCGCTGCTCCTTCGTCAGGTGAGTGGGAGATGGAGCAGCGCTCCGAAAGTTCGTGGCGTTTGCTACCAAATAAACCTGTTGGACTTTAACCTGTTGTTGTTAGACTCCTTACTTGTGTTTACCCCAGTCCAACGCCGGCATCTCCACATCATGGCTATTTATGAACACATAGGTCCAATTCAGTCTCGGAGGTTGCCATTTGGTGTTTCTTCATCCCCTGGAAATTTCCAAGTGGCGATGCATCGAATTCTGCAAGGAGTACTGTGCTACTTGGATGACATTCTTATTTCAGCTCTGAACTGGCAGAGCCAGGCTGAAAACGGTGTTCTAAAGTTTGGAAAAGCATGGAGCTCGGGCAAAGGCACAGAAATTTGAAATGATTCCAAACTTTGTGGAGTCTTTCGATCAAACAATAAGAAATGCACCACACGTTTTGGGAATTATGTAAATTCATATCAAATTTGGCAACTTTATTACACCCATTAATTAACTTTTTTTAATTCATTCATGGGATACGGGCATTGTTGGCTAAGCAAACTGCAAGAAATACACTCTGCGCATCCCAAACTGCCCTTGAGTTGAGTGGCTTGCTAGACCACTTCTGAGTCAACCAAGTAAGGATAGCAGATTTCCTCCTCTAAAGTCAGCATTGAACAAGATGGGTCTTTCCAACAATCATTTCATGGTCATAATTCAGCTTTTAATTCCAGATTTATTATTTAATTCAAATTTTACAATCTGCCATGGTGCGATTCGAACCCAGTTCCCCAAAGCATTACCTTGGGTCTCTGGATTACTAGTCCAGTGACAATACCATTTAACCACCATCACCTTCGTTTGGAAGGCTATTCCATGGAATTGGACAAGGGAGTCTGACAAAGCATTCTAGCTGTGTAAAAGTAGCACTTCTCGGCCGTTTGGCTAAGATCAAGTGTAGTTATGCGGATGCTGCACTTGGTTGAGGTCATTGGGTTGCATTTAAGCTTCATATGTTTCATATGAAGCAATTTTTAAAAGCGGTATCTCGGCCTTTTGGTCAAGATGCAAATGAGATCAAGCCTTGGAGGAGGAATTCTCCGCCTACTCCAATCAGCTTGGCTCATGTAGATCAGGCTCAAGACAGGGTAGAGGATTGCATGCCCTGTCTTGTCAGCCTGGATCGGAAATGTCTCAACTTGTTGAGACTCTGAATTGGACTTGATTTGATTGAATTGGAAAAGTATAAAAACAAAAAAAAAGTAAATTGTTAGATGGTACAATGCCCGTACACTATAATGTCTCTCAAAAGATTAAGCCAGGATGCGTCTCATTCGGTGTAGGTGCTGTGATCTCTCAGCTGTTGGATAATGGTGAGGGGAGTGCGATTGTGTTTGCTTCAGTGCCTTGAACAAATGGAAAGGCCTTGTTGGATAAAACCTCTCCTCAGGTTCAGGCCCACATGGCTCAAGCTTGGCACGGTGGCACAGTGGTTAGCACTGCTGCCTCACAGTGCCAGGGATCCGGGTTCAATTCCGGCCTCGGGTCACTGTCTGTGTGGAGTTTGCCCATGTCTGCGTGGGTTACCTCCGGGTGCTCCGGTTCCTCCCACAGCCCAAAGTTGTGCGGGTTAGGTTGATTGGCCATGCTAAAAATTGACACTAGTGTCAGGGGGATTAGCAGGGTAAATGTGTGTGGTTACGGGAATAGGGCCTGAGTGGGATGTGGTCGGTACAGACTGGATGGACCGAATGGCCTCCTTGTGTATTGTAGTGATTCTATGATTCTGTTCTAAGGTCCTGTCCCCAGTTCTGAAAAGTTGATTAAAGAACGGAGATATCCCCTTAGGAATAGGAAACCAGTGGTTAAGTTTAATTTGTAATTGAAAATCAAGGAATGTATATAAGTTGTATGGATATTGATCGTTGTGTAACTTTTTCATTAAGGAGCAGGAAATGTAAGTGCACCCTCTTGTGGCCATCTGTATATGTAGTTACATGAATCAAAGCTTGAACCAACAAGTGGGTACTTGAACTTCATGTGTGATGGGAATATATGAATAAATAGGTAGAATTCACATGTATTAAGGATACTATACTTTAGAATTGAGAAAGTGGACACATATTCAAGTGTAGCCATTTTACCCACAAGACTTGTGGGGCAGCGCTTGCTGACAGCTTTAGTTTCAACAGGTGTTAAAGAGACCTTGACTGTGCCACACACAAAGTAACACCAGGGCCTTTCAAGTTCTCTTCACACTAATAAAGATAAGAAAAAGCACCAGTCGTTTTCAAAGGAACTTTACAAGCTTTTACGACAGCATTGCCTTCCCTTATCTATTCAGAAGTCATTCATAGATCTTCATGGAATAGAATCACAGAACCCTACAGTGCAGAAGGAAGCCATTCGGCCAACTCACCGACAGAGCTTCTTACCCAGGCCTACCCCACTCCCCACCCTATCCCTGTAACCCCACATATTTAACCCGCTAATCCACCCATAAGACATAGGAGCAGAATTAGGCCACTCGGCCCGTTGAATCTGCTCCGCCATTCAATCAAGGCTGATACTTTTCTCCCAATCTGCGCACCTTTGGACTGTGGGAGGAAACTGGAGCACCCGGAGGAAATCAAACAGTGACTGAATCGAATCCAGGTCCCTGGTGCTGAGAGGCAGCAGTGCTAACCACTGTGCCACAGCAAATTAGAAAAGAAAAAGGCTTTAAAAATCTATTCTATAAAAAAATTTGAAACACATATTTTAGAGCACTATGACCATGTATCTGGCTCATAATGTAAATAATAAAACCACTTTAACAATTAAATACTAGAGAACAAAAAGGCCACATCTATGGGGAAGAGTTAATCAAAGAGCTAACACCCATTGCTGCCAAAGAATGATGTAATCTGGTTTAGAAAGTTATAACTGTTCCAGTTTCTGTTTCACAACATCAGAAATATTGTAGAACAGCACTGGGAGAACCCCTCAATGTTTCTTTGGATGTTGGGAGTTTTGATATCATAAAGCAGACAGCTTTTCAATCCAACTGCCCAACAACTGACTTACTCGGGATTCAGGTGGAATTTTACTTTGAATATTGATGGGTATTCTTAAATTTATATTAGTTGTGGCATTGTATTTTTAAAGTTTTAATGGATTCTGCATTGGAAGACTATTTTAAAAATCTTTTATAGTAATTAATATTGCGATGAACTTCACCATTTTAAAATGTTTTGTGTGTTAAATAGTTTTGTAGTAAACTTGTAAGTTGGTGACATATAACATTTCTTGTAGTCTTCTGCATGCAGTATAAGAACCCACCTCTCTTGTATTTTCCAAAAGTGGAGAGATGCAATTTTTGAACAGAGATCCCCAGATCCTTATTATATCCAGGCAGTTATAACTTGGCCAACAAATTATTTAACAGGCTATCTGGGGACAATTAACATCTCTTAATAGTCACTTTCCTTGGGAAGAGACGTGGTTCATTTTCTCAGACCTAAAATAAGTGTCTGTGTGAAGTTGCTGCCTCAAACGCGGGTGAGGGTGATTGTTGAGGGAGTGTTCCCAGTCTAGGTTAGTCTATGTTTGGGGCTAGAATTATAATCCACATCACACGTGCATGCATCAGTTGCATTTTGACCTGGCAAAACATCACATTTCATTTTGTTTTTGGCGGCACGGGTGGCACAGTGGTTAGCACTGCTGCCTCACAGTGCCAGGGACCCGGTTCAAATCCGGCCTTGGGTCACTGTCTGTGTGGAGTGTGCAATTCTCCCCATGTCTGCGTGGGTTTCCTCCGGGTGCTCCTGTTTCCTCCCACAGTCCAAATATGTGCGGGTTAGGATGATTAGCCATGCTAAACTGTCCCTTAGTGTCAGGGGGGTTAGCAGGGTAAATATGTGGGGCTACGGGGGTAGGGCCTGGGTGGGATCGTGGTCGGTGCAGACTCGATGGGCTGAATGGCCTCCTTCTGCACTGTAGGGATTCTATGATTCGCAGGAGGAAATAAAGCAAACTATTCACTGCTGCACAAGTGGGAAAGAGGTCCAGACTGGAACAAGCATGCTAAATCCCTGGCTGAGTTTTTGAACGGGTAAGCTCGATATATAGAGGTCAAATTATGAAAATGCGGAACCCAGTAAAAGTTGTCGATGTGTCTGAAACTCTAAGGCCCCACACTATTAAGACTAAACTGTCAGCAAATGAAAAGAAACAGAGTCCACAATTCGACCTACATGTGAGCTGAGCAAGCTCATTAGTAACAACAGCAACATCACTAATGAGTTAGACAACATCAACAACAAGCAGGGCAACATCAACAATGTCACAAGTCCTTTTGGCTAAGATCAAGTGTAGTATGGATCGCCTGCGCTTGGTTGAGGTCATTAGGTTACGCTGAGGCTTCATATGTTTCATATGAAGCAATTTTTAAAAGCGGCATCTCGGCCTTTTGGCTAAGATGCAAATGAGCTCAAGTCTTGGAGGAGGATCCTCCCCCTTCTCCAATCAGCTTGGCTCATGTAGATCAGGCCCAGGACAGGGTGGTTTTGGTCTCCCGCCCTGTCTTGTCAGCCTGGATCTGAAATGTCTCAACTTGTTGAGACTCTGAATTGGATTTGATTTGATTGAATTGGAAAAGTATATAAAAAAAAACAATGTCACAAGTAAATGACACATTCGGCCAAATCTTCCGATATGGGAAGAGGTCTTTGACTCAACATCCTCCACTGATGTGCATCGTGACCCTGAGGAAGTCCCGACTTGTGCTCATCCGCAGCACCTGCATGGAAAGTATAAAGTTCCGATTGCCAGTTTTACTCTGCCTGGATTGCTCCGTCATTCTAACGACAGTGAGACCAGATGGTGAGAACCATAGAGATTTGGGCTACTCGCGCTATACTTAACCCGTTTTTTATACAAATTTAATGAAAGCTTTTCATAGCAGGTATAAAAACATGAAACCCAAAGAAAATCAACTGGAGTGTCAAAGCACAATGACACATACGGCAATGTTCACTCTCCACCTTCCAGCATTGCTCCCCACAACCCAGCAATGTTCACCCCTCCACCCTCCCAGCACTGTTTTCCGCCTCCAGACAATGTTCACCTACCCCTGGATCTCACCCCCCCCCTCCCCCCATCCGCACTGTTCATTCCCTTTGGGAATATTTAAAGACCACCCCCCACCCCCCCCCCCGCCCCACTTCCCTGGCAATGCTTACTGCCCTCCCAGGAATGTTCACCCTCCCAACAATGCTCACCCTCTCTCACCCCCTCCCATAGAGTGTTCACCCCCCTCCCCCCTCGGGGACAGTGCTCACCCCCTCCCCACGGACAGTGCTCCCGCCCTCCTGAACCCCCTCTCCCAACTCGCCTTCTGGAATTTCTGGCTCCTGTCCAGCCGATGCCAGAAGAGTCCACATTGTGCATGGGGGGGGCGGTTGAGGATTTTTGTAAGATGGGGGACTGTGAGAGGGGCTGAATACTGTTGAGGGTAAGGGGGGTGGGGGAACACTGTCAGGGCTGGGGGATGGAGCATTGTCAGTGGGTTAAGGCTGTGCAGTGTCCTAGGTTGACACTGCTGCTTCAAACAATGTATTGATTTATTTATTAGTGTCACAAATAGGTTTACATTAACACTGCAATGAAGTTACTGTGAAAATCCCCTAGTCGCCACACTATGGCGCCTGTTCGGGTACACTGAGGGAGAATTTAGCACGGCCAATGCGCCTAACCAGCACATATTTCGGACTGAGAGAGGAAACCGGACCACCCGGAGGAAACCCACACAGACACGGGGAGAACATGCAGACTCCACACAGACAATGACCCAAGCCGGGAATCGAACCCGGGTTCCTGGCGCTGTGAGGCAGCAGTGCTAACCACTGTGCCACCATGTCACCCGTAAGTCAATGAACAGCTGACTGGAAGATCTGGACCACTCTGTCATCAAGCACAACTCTAACACCACCAGGAACAACAATGTGCAATGTGGCCTGTGCATTATGCCAACTCACCACTGTTGCCAAATCTACCACAGGCATAACATCTTACCACTATGCAATACAAGAATAATATTTTGAGAAAAGTAAACAAGGTATAACAGACTTTAAAGGTATTCAGTTTAATTATAAAATCCGCTTGTTAAATCTTCATTAGTTAGATGTAATATACATGTGTACATGCAGATTTCATAAATGACTGGAACAGTTTACATTGATAGAGAGGTTTTGTGTAAAGAATGGGTTGTTGTTTTGTTAGATTATTTGGAAAGAACTAGGAACCAACTGATTTTTAAAATTCATTCGTGGGACATGAGCGTCACTGGGTGGCCAGCATTTATTGCCCAACCCCAGTTGCCTTTGAGAAGGTGGTGGTGAGCCGCCTTCTTGAATCGTGATGTGGAGATGCTGGCGTTGGACTGGGGTAAACACAGTAAGAGTTTTAACAACACCAGGTTAAAGTCCAACAGGTTTATTTGGTAGCAAATGCCATTAGCTTTCGGAGCGCTGCTCCTTCGTCAGATGGAGTGGAAATCTGCTCTCAAACAGGGCATACAGAGACACAAACTTGATTTTGTGTCTCTGTATGCCCTGTCTGAGAGCAGATATCCACTCCATCTGATGAAGGAGCAGCGCTCTGAAAGCTAATGGCATTTGCTACCAAATAAACCTGTTGGACTTTAACCTGGTGTTGTTAAAACTCTTACTGTTCTTGAATCGTTGCAGTCCATGCACTGTAGGTTGACCCACAATGCCGATAGGGAGATATGAGAATTGACATCCAGAATCCACTTACTGTAGTCAAGTGCAAATAACAATCTATCAGTCCATCAGTCACATGGATAGCAGCAAGAAATACACTCGATGAATATCCAGCATTTTGAGTCTAAAAGTGTGATCATTCTGGGAACCAAAAGACACATCAGGAGGCTTGGAAATGGGACGTAGGTTTGGAAATGCGGTAAGAGGGTAGACTTGCCAACTGTGACTGGACGTATTCCTGGAGATTCATCCTGCTGCCAACTGGCCCATGCCATCCCAAGCCCGAATTCCCACGGCCAATCAGACAGCCAATCATTTCCCAATTTATTATCTGATTGGGAAGGGGAGCCAGGTTTTGTTTTGTTTATTTATTAGTGTCACCAGTCGGATTACATTAACACTGCAGTGATGTTCCTGTGAAAATCCCCTAGTCGCCACACTCCAGCACCTGTTCGAGTACACTGAGGGAAAATGTAGCACGTCCAATGCACCTAACCAGCACGTCTTTCGGATTGTGGGAGGAAACCGGAGCACCCGGAGGAAACCCACGCAGACACGGGGAGAACGTGCAGACTCCGCACAGGCAGTGACCCAAGCCGGGAATCGAACCTGGGCCCAGGAGCTGTGAGGCAGCAGTGTTAACCACTGTGCCGCCATCCTTGTTTGGGTGAGACAATCCTGATCTTTCATTAAAGGCCCTGACAATTTCATGGCAAGGTCCTGGCAAGGATCTGGCAGATGGAGTAGAACATTGGTAAGTGTGAGGTTATCCACTTTGGAAGGAATAATAGTAAAATGGACTATTATTTAAACGGTGAAAAATTATAACATGCTACTGTGCAGAGGGACCTGGGGGTCCTTGTGCATGAATCACAAAAACTCAGTTTGCAGCTGCAGTAGGTAATCAAGAAGACAAATGGAATGTTGGCCTTTATCGCGAGAGGGATGGAGTATAAAAGCAGGGAGGTCATGCTGCAACTGTACAGGGTACTGGTGAGGCCACACCTAGAGTATTGTGTACAATTTTGGTCCCTTTATTTAAGAAAGGATATATTAGCTTTGGAGGGGGTACAGAGAAGGTTCACCAGGTTGATTCCGGAGATGAAGAGGCTAGCTTGTGAAGAGAGATTGAGTAGACTGGGCCTGTACTCATTGGAGTTTAGAAGGTTGAGGGGAGAACTTATAGAGACATATAAGATAATGAAGGGGCTAGACAGGGTAGAAGCAGCGAGGTTATTTCCACTTACAATGGAAACAAGAACTAGGGGGCATAGCCTCAAAATAAGGGGGAGTCAATTTACAACAGAGTTGAGGAGAAACTTCTTCTCCCAGAGGGTAGTGAATCTTTGGAATTCTCTGCCCAATGAAGCAGTAGAGGCTACCTCGTTAAATGTGTTTAAGTCACAGATAGATAGATTTTTAACCATTAAGGGAATTAAGGGTTATGGGGAGCGGGCGGGTAAGTGGAACTGAACCCACTATCAGATCAGCCATGATCTTATTGAATGGCGGAGCAGGCTTGAGGGGCTAGATGGCCTACTCCTGCTCCTATTTCTTATGTTCTTATGTTCTTCATTTCCTACAAATTGTTCAGATGTCTGGTTTGCACCTTTTCCCTTTTTTGTGAAGAATAAAATGGGCCATCTGTGTGAAATGTTGTCCTTCTTCCTGTAAACATGCATCACATCTCATTGTATGTAGTGGACCTGTATACGCCTCTCCCCCATTGCCACCTTGACACCTCTGGGAATTGCCACAAGCCTTTTAGCACCGACTGCTCCATTGCTAATAACATCTTCTAAACGATCTATGGAATAAGATTGCCAACTCTGGCTGGGCATATTCCAGGAGGCACCAACACAGGACTCCTCTATACCTTCAACAGCAGAAAAGACTCATGAGAATGGTTGTGGACATGAGAAACGAGAGGGCACAGATTTTAAAGCACTTAGTGAAAGAAGCAATAGTGATATCAGGAAAAACAATTTACACAACGAGTGGCTGGGGTCGGGATTGCTCTGCCTGGGTGGAGGCCGGATCAATTGAAGCACTGAAAACGGAATTAGACTGTAATCTGAAAAGGAAGAATGTGCAGGGTTATGGGGAGAATGGGGGAATGGAATTCAGTGAGTTGTTTATTGGGAGAGACAGTGCAGGCAGGATGGGCCAAATGGCCTCCTTCTGCACTGTAACAATTGTGAATCCCAGACTCCTGCCATTGGTCACCTAATAGAATCCGTATAGTGCAGCCTGCACCGACAACAATCCCGCCCAGGCTCTATCCCCGTAACCCCACGTATTTAACCTGCTAATCCCACTGACACTAAGGGGCAATTTAGCACAGTCAATTAACCTAACCCACACGTCTTTGGAAACCCATGCAGACACGGGGAGAATGTGTCAACTCCACACAGACAGTCACCTAAGTTGGGAATTGAAGCCAGGCCAGGTCTCTGTGAAGCAGCAGTGCTAACCATTATGGAGCCCACCTTCCCCTGGCTTTAAATGTGACCTAGTTTTGCCTTTAGATAGTGAAGTAGCCTCTTTCCCCTATCTCCGGTCTTTTTATGCCCAGCAAGTTAAAGTGATCAACAGGAACATATTCTTTTTGTGTTAAATGCTCCTATGATTTTTCTCCTTCAGATTGTCTTTAATTACTGGAGACACCAGTTCAATCCTGGAGGGTTGGCAATTTTGATAACACTCCCCGCGAGCACATTATCTCAGTCTTTATGTTGCTCGTTGACGTTTCGAAACCTCTCACATTACCACAGGCCTAGGGCCGGCCCTAACCGACCTTCATTGAGTTAACTGGGCGATCCAGATAGATGGTCATACTGATCTTGTTTCTGGGCCAGCTTTTGCAGGTTATCACGGGCATCTTTCAATTTGGAGGAGCATGAGACTGGGAACACCGTGGGTGGCACAGTGGTTAGCACACCACGCCACCTCACACCGCCAGGGAGCCAGGTTCAATTCCCAGCTTGGGTCACTGTCTGTATGGAGTTTGCATATTCTCCCCATGGGTTTGCGTGGGTTTCCTCCGGTTGCTCCAGTTCCCTCCCACAGTCCAAAGATATGTGGTTTAGGTGGATTGGCCATGCTAAATTGCCCCCTAGTGTCAGGGGAACTAACTAGGGTAAATGCATGGGGTTGTGGGGATACGGCCTGGGTGGGATTGTTGTTAGTGCAGACTTGATGGGCCGAATGGCCTCCTTCTGTACTGTAGGATTCTATAATTCTATGAACTTCAGGTCAGATAGGAGGACCAAAAAAAACAAACATTACAGTCATCATTTGATATGTGTGCAGTTAAAGTACCCAACGCCATGTACCTGAAGCAGTGAAATACATATTTATTCGTGAACAATTTAGGAAAATAACACCACGCTCTGTGATTTATCCGCCTCCGTTAATTCTTTTGTGTTCTTTTTGGCTTTTTATACACATTTTTGTACATTTTGCATTTTTTACCGCCGCTATTTTTGCCACCAGTGACAGTATCCACTACACCTGTCCTCTTTTGGACCCGCACACTGGTACCGAGGGCTGACCTGTCGCCCCCAGCCAAAGACTGGGCTTTAGGATGGAATTCCAGAACACTCACCTGTCGCTAAAAATTTGCAACATTTCCAGTGTCAAGGATATTGCGAGTCTGGATGATTTTAGGGTGAATGTCTTGTATCTTTCTGTGCTGAGGAATTTTAGTTGAGCGTGGTTCAACTCAAGCCATTTTCCTCTCGCCCCCCCCCAGCGCAAAGCCGGAGTAAAAGCAAATCGCTGCGGATGCTGGAATCTGAAACCAAAAAAGAAAATGCTGGAAAATCTCAGCAGGTCTGGCAGCATCTGTAAGGAGAGAAAAGAGCTGATGTTTCGAGTCCAGATGACCCTTTGTCAAAGTTCAGAGCGGAGTACTCAGGTTCCAAGCCCCCCATCAATTCCTTGATCTCCAATCGCAGATGGCTATATTTTTGCCTTTTCTCTTCCCACGCCAACTCAAGTTCCTTGCAGTCATCTTCGTACCGCACTGTGGCATCCACCATTGCAACTCTCTGGTCTTTTGTGAATATCACATCGGGTTTCCATAGGAAGCTGTCCTTGGTCTCTAGTCTCGGTTCCTGGTGGGATGTCCAGCCGTACTTGCCGACGTACAGACCTAGTTGTGCAAGTACCTTTGTGGTGTTTGATTTTTGGATTCTTTACAAACAGTCAGCAACCAGAAATGTGTGCTTGGGTCTTACTTGCTGCTTCGCACCGCCGAGATGATTTCATGACGTTCAGTCGTACCCCTGTTAGGGTTGACCTTGTTGGATAAAAGTTACTTCAAATAAGTAAATTATTGATGAGGCCAGATGATTTCATTGATCCAGGCGCCCAGGTAGGTACTTCTCGGTTTCGCTTGCTGGCGGGGGTGTGGGGGCAATATAGAATACAGTTTCATTCTGGAGTCTCCAGTTTTTGCCATGATTGGATAAGAAAGTCTTTCGCTTACCGGTGAAGTGAAAGCCTTTCGTTTTGGCAATATTGTTAGACCCGTATGATCACAAAATAACTGGAGTAGTTTCAGATTCTGTTCCATCCCAGCCTGTGAGTCGCTCAGTCGGGCAAAGTCATCCACAAAGGCCTGAGCCCAACAGTTGACTCTTCTGCCTCCCAGAAGCATGGTAACTCCTGAGTTGCTGTTCTTCAGCGAGCACACCAGTGGATCCAGAGCGATGTTGGTGAGAGAGAGTCGTCCTGTTTCACGCCCTTCTCGGTGATGATTTCGGTTGTCACAGTTCTGTTCCCTTCGACTACCGTGGTGTTTGTTGCCCGCGTGTAGTCCCTCGACCATATCCACGAAGGCTTTGGGTAGCTTTGCTCTTTGGAGTGATCTCAGGAGTAGTTTGTGCGCAACCGAGTTGAACACCTTTAACAAGTCGACAAAGACAACTGAAAGGTCCTGGTGGTTATTTTTTGCTCCCCTCAGACTGCAATATTTTCATTACATCCAGAAGTTGCTAAGAACCCTTTCTGCCTAGGGTTGATCTCGATTGTTTCGTTCAGCCGCTTTGCCATGACCTTCTATAGCTTTTCTCCTTCAGATCCCTCTTTAATTTCTGGAGACTCCAGTCCAATCCTGGAGGGTTGGAAACCCTGCTTCAGGTGTTGTATTCACAGCAGTCTGTCGCCAGGTGGAGCCCGCTTCCAGGGATCGGGGAAGCTGGCCGGAGAGCGCTTTCCGCGGTGAGCGCTGGGATATTGGCAGAGTCCTTGGGAGGAGAAATGACCGTTTGCGCGATGCGCGCCGGGATACTGGCGGAGTCCACTGGGAGGAGAAGGCTCGTTGTCGCGGTGAGCGCCGGGATACTGGCGGAGTCCGCTGGGAGGAGAAGGCTCGTTGTCGCGGTGAGCGCCGGGATACTGGCGGAGTCCGCTGGGAGGAGAAGGCTTGTTGTCGCGGCGAGCGCCGGGATTCTGGCGGAGTCGCTGGGAGGAGGTTGTTTATGTGGCTGGATTGTCGTCTGGGGACGGGCGCTGAGGGCAGAGCTGAAGCCCCTTGGGGGAGACGCTGAGGGGGTGAAAAGTGAAGAGTACAAAGGTCTGTGAGGGTAAGAAGCAACTGGACGAGGGGAAGGGAAGCGGTGTGGTAACTTAGCTGAGTTAAGTGAAGAATAAAGGGGCTGGGGTGGTGCCACTGGGGGACTGGGGACAGGTGAGTCAGGGCATCTCCCTGTGATGGGAGAAACCCTATTGAGATTTCAAACCCCCACATTTCACTGTCTGTCACCCTTGAGATCGAGCTGCCTTTGAAAGAAGCATATCAGGAATAGGTTTGTCAATGAAACCCTGTTTTGGAAGCCCTGGTTGTAATTTTCTGTTTTACACTTGCCAATCTGTCATTGGCTTGTTTCTCTTTTGTTTTAAAAAAAAAAGTTTCTCAGCAGAAGCAAAGCATTGTTTTGTCAAACAAAAGGTTTGGGGACACTTTTTTAAATGTTTTCTAATGGTCATGTCAATTCGACAATTAATGCTTTTGTTGTTTTTCTTTCCCCCACAAATAAGCTTTTCAACACTTGACTTTTATTAATGGCATTTAGCTGGAACATCTCCATATTAAACTTGACTTATTGTGGAGCGTGGGCAGTGTCAGTTACAGTTCTGTTCGCTAAGCTCTTGATAAGTCAAGTTTCCCTTTTTCTTTTTGTTCAGCTTCATTAAAATTCTGAAAGTTGTGACAAAAGAATCGTCTGATGAATGTTGTTTTGTTAAGCTTTCCTAATTTACTTCTAAACAGACGGAATCTTCCTGGTTTATTCAATTTTTTACTTGAACATGTATTGCTGAGTTAGCTGACTTCAGCAGGGGTAATTGCCATAATTGGCCTTAGTGGCCTGTGTATCTTTTTAAATGAAGCAAAATATTTTATTTAAAAGTAATTTTGTATTGTTGTGTGAAATAGCAGACCAAAAATTGTGACATTATCTCCAGTGCCGTTCCCCCAGTTCTGGACTCAGTTCAGTTCAGCAACTACATAAGACCATAAGACCATAAGACATAGGAGCGGAAGTAAGGCCATTCGGCCCATCGAGTCCACTCCACCATTCAATCATGGTTGATTTCAACTCCATTTACCCGCTCTCTCCCCATAGCCCTTAATTCCTCGAGAAATCAAGAATTTATCAATTTCTGTCTTGAAGACGCTCAACGTCTCGGCCTCCACAGCCCTCTGTGGCAATGAATTCCACAGACCCACCACTCTCTGGCTGAAGAAATTTCTCCTCATCTCTGTTCTAAAGTGACTCCCTTTTATTCTAAGGCTGTGCCCCCGCGTCCTAGTCTCCCCTGTTAATGGAAACAACTTCCCTACGTCCATCCTATCTAAGCCGTTCATTATCTTGTAAGTTTCTATCAGATCTCCCCTCAACCTCCTAAACTCCAATGAATATAATCCCACGATCCTCAGACGTTCATCGTATGTCAGGCCTACCATTCCTGGGATCATCCGTGTGAATCTCCGCTGGACCCGCTCCAGTGCCAGTATGTCCTTCCTGAGGTGTGGGGCCCAAAATTGCTCACAGGAGCAGACGATGTCAAACAATAACCTTAATACAAACTGGGTTCACAAGAGTAGGGGGCATCGCTCAAGGGCCAAGAAACCTTCTCTTCGTGTTGTTGGTGGCAGGTTTCAGGCCTGGAGGAACTTGGGCTTAGGGAAAAGAGCCTTGGATGTGGTTCTCAACACTGATCTACCCAACAACCCTGTTGGAAATGCGTTTGTTTAGCACTTGTGTGTAGTTGTCAAGGGAAGGATGACTACCTACAGTCAAATAGTTCACAGATGGTTGATAGCGGGCCAGTTTTTGTCAAACTGCCTGTGGATGTGTAGCTCAGCAAGTTGGCAACACTTCAGGAGAGCAGGAGGCTAATTGGCCAACAAAATTGCAAAGGAGATGAAGCAAGCATTTTTATTAAGATACAACTGTTTAGTCAGTCCTTTGAGGGGTTGACTGTTTTAAGTGTTGGGTCACAGTTGTCACTTGTGGCTTGGCTTATCATACTACAGTCAAAAACGCTTGATGTTGTTTTCCACTGTTTGTGAAACATCACATTAAGTGTTGCCTGCCGTTTTCCTTTAGAACATTTTTTAAAAACTCAGTTATTTAGTTTCCTTTAGCCATTAGCTTGCTAACTAAGCAGTAGAATTTCTGACTCTTTGGGCTAACTTGTTCAGTGAGTGTTCAGCTCTTGTGACGCAACTCCAAGGAAGAAAATAGACCGGGAGGGTTTTGTTCACGTCGTCCGAACCACAAAGTACTGAAATAAACACGTGAACAAGTTCAGATTTTTAAAAATAGTTGGCTCTGTTTTTCCTTTGTACTTTCTTCCCAAGTCGTGTTTATAATTTGATTTGATTTAGTATTGTCACATGTATTAACATACAGTGAAAAGTATTGTTTCTTGTGTGCTATACAGACAAAGCATACCGTTCATAGAGAAGGAAACGAGAGAGTGCAGGGTGTAGTGAAAATGAGAGTAAAAGATAGAAATGGAGGGTATGCTGGGCACAGCTTGCAAGAAGTCGTCTCGCTCTGGCGCCATCTTGTTAAGAATTCTAATTCTAATTTTTTACAAATTAATACAATTAATTCTACCTGCCAAGTATAATTTTGTTTGTTATTTTTGCAGCTCTGCTCATAAGGTCATAAGAAATAGAGGTATATGTAGGCCATTCAGCCCATCCAGTCTGCTAGACTATTCAGTAAGATAATTGCTGATATGATTGTGGCTTTAACTCCATTTCTTGCCTGTTCCCCATAACCCTTGATTCCCTTGTTAATCAAAAATCTGTTGAACTGGATATATTCAATGATCGTTGGGGGAGAGAATTCCAAAGACAAACGATTCTCTGAGAGAAACAATTCTTTCTCATCTCCATCTTAAATGATAGTCCCCTTATTTTTAAACAACACTGCCTAGTTTTAGATTCACCATAGAGAGGAAACACCGTCTCAGCCTTTATCCTGTCAAGCCCGCTCAAAATCTATGCTTCAATCAGATCACCCCTCGTTCTTCTCGAGGCCCAACCTGCTCACCCTTTAGTCATTAGACAAACCGTTTACCCCAGGAATCAGCCTAGTGAGTGTTCTCTGAACTGCTTCCAATGCAAGTATATCCCTCAAATAAAGTGACCAAAACTGTACAGAGTACTCCAGGTGTAGTCTCACCAATGTTCTGTACAGTTGTGACAAAACTTCCCTACTTTAATACTTATTGCTCATTACCCGCATGTTGACTTTTTGTGATTCATGTACACCCAGATCCCTCTGTACTGCTGCACTCTGCATTTCAATGATGTTCTGCTTTTCTATACTTCGTACCAAAGTGGACAATCTCATATTTACCCACATCGAAATTCATCTGCCCACTCGACCACTCTATATCCCTTTGTATCCTCCTCAAAACTTGTTTTCCTACTTAACTTTATATTACAGCCAAATTTGATGATATAGTCAGTCCTTTCATCCAAGTCATTAATCTAGATTGTAATTAGCTGAGACCTAGCATTGATCCTTGCAGTACTCCAGTGGTTACAGTTTGCCCACCTGAAAATGACTCATTTTTCCCGACTCTCCATTTCCCATTAGTTGGCCAATCTGCCATCCATGCTAATATATCGTCTCCAATAACTTGAGTTCTTATCTTCTGCCTCAACCTTTTAAGTGGCACCTTATTGAATGCCTTGTGGAAACCCACTCCAGTGCTTCCAGTGCTTGTTCTGGTCACAGTCCAATTCTTGCTGGAGAAATTCCCAGTCAAGCTAAAACCTCTGACACTAAACCCAAGTTTACATCTAATTAAGCGGGTAACATTTGAAGATTGAAAGGACCTGATCAGGCCAATTTTTCTTGCATATTTCTCTATAGAAACAGGAAGGACAGCTATTGCCAAGGATACCCAGATGAGTAAGCATTTGCAAGATGCTTAGATTAATTGTGCCGGAAATGAACTTCTGCAATTTAGTAATGGTGAAAAGCAAGAGCCTACTTATATATTTTCAATAAGGGACCGGGAAGGGTTCTTTCCCTTTGTTCCATGGGTGTTGCAATAATGAAATAGTTCTCGTCAGAGTCACAAATTACATTGTCTGTGATGGGGAGGTGATGGCCTAGTGGTATTGTTATTAGACTATTAATCCAAAAACTCAGCTAATGTTCTCGGAACCCGAGTTCAGATCCCACCATGACAGATGGTAGAATTTGAATTCAATTTTTTTTTAAATCTGGAATTAAGAATCTACTGATGATGATGAACGATTGCCGATTGTCGGAAAAACTCACCGGGTTCATTGATGTCCTTTAGGGAAGGAAATCTGCCATCTTTTCCTGGTCTCGCCTATGTGTCACTTCAGAGCCACAGCAACGTAGTCGACTCTCAACTGCCCTCGGGCAACTAGAGATGGGCAATAAATGCTGGCCAGCTAGCGACGCCCATGTCCCACAAATGAATAAAAAGTCATCCCCCTTTATCTGTCTTAACTTGCCTGCCGTTTTTGACATGTCGGCCATTCTATCCTTCGCCAACACCTCTCTGTTGTCCAGACAGTTTATTTTCCTTCATTCTTTCATAGGATATAGACATCACTGGCAGGTAGGGATGTCAGATTTCCATCCCTAATGGATATTAATGAACCAGATGGGATTTTACAACAATCAACCATGGTTTCATGGTCATCGTTAGACTTTTAATTCAAGATTTTTAAAATATTGAACTCAAATTTCACCATCTGCCATGGTGAGATTCGAGCCTGGATTTCAAAGCATTACCCTGGGTCTCTGGATTACTAGTCCAGTAAAAATACGACTACGCCACCACCTCCCCATCACTGTTAATTGTTAGGCTATTTATTCAACAACCAGTACTGGATGAACAAAAACTTCCACAAATTAGATGTGGGAAGATCAAAGCCATTGTCTTTGATTCCAGCCGTAAACTCTGTTTCCTAACTGCTGACTCCATCCATCTCCCTGACACTGAAGTTGAACCAGGCTGGTCTTAACCCAGCACTGTGTTTCACCAAGGTGAGTTTCTAACTGCATCTTTTCACCATCACCAAGACCAACGTTTCTCCTCGAACATTGCCTGACTCTCTCCATACCCCTTACCTGTCTTAGTTCATCAGCTGCTGAATCCCTCATCCGTGCCTTTTGTATAAAGCCCTACAACCTTCTAATAGCTCCTCTAATTCTGGCCTCATGCTCGTCACCAATTTTAATTACACAAACAGGATAGCATAGGATATGGGCCTACAGAAACCAGCCATTCTGTCAAACCAGAATCCATGCCGCTGTTATGCTGCACACGAGCCTCCTCTTATCTAAATCTGCCATCATAACCATCTATTCTCTTCTCCCTCGTTTGCTTGTCTTGTTTCTTTCTTAGGATCCCTGCAGTGCAGAATGAGGACATTCGGCCTATCAAGTCTGCACTGGTTCTCCGAGAGAGCATCTTACCCAGGTCCACCCCTGCCCTATCTCAACCCCACGCATTTACCCCGCTAATCCCCCTAACCTGCACAATTTTGGACAATAGGGGTCATTTAGCACGGCCAATCCACCTAACCTGCTTATCTTTGGTGTGTGGGAGGAAACCGGGGCACCCGGAGGAAACCCATGCAGACACCTGGAAAACGTGCAAACTCCACACAGTCACCAAGGCCAGAATTGAACCTGGGTCCCAGGCGCTGTGAGGCTACAGTGCTAACCCACTGTGCCATTCCTCCTGTTAAATGCATCTATACTATTTGCTTCAATCACACTCTGTGGTAATGAGTTCCATATTCTTACCACTTATTGGGCGAAGATGTTTCTTCTGAATTCCTTGTTGATTTTCTTGATGACTATCTTATATCCATGGCCTCCAGTTTTCCTCTTCCCCACAAGAGAAAACATTCTCTCCGTATCCATTTGATCAAAACCTTTCATCATTTTAAAGACCTCTGTTAGATCGCCCCTCAGCTGTCTTTTTTCAAGAGAGAAGAACCGCAGCCTGTCAGTCCGTTCCTGATATGTATACCCACACATTTCTGGTATCATCCTTGTAAATCTTCTCTGCACTCTTTCCAGTACTTTTATATCCTTTTTTACAAAATGGCGACCAGAACTGCACATAATACTCTAAATGTGGTCTAACCATGGTTCTATATAGGTTTAACATAACTTCCTCTAAAAATAACACCTAGTGTTTGGTTTGCTTATTTATGGCGTCAACTAACTTGTGACACAACATTTGATGTGTTTGTACTCTGAAATCCCTTTGTTCCCCTCCCCAGCTAGACTTGCACCTTCCAACTAATAAGTGACTTTCCTATTCTACATACCAATATTGTTCTGTCATTGGTAGCTGTGTCTTCAGCTCCCAAGGCAACTCTGAAATTCCCTTGTAATCCTCCTTGCCACTCTACCATTCTCTTTCCTCCTTTTAAGACACTCCTTGTGAAACCTACCTCTTTGACCAAGCTTTTGGTTATGTGACCTGATATCTCCCTGTGTGGCTGCGTGTCAAATTTTGTAAAAGCTCCTGTGGAATGCCACGGGGCATTTTATTACATTAAAGGCGCTATGCACTGTCATGCTCCCAGGGTCAAGTTACTGCAGCCTCATCTATAGTTTATTGGTAGAGTAGAAATTAACTCTGAAGAGACTATTATACTTGTGCATCCAGTGTCAGGAGAGCAACGTCTGCATGTCACTTTTCTGGTATTAGACTGAGGAATATGCACTGGGCTTCATTTTATATACAAACCTACGGATGGCACGGTGGCACAGTGGTTAGCACTGCTGCCTCACAGCGCCAGGGACCCGGGTTCGACTCCCAGCTTGGGTCACGGTCTGGAGCGGGCACATCCTCCTTGTATCTGCCTGAGTTTCCTCCGAGTGCTCCTGTTTCCTCCCACAGTCCAAAAGACATGCTGGTTAGGTGCATTGGCCATGCTAAATTCTCCCTCCGTGTACCCAAACAGGCGCTCAAGAGTTGCAACTAGGGGATTTTCCACAGTAACTTCATTGCAGTGTTAAGGTAAGCCTACTTGTGACACTAGTAAATAAACTTTAAAACTGCCAAACAGATAGTATTCATGTTACTAGGACAGTTTCGTTCATGCCTATGCCATTGCTGATGAATGTTGGGCTGTGGGGTGCAGCCAATGGAAGGAATTTTATGTGTGAGCTTGTCAGCTGCACTTTTATGCTATGAAAGTGTCTAAGTGTACAGAACAGCATTCCTACTTCACTGATGTGGAAAGACAGGATAATCTAGCTGCACAGTAGTAATGGACATTTTTCCATTTTCCACTTGGGTTCGCTATGTTAAAATGCAGAAAAATCAGTCATCTTATCCTGACAGCAGAATCAGATTTCAAACAAAAATCCAAAATATAAAGCTATAGAATTGCTAAATACCAAATAAAACCCAAATCACCTGGCAGGTGTTGTTTTACAAATGAGTTCAGAACTTCTTAATTGTTTTGACAAGTTTCTGGAGAGCTTTATCAAGAACAACGAGCTTGATCTTATTTCAAAGCCTTGGGCAAGTAATTGTCTTAGTTAAGTGTCCTTAATTAATGGAGGGCTTTATCTCCTTTAATATATTATGTGAAGATTCTCTTTAGTGGTACTGGCTCCTGACGTGCAGATCCTCCAAAGCAAGTTACACCCCAGAAGTAAATATGCCGAGATCCTCTTAAGTTGGTAGCAAGAAAAAATAGCTTGAGTAGAGCCCTGTGCATTGGAAACTGGTGCCGCTTGCTACTCAGCACATGAGACTCGTGGGTTGGGATCAAATAACACCAACACCTCTCCTAGCATTAAAAACAGCTTAATACCCTGGAGAACGGAGCAGTGTTAGAGTTTCAAACAAATCCCAGAGCTTGTTTGTTGGCTGTTGGTTTGAATTTTGTACAATCAGAAGATATTTAGCTGAACATTCATCCAGCACCCCCTAAAAATCTGCTATTGATGAAAGTCCTCTGCTTTTTATGTTGAAGATGTGCTGTTGATGATGAAGGAAGTACCGGTGTATGACCTGATGTAGACTGCATTTCCACATTTGAAAAAAAAATTACTCCACCCTTAAAAGTGACACAGCCAATTCTTAGAATTGCCCAGAAAAACTCAGATCCATTCCTTGCTTGCTCCAAAAACCAAATTCAAGTTCCAATTGAATCTAATTCATGGTTCCCACAAGAGAGGCAAACAAGATCCAAGCTGACAAGATAAGGCATGATGTACTCCATCTTGGGTTTGAGCCGACGCTTGATCTTAGCCAAAAGGCTGAAAAGCGATGCGTTTCCACATCGCCAGGTTTGTGCTTCACGTGTGCAGGCAGATCGAATAGTCTGGCCTTCCACTGTGTTCCATTGTGTCTGACAACTTCACAGTGAGCCTGAGTAAAAGCATTTCTCTATTGCTGCCAATTGAATCAAGCAATGTTAAATCACAGCACGGGATCATGAGTCACACTGGAGAATATTACAGGACTTCTTTTGTTATCAGTATATAGGAGAATAATTTTTATAATTTAGGGAGACGAGCATGAGCTGTGATTCAGAAGTTAGTCTTGCAAAAGGCAAATTATTTTTTGGCTTGCATAAAAATGTATAAAATATATATCCTTATTTGCTGCATTTAAAACGGTGGCGACAAGTGTTGAAGGTTAGAAAAAACAAACGGTCAACAAAGTTCACCCACACACGTTGCCCTAACTTTTATGCGCTTTGCTATATTTCTCCTGTTATTTTTGTGTGTTCAGGCCTATGGCACTTTAATTCTAAATCAAGTCAGTGAGACGGCAGTAGAGCAATGGGTCTCTTGACCTGATCCTTTAAACATATTTGTTCCCAATTCGCTAAGCGGGTGAGCTTTAAGGACATAGGTAATTTTTAAGAATAACAACTCCTCAATCTTTTTTTCTGTTCGTAAGGGCCTTCTCAATTAGGCCTCTAGTTTTTTTTAATGTTCATAGTTTAAACTCTTTGTTGCCTGACTTGTTGCTGTTTTGAAAAGGTTACTGAAAAAGCTGCTTTTCAAAAGAACCATGACCACACATAATCACTCATAAGGCCATTTTGTGTAAATGTACGTTACCTACACAACATGTAGAAATGTCATTGAATCAGAATTGGCTGTCAAAATAGTGGTAGTTGCAATTATGTGTAAATGGTATATTAACTTCAGGTGAGGGGAAGATTAGCGTTTAAACGCGAATATCCAGAAGTTCGCTGTTCGGGTTGTGCCATTCTACCATTAACTTTGTGAAACAGTATTTCACTGTTGGGCTCACCAGTGGTGTGTGTTGGGTATCATGAAGTTGCTGTCCTTGTACAATAGGTACGGGCTAATCCTACCTCAGATATTTAAGATGAGTAATTCCTTGTGTAAATACTTTTTTACCGATATGATAATTGTTAGTTATTACCAGTCAGCCTTGCTGGTTCTGAAAATTAACTTCTACAGTTTGGGGTTGCATTTGTTAAGGTTTTGAATTTTGAGGAGGAGAGTTTAAAAATGTCAAGTTTAAATCAGACTCTTTCTCGTGTTTCTTTTTTTTCTCTCAATCCAGTTATCCCCCTCCTCGATCTTTCCAGCATTTATTCCCCAATCCTTAAAACCTAGTTACACCGAAACCCTATTGCTCTGTTCAGTCAAGTCCCAGATGCCCTGATTTTTTTCATTGTGTTACCATCAGCTCACACTTCATAGAATCATAGAATCCCTACAGTGCAGAAAGAGGCCATTTGGCCCATCAAGTCTTCACCTTGACTATCTTTCCCAGTTCCTCTCCCCCTCCCCATCCCTGTAACCCCACATATTTCCCATGGCTAATCCCGCTAACCTACACATCTTGGGACAAGAAGGGGCAATTTAACATGGCCAATCCATCTAACCTGCACATTTTGGACTATGGGAGGAAACCAGAACACCCGGAGGAATGTGCAAACTCCCCACAGGCAGTCACCCAAGTCCTGAATTGAATCTGGGTCCTTAGCGCTGTGAGGCAGAAGTGCTAACTACAGTGCCACTGTGCCATAGCATCTTCTTGGGCAAAATGTATTTGAGCTGAAAGATGTCGGTGTAAGTTGGGCTAATGGTGGGGTCCTTTAGATGGCCTGTCAATGTAATCTGCCCCATTGTTTTTAGCTTGTTGCTCCTCCAGTCACTGAAACAGTTAGTTCTATGAAATTGTTTGTGGCTGGATTATCACATGGCACACCACAGTCGGTGCAGGTATCTGTTTCAGTCATTCGCATGTTCCTGTTGAGGCTGTTTCTGTAGCAGTGACCACTTCCTTGCTGCTATAGTCAGTGCTGCAATCCAAGTTGTTCACTCTGTATCAAATCGTTGAAAAACATCCTGATCAGTCAGTTGTTTGTCAATGCCATACTAAATGCATTTTGCATCAGTATTTTCTTCAAATGCTCCCTCCGCATATGGTGTTTGTGTTTGCTGCAAAGAAAATAGCTGTCCATTGATCTGAACAACATGTTTAATACAAAACTTGGATTTATATTTCACCTTTCACTCCACCAGGACAGCCCAAGATGCTTTACAACCAAGTTTTTTTTTTAAAGAATATGTCCTGTTGTAATGCAGAAAATGTGGTAGTCAATTTGCACACAACACACTCCCACAAACATCAATGTATTAGTGCCCAGGTAATCTGTTTGTAATGTTGGTTGTTTGAGTGATAGATATTGACTAAAATCCATGGGTTAACTTCCCTACCTTTGAAATAATGGTATGGGATCTTTTGTACCTCCCCTAGAATAGGCAGGATAGGTGTTCCAACGTAAGAGTGCTGTACCAAGCCAATATCCCCAATATCAAGGTATTGGTCATGCTTAGCCAGCTGCGTTGGGTGGGCCACATTGTCCTCATGGCTGACACAAGACAACCGAAACAGGTGCTCTACTCTGAGCTCCGCAATGGCAAAAGATTACAAGGAGGACAGGGGAAATGTTACAAGGACACTCCAAAAGCCTCCCTAAGTAAATGCAACACCCCCATCGATATGTGGGAATCGCTTGTCTTCGAATGCACAATCTGGAGAAGAAGCATCTGCGAAGGTGCCCAATCACCTTGAGTGTCACCAGGTGGAGCATGCGGAGACCAAGTGTAAGCAGCGGAAAGACAGCGCAGAATCCAGAGCGTCGCACCCACCCACCCACCTCATCAAACACCACCTGCCAAGCCTGCAACAGGGTCTGCAGCTCCAGGATTGGACTATTAAGCCAGCGCAGAACCCACCTCCCCGGAGTGGAAGCAAGTCACCCGTGACCAGTTTTTAAGTTTACCCCGGAAGATAGTTTCACATTTCATCCGAAAGATGACACTTCTGTCCAATGGTGCCCCGCAGAATTAGGCTATAGTATTAATTTAGATTTTGTGCTCTGGTTTCCAGAGTGGAACTTAGATCCCTTCTCTGGTTCTGTGGTGAGCGTACTAGATCACTAAGCTATGGCCGTGTTCCATTCTATGGAGCTAAGCTTCAGTTAGTGTTGACTCTATGTTATTTGATTTTTCACATTTTTGTTACAGATTTGGGGGCTAGTTATCTCAATGGGATAGATGGTTATAGTCTGGTGCAGAATAATGCTAACAGCATGGGTTCAAACCTCTAGTGCAGAAGTATTTCTTAGGGTGCTATCCTGGCATTATCCATGATAGTAACCCTGGATCCATAAGGAATTTGCATGGAGAGGGGGAGAGATTTCATAGGCACATGGATCTGAGGCAGTGCAAGTGAAATATGTGGATTTCTTTGACCGGGTGGCAATGGATTTGCTACCATGTAGGCAAATGCAAGTTCCTTGATGACATGATATCATGCTACCCTTCATTCACTCTTTCAGTCTGGAAAGGTTAACTAGTTTATCTGATCTGTTGATAAGGCACCATTCAGCCACTTGCTTTGCCTGGCAAAATCATGTATAAGCACTCACTTCAGTATGGTTTGATATATTATTTGCTGGTTGTAGATTGGTCCCTTGAGTCTCTTCTCTTTAGATTGATGAGCAAGTAATTTTGTCAAATTTACTCTATGGGGCCCACTGGGTAAAAGCTGCAGCTTAAACGTCTGGCACTGGAATGGTTTCTATCCAGATTTTGACGGTGCTTCTTCAGGCCATGGGATCAGTTGTCTCTTTTGTGACCAACAAGGGCCTCTTATCCTCCCTCTTGGTTAAAAGTACAGAACTTTATGGAAATGGGCTGGAAACCCAAATTTATAAATAGATGCACAATTCTGCACAATAATGCCAACAATATGACAGGAACCACTTGCCTTGTCTATCTCTAAACCTGGTAGGTATCATACCTCAATGTTTCAAAGTGCTTCAGTTGCCTTTTGTGATGCAATGATGGGTTAGTAGGCAAATATCACTTATTCTGCAACAGCAATGTCTCCCAGTAATAGGATGAATGACCAGTTCCGTTTTGGTGGCAGTTGATTGCAAGTAATGTTGATGAGCACACTCCATTTTGGATGGTGCCATTTGAATGAGAGGCAGAAACTTGGTTCAATTACTCATGCACAGGATGCTATCTCTGTTTACAGCAATCTCAGTACAGTACAAGAACATTAGCATAGTGCAGTTCAAATCCACAGCCATCTGACACAAAGGTGAAAGTGCAATCAACTGAGCCAGACTTAACCTTGTTATGAAAGCAGAAAGTCCTAGAAATATTCA